>NC_143397.1:168106396-168415771 GCF_052110815.1 Crocodylus siamensis | reverse complement strand
GAGTAGGTGTGCATATATGCCTGATACAGTGTGTTGCAGAAATTGGAGTATACTGTCATTTTATCAAATAAAACAGACTTTGCAACCTGTGATGCAAAGAATGAGAAGTTAATGTTCATTTTTCTGGTCACAGTAAAATGTTGAATGGCCACTTTCAAAAATCTACTAGCCTTTTGAGGGTCAGATGACAAACCTCTTGCTCATGCTGGTGAATTACTGAAGTCAGTGGGGAGTAGCTTGTAACTACTGTGAAGATGGGGTTCTGGTCCTTATTAATTGATTTTTTTTTATGTTGAGTTGTCAGCATATATAAAAAATAAATAGTGGGTTTATTTTTCCTCAATATGGGGAAATGGTATAAGAAACTTTATTTCTAGTGTAAAATTACAGAGCTCTTAATTGAAGTACTGTCTTTGTTTTTCAGGTTGTTTTTGAAGTAGTCACTTCAGGTCACCCTGGGTACCTGGCTATTGATGAGGTGAAGGTTTTAGGACATCCGTGTAGTAAGTGCCTATATGTTATTTGGAGCTATTTTTTTCAAATATATTTGGAACAATATTTGAATATAAATGAAGCACATCAAATATGGAAAAGGTTAACAACAATATTCCACTGCTGTAGAAATAGATTAAGTATATAACAGTCTTCAGAAGGTTTGGTATCTAATGGTCTGAATTTTAGGTTGCAGTTGGAGAAAACTTCATTAAGATACAGATCCAAAAGGGCATTTAGGGGCCTAATTCCCTCTTTCTTCTGAAGCTGTGGCCAATACTTTTCTTCCTGAAAACCCCTTCATCCCTCCCTTTGATTTCACCGGGAGGTTGGGTGCCAAAATACCTTTCTGGGTCTAGCCTCAGGCTCCATCTAATTGTTTGATTCTTTTTTGTCACATGCATTATACTCACAAGTATTCCTGGTGGTTTGCAAACAGGCACAGCATCATTTAAAATAAAATTAATTTATTGGTTAATTTTAAAATGCCTGATAAAGTGGTTTTAGTGCTAGTTGCAGGAAGACGTACAAATTTTTTTAAATGTGGGGGTGGTTATGCAGAATCAGCAGCTCTGCTATTTCTGACTTAGTTCTAATAAATATACGTGGTTCTCATGTTGTTAGTATTTGTGCTTAAGCTGCATTTTGAATTTGTATTTGGGATGCAAACAGGCTAAATCTAAAGTAGTTTTTGTCAGCATAATAATTTAGCCTGCAAAGATTTTTGGGTTTTGATTTGTGCATTTATAGTGATTGATTCTTAAAGCATGCAAGTGATACTTAGTAATAGGGAGAGTAAAATATACCACATAGTGTGTGAAGGGCCAGCTTAACAGTAAAAGCTGTGTTGAAATGTACTTGCTTTAATGAAACAGTTTTTGGTAAAGTAATTTAAAGGTGAAGAATGAATTAAAACATCAAGTCAGTTATGGCATAAACTGGCAAATTGAAAAAAAAGTGACAAAATTGAGTCAGAATTATTATTTTGTGATGAGGTCTAAAACTTTGCAGGGTGGCTAATTATTTGGATGTTGTACCAGTTTTGTTCAGTGTTACTGGCAGAGAAAATACACTTACAGCCATTAGCTTCAACTTTTTAAACAAAAATGAGAATGCTGGAAAAATATGGTTGGTAAATATGTAAGCCATGACCTGATTACATTTACTGTGGACTAACAGAGGAAAGTTACAGCTCACATTACAGTGACTTACTATATCATAGAAACGTAGGGCCAGGAGGGACCTCAAAAGATAGTTCAGGCTCTCTAACAAGGATTTCTTGGTGCTTTGGTAGAGCTAATTTGCCAAAGCTGAAGCAAAAATAAAATAAACTGATTGGAAACAAGAGTTTAAAAAAGAAAAAATCACTGAATGCTGTATAGTTTTCTCTTTTTTTCTATTTTCTCTTTTCTTTTTCTCTTCTTTTTTCCTTTGAAAAGTCTATGAGCTCACTAGCTGGCTAGAATTCCACAATCAAGAGAACAAAGGTTGCCTATACACATGCTCAGAGGTGGGGGGGGAGGTGTTTTAATTAGAGCAGTTCCCAGACAGACACTCTAATTAAGATGGCTCACCATCTCATGTATTAAGTCTCCACACATTTCAAAATTGCCATGGAATGCTTTTTCCAAAGCTCATTCAATTAGGGTTAGATAAAGTACTCTTGCAGCTATTTTGAAATGCATGGAAGCTTAATACACGTGACACTGAGGAGCTGCCGGAGTGTTCTAATTAAAATGTCAATGAGCATGTAAAGGCACCAGCTTTGGCTTATATACCATCCTGGTTCAGTGGTGAAGAATCCAATGAGAAATAAAAAAGCAATGGTCTAATAGATTTTGCCATAAGGACATTTTTCATGATGTTCATTCAAATGTCTCCAAACCCTTAATTTTATAATCCTTTGTATTGAAGTTTAAACAGTTGCTTCTCTTATAGTTGTTATTCCCCACGTTATACCTATAACATTCCTTTTCTTTTAAAGTAATTAATTTTCATCACTTTAATCACTTATTTGTGGGGCTCTTCTAGGAATTTGTTGAAACATTTCTAGTACTGAGATCTCCAAAACTGAAAGAAGCATTTGAAGCTTGGTTCAGTTCCCATTGTAGACAGTGAAAACATTCCCCTTGATTTCAACAGGACTTGGATTGTTTGAGAATATTGCGTTTCTCAGGGATAATTGTTTAATTTCTGATTTTTTTCTGTAATAAAGTTGTTTCTTTCCATTAAAACAAAACCATAAATATGCCACTTTTACCCCATTGGCTGAATTGCACTTAATTCTTCTTTAAACATGTGTTTGATTATGTAACTTTTAAGAGTACAGTCACACTGTTCTTGTTTATTGGGAATGTTCTTGCTACCTAAATTGCAAATAGGATCAGGATGCAACAGCTACTTTTTGTTTTCCTCAACTTATTCAAAAGAGCTATCTTTAAAAATATGGCTCATGGTGGTGGGAAATGTTATGCTAGGACTGCAGCATATCAAACAGTCATGGTATAATGCTTTATCTCCACACAATGTGTGCACTTAAAAAGAAAAAGTTGTTTCCTTGACAACATCATTAAACTTCTTACTGTTCTTGTCTACTTGCTAGTATAAATATCTAATGTGTTTTTGTTCAAAACATCAATTAGTTTTCAACATAATCTTTATTAATACAGAAGTGTTATTACAAGAGGGCTGCTGAGCTAAAATAATTTGCACAGTAGGAACAATAAGATCACACCCTCCTCTGTTGTATGAGAGACACAAGAGAAAAAGAACATGGCTAACTTAAAACAAGCTTTACAGTACCTTACACAAGTAGAGTTAAATAGTCAAAATCTTTGCCAGTATGTGTTGTTTTTTTCTCCAGTGTAAATATATAACAACAACACTTTAAAACAGTACCTATAAAATTAACTGGCATGTGTTGACTAGAGTTAGTCACAATCATAAATGGTGTTAATAACTTTTTTTTTTTCTTTTCTGTATCAGCCAAAACTCCCCATTTCTTGCGTCTTCAGAGTGTGGAAGTCAATGCAGGCCAGTTTGCCACTTTTCAGTGCACTGCAAATGGTAGAACAAACACAGGTGACAGGCTCTGGTTACAGGTAATTATTTTCTTTCTTAGTACATTGAGATGTTTTTGAAAGTGCTATTTAATCACTCTCAAGTATCACACAAGCTGAAACTAATAGGGTTACTTGCATCATCAATATTGATCTTAATAACAACCCTGTATTGCTACATAGTATTTGTTGTTTTGCAGCATCTGATACTGAAAGATTCTCCTCCCATGTCAATTATGGAGGAGCACAGATAATATAAGAAAGGCAATAGTAGCTTTTATGCCATTGCAATTAGGTAGATGATGACTCTTCAGAAGTGGACAGTGCTTTCTGTTGGCACTGTCTACAGGGGTTTTCAACCTTTTTTAAGGAGTGTACCCTTTCTGGGTACACTTCTGGCAGAGTGGTGGAGGGGGATGACAAGTGACAGCGGCTGGATGTGGAGCGGGGCGGCTTGCACACTGCCATGGCAGCACAGGGTGGTGGATGGTGGCAGCTGCATGCAAGCTCCCCCTACATCCAGCCGGGCAGTGCCTGTGTGACCCACAGAGGGGAGCTGCTTCCTCCCCCACAATTCCTGCTTCAGGGAGGTGGCAGTGCAGGGTGGTGTGTGCCAGCACTCTGTCCCTGCCCACCCGTGTGTACCACCTATCCCCTTTGCAAGTATCCCTGGTTGACAATCCCTAGTTTTTAATAATCTCTATGATAGTTAGATAGAAATACAGAGAGCAGGAAGTTAGGTAGTCATGAGATTCCAGGGAAGGTCGACTTGTGGATTCAAAATTATCTTAGAGATAGAAAACAAACAGTGAGTATAAATGGGAAGTTTTGGGGATAGGAACAGCAGGGTCCCTTGGGGATCTGTGTTGGAACCAGTGATTTTTAACATGTTCATAAATGATTTGGTAAAGGGGGTGAAAGGTAGCCAGATTCGTGGATGACACAAAATTACCAAGGTGGTAAAGACCAAGGTGGACTGTGAAGAACTACAGAAGGAGCTGGCTTGTTGAGAGTTTGGGCAACTGAATGACTGATTAAATTCAATGCAGATAAGTGTAAAGTGATGTACAAGGGCAAAAATAACTCAAACTATACCTGCGCTATAATGGGCTCTACATTAGCTGTTACCACAGAGGGAAGAGATCTGAGAGTCACTGTGGACAGTAAAAACATCAGCCTAAGTGCTCAGTAGCCATTAAAAAGGAAACAAAATGTTAGGGATTATTAAGAAGGGAATTGTTAACAAAACAGGAAGTTTTTATTATGCCTCTTTATAAAACCATGGGGCATCTACACCTTGAATACTGTAGCCTGTTCCGGTCTCCATATCTCAGAAATGATATAGAAGAACTGGAGGTACAGAGATGGGCAACAAGGATGGTTAATGGTATTGAGAGGCTTCCATATGAAAAGGGACCTGTTCAGTTTAGAAAATGACAGTTGAGGAAGGACATGGTACGGGTTTACAAAAGACTAAATGGTGAAGAGAAAGGAAATAGGTATGTATTATGTACTGGCTCACAACATGAGAATTAGGGGCATAAAGTGAAACTAGTAGGTAGTAAGTTTAAAACTAACAAGAGGATGTTTTCACACAGCATGTAACGGTTGGACAGTTTTTTGGTGAAAAGGTGCGTCAGTAGCTATTGAGCATGGGAATTAGGATACAACCTCTGAATTACAACTACCTGGACCTTGGGGCAGATAGTCAAAAAGCCTGAGGCAGAACTGATTTAATCTAGGCAGCTTCCTCTAAGCTGCATAGGGTGAACCGATAACCAACTGAACTGACATTCAGTTTTCAGTTGGGAAAGGCAGAGGGAGGCTTGCATTGACCCAGCACATCACCCAAACTGCTGGCCATTGCAGGCGCCTACGTGAACACAGAGGCTGCTCCAACACACTAGAATTCTAGCACGTTAGAGCAGACTTAATTGATTAATTAAGTCTGCTGGAGCATGGCAATTGTCCAGCAGCCTCCTGTGTCTTATGTATTAGCACCCCCCTGCTTAACAGTGGCGGCAGGGGCACTTGAACTAAAGCTCATTGAACAAGCTTGTGCACATAAAGTGCTTGAAAGGGAGGGTGAACTGGGTGTGACCAGGTCAAACTCGTTTTTGGAACGGTTTGCCGGAGATGCAACTTTTTGAAATGGTTTGCAGGAGGCGCTTCTCAGGAATAGCCCAGGGCAGCCTCAAGGAGCAGAGGGAAATTCTTCCACTCCCCTGCAGCTAGTTTTACCTCAGTCTCACAGCAGCTGAGGCAAAACCAGCTGTGAAGGAGTAGGAGAATTTCCTTCTGCTCCCTAAGGCTGCCTGAGACTCTCAGGGGCTAAGGCAAGTAGCTGTGGGGTTCAGGAGGGGAATAATTCCCCTCAGCCTCCTGGGGCTGGCCAGGGATGGGGACCCTGGGCTTGGGGTGAGAGAAAGTCCCCCAAGGCAGGGGCTTCCTGGTGCCACCTTACTGGGCTGCATGGGCAGGCACTTGGACAAGAGGACTTCTTCTCCTTCCTTCCTGTGGCAATTGCTGAAGCAACCAGCAGCTGGGAAGGGGGAGGGAGAAGGACTGCTGAGGGTCAAAAAGCCCCCTACCACAGAGGCTTTCCCTTCCCTCACATGCTATGTAGACCCTGACTAAGGGCAAAACTAATTGCAGGGGGTCTGTTCCCCTGTCATGTTTCCCCCACCCCTCCTGGTTTCTGTGGGCTGATGGATGCAGGCAGGAAGCAGTCCCTGCACGACTGGAGCAGGCAGCATAGCCCAGGGCTGCAAAGCATCCTGGGATGGTGGGGGACTGAGTTAACTTGAACCAGGAAGGGATCTGGGACAGAAGTTCCATAAACTGGTTTAACTTAAATCAGTTAAGTCTAATCCAACCAGGTTTATCTTGAACCAGTTTTGGCTATTTTGAAAGCAGCTTACATGCACTGAACTTCTGTTCCATTACAGGTTTAAACCAGTTTCCAATCACTTAAACTGGTTTATGTGTAACTTCTGTCCCTAGCCTAAATGCCAGAGGCTGCAAGTGAGAGGGGAAGAGTGAAAAAAACCCTGGTCATGGCCAGTTCAGTCTACCTTTCAGCATCTACGCTTTGCTACTGTGTGACACAGGATACTGGACAAGATGGTCTGACACAGTAAATAGCAATTCTTTATGTTCTTATGAGTAGGAAGGGGAAGGATAGGAAGAACTGAAACTTTCGTAGACGGGTAGGGGATATATATGAACTCTGTGGGTGGTGCTTTTGTTCAAACCATTATAAGTCTTTTCATAGTTTCATAGTTTGTAGGGTCGGAAGGGACCTAAGCAGATCATCTAGTGCGACCCCCTGCCATGGCAGGAAAGAATACTGGGGTCAAACGACCCCAGCAAGATGTTCATCTAACCTCCTCTTAAACACCCCCAGGGTAGGAGCCTGCACCACTTCTCTTGGAAGCTGGTTCCAGACCCTAGCCGCCCTGACTGTGAAGTAGTGCCTCCTGATATCTAACCTAAACCTACCCTCTGCCAGCTTGTGACCGTTATTCCTGGTCACTCCTGGCAGTGCTCGGGGAAACAGTGACTTCCCCAATGCCTGCTGATCCCCCCTGACTAGTTTATAACAGTCCACAAGATCCCCCCTCAGCCTTCTGTTTTGGAGGCTGAACAGGTTCAGGTCCCGCAGCCTGTCCTCATAGGGCCTGCCCTGTTGTCCCCTGATCATACGAGTGGCCCTCCTCTGGACTCTCTCCATGCTGTCGACATCCCTCTTGAAGTGCGGCGCCCAGAATTGGATGCAATACTCCAGCTGCGGCCTGACCAGTGCCGCATAGAGGATCACCTCCTTGGACCTGCTCGAGATGCATCTGTGGATGCATGACAAGGTGCGGTTGGCCTTCCTGACTGCCTCTCCACACTGCCGGCCCATGTTCATCTTGGAGTCAATGATGACCCCCAGATCCCTTTCCGCCTCCATGCTGGTAAGAGGGGAGTTCCCCAACCTGTAGGTATGGTGCCGGATGTTCCTCCCGCAGTGTACCTTTAATTTAACACTTGCATCAAGGGTATGAGCATTTCAGAAATGTGAGAGAGATAGGATCACAAATGAGCAAAAAATCCTCTAGTTTCAATACAGAGTTTTTCTGCATATAAATAATGAATAATAATAATAAACTAATAAATAACTAATAATACGCATCTGCTCAGAACCCAATATGATAGCCATAGAAACTAGTGAAGCTGTTTTAATTCACTTTATAAAGTATTGGAACAGGGTCCAAGGGCAAAATACAATCTGTACTAAAGATCCCATGTATTTTGTTTTACATTGTTGATAACAAAATCAAATGCAGCAAAGACAGATGTAAGATACCACATCTAAGGAAGAAAAAAATAAATGCATAAGTACAGAATGGGAGATAATTGGCTCAGCAGTCCCAGGAATCCTCCTGCCAAGAAATATTCACAGCAGTGTGATGCAATTGCAAACAAAAGTAAATGCAGTTTTGGGCTGCATTAAAACAATTCTGTAGGTAAGAGACAGCAGGTGACAATACCACTCTCTCCAGTACTAGTTAGGTCTGAGCTCAACACTTGACAGATATGAGAAAGATGTAGAAAAATTGCAGAAAACCTGGAGTTGAGTGACAAATATGATACAATAAAAACCATACCAGGAAACAAGTGAAAGGACTGGGTATGTTTAGTTTGGAGAAAAAGGAGATGGAAGGGGGAGGGGAGACAGTTGGGGGACATGATAGCAGTTTTCAAATACCTGAAAGTTGTCATAGAGGATGGGAGAGTAACTCTTCTCCCTTGTTGCAGAGAGCTGAACATAAACTAACTGACTTAAGATGCAGCAAAGCAGATTCAAATTAAATATCAGAAAAAATGCAACTTCCTCATCATCAGAACAGAAGGATAATGGCGTAACATGTTCAGGGAAACTGTGGAATCTCCTTCATTGCAGGTTTTCAAAAAGAGACTGAATAGGGATTTTTCATGGACAGTTTAGGAATAGCACATCCTACATTTGTGCAAAAGGTAAACTAATTGTCCTTCAGGTCCCGTTCAGCCCTATGATTATAGCATACTTACATTTTTTAGTAATTTTAAATTGTTAAATTAAGTAGTTTTATGTGGTTTTGTCTGAGTAATGTGAAAAACATGCATGCTTGTTTAGGCCTTGTTTATTGTTTTTCAGGATTTAAGTATTGTTGAGCTGTGTCTTAATCTTCAGTCCTAGAGTCAAGTGATTTGTATGATTAAATCAGCTTGTCAGTCTTAATTAAACCTTATGGTTCTGAAAAGCAGTTTGAAAACATTACCTGACTGTGACTGATACTATGATGTCTGCCTCAGTTGACTGAGGCTGAAAATAAAGCTTTATGAAATGTAAACTGTCCAAACGGCCCAAACTCATCCCTTTTGGGGGAAGGACCCGCGGTGCAGGGTGGGGGGTAAGGGAGCAAGGGGATTCCTGGCAGACACCTGCACCAGAGGACCGTGTGGGTAGGTCCAGCCCACTCACCCAGACGTGAACACTCCAAACTGTGGAGTAAGCAGTTAGGTATATTCTCTGCTGTCTTCTCTGTGCCTCTAGAATAGGGATAGGCAATTATTTCAGGTGGAGGGCTGCTTACTGAGTTTTGGCAAGCTATCAAGGACCACATGGGCAGCCCTGGCCTTTAACAGGTGCCCCATCCCCTGGTTGCCTTCTTGGGACTGAAAGTCCCGCCCCCTAACCCCTGACTTGCCACTAGAAGTCCCTTCCCTTGCCCCACAGAATTACTCCTTTCAGCAAGGGGGTTTGCCATCTCGGAACCAGAAAAACACCAAATTATATTCTAAAAATCAAACACGAACTACTGCATTAATTTATTTCATTTCAGAAAATATTTTTGTCCTGATATACATGTGTTTGTGTAGTGTACATAGAGGTGATAGTATGATTGTTTAAAATGAAGTCTTACTCTTGTGTATTGTGGGAGGGTGTGGGTGGGAGGGTGAGTATAGGTTTGTATGTATGTGGGGTGTGGGGGAGGGTCTGTATGTGTAGGATTTCTTGGGGGATGGATAGGTGGGGGAGGTGTTGGTATGTGGGGGATTGTGAGTGTGTGGGGGGAGGGTGGCTGGGGAGAGTTGTGGTTTGCTTAGAGGGGAAGGGTTTGTCTACAGCCTGCCCCCCACCCCCAATGGCAGGCAGAGCCCTCATCAGTGCTTCTGTAAGCCTGGGCTCTGCGCTCCTGGCCCTGGGGCACTGGCGTGGGCCCCATGCTCTTGCCTGGTGCTACTCGACCGCCATCTGCCACTGCTGCCCTTCTCCTGCCGCTTCTCCCCTGTCCCCCCCTCCCCGCTAGCCGCCCTAGCACCATGTCTCAGCTGCTCCTGCAGTCCTGATGCTGCAGCCGTGAACTATGCAGTGTTGGAGCGGCTGGCCAGCAGGGAAGGGAGTGGGGAAATGGCTGCACCAGGCAGTGGGAAGAAGCAGTGAGTGGACATGTGGAGCACAGCGACAGCTGGGCAGGAGCACATGGCTTGTGCCAGTGCACCGGGGCCAGCGCTGACAGGGCCCAGAGCGGGGCAGCAGGTGTGCAGGGTCTGAGCTGGCATGGGTTGTATGGAGTTGGGCTTCGCTGCTCAAGCAGGGAAAGGAGGGAGCCAGCTCCTGCCACACCTCTCTGGGCCCCATGCCAGCAGGCCCCAAAACACCAACTTGGCCTTGCGTTCCTGCTCAGCTGTTGCTGCGCTCCACACGCCTGCTCGCTGCCCCTTCCTGTCTTCTCCTGTAACCATTTCCCCACTCCCCACCCGGCACACGTGCTCACCAGCTGTTCCAGCAGCGTGTAGCTTCCAGCTGCAGCACCAGGACTGCAGGAGCCAGCCTGGCCAGCCCTAAGGACTGGGGTGATCACTTATGGTCCTCCCCTGCCTCCCTCCCTCCCCCACCTTCCCCTTCTTATCTGTATTTCCCTTGGTGCAGGGAGGTAGGAACAGTCCCAGGCCAGAAGCCTCTGCTAGGCAGAGGCTTCAGAGCTGGGGGCAAAGGGGCAGGGGCCAGTCTGGGCCAAACTTGCTGCTGTGGCTGCTTAGTTCTGCTGCTGGCTCCCTCTCGATCCTACTGCGCCTGCCTCCTGTCATCTTAGACAGGCAGCCAAAGATATTAATATTTAAATATAGATTTTATCTATTACTAATATTTAGATAAATATTAATTTTCTAAAATTTTTTGGTGCCCTGCAGGCAGGATCAAATGGCCTGACGGGCTGGATTCAGCCCACAGACCGTATTTTGCTCACACCTGCTTTAGAATGATACCTGTTGCTCTCAAGGAGAATGAAATGAAGAACAGGTCCTGCTGCCCCCATCTCTGAGATGAAATCGGCTCCCTACCCCTCCTTCCCCAACCTATGAAAGCTATAGGTAGGATAGGGCTCTGGGGATAGAACGACTAGGACAATGATTCTCAACCTTTTTTAGATTCAAGACACCCCTTGGAAAATTCATCTCTTGGGTTTCACTGTTTTTTTCATTACCGAAAAATACTAGAGCAATTCTTCCCTTGCAAAGAGCCCTGAATGACCATAGCAGGTCAGAGTTTTTGGCATTATGGATTCCTGGATGCAATTTCTGGGTTTATCTTATGAATTGTGTATAAATGTTTTATACCTAATATTGGGTGGTGTCCTACGAGTGAAAACATTTATTCTTTTATTTTTTAAAGGATCTCATGACACCTCAGGGTGATGTAATACCCTTGCTTAGAATCATTGCACTGGGAATTTGCATTGTGGTGTGCCGAGGCCCCAGACCACCTGTACCTTCCTACCTGTTTTGCAATCTGTGTAGGCCAGAGCACTGTTCTTGGCCTTTGGCAGCAAGTTATCTCTCTAAAACAGAGGTGGGCAATTATTTTGGGTACAGAGCTGTTTACTGAGTTCTGGCAAGCCATTGAGGCCCTCATAGCAGGCAGCCAGAGGCAGATAAATACTAATTTTCTAAATTTTTCAGGGGCCCCGAGGGCCAGATAGAATGGCCTGATGGACCACATCTGGCTGCATTTTGCCCATCCCTGCTCTAAAACCAACACCGGATTAGATTGATAAGGGTATACCTGTTAAACTAAGGGAACTATTCCCCTCTTTCTGGCTCCCTCAGGTGGAAGAATATAATATACTCTCCTCTTGGTGGAAGTAGCACAGGAAGAAGCAGCCATATCATAGTCCCAGCAAGGCAGAGAGAACAAAACACTAGAGACCTGACTGCACCAAAATGTGCAATGCCAAAATGTGGAGCTCTGTGACATATTTTAATTGGAAAAGCATATGGTTTAATAAAACCTTGCTGTAGAACTCTGGTGGGTTTGGTGCTGTTATCATTGATGCTGGTTGTTTACTATCTTGTAGAAATATGCATTATGTTTAACTATCTGCAATGAAAATTATCGTCGTTATTGCAATATACACATGTTGCAGTGCTTATCAGTTCTTACATTTGTCTCGTGTTCTGCTGCTCATACTGCTACATTTTTTTTTAAAATACAATAGAGGTATTTACCTGCTTTTAGGTTGTAATGTTGGATTTATAACTCTGTCTCTAAGGCTCTGACCCTTTAAAAGTGTATGCACATGCTCAACTTTGTGGAGAATGTCCCATTTTGCCCTCAGTGGTACTAGTCACAGAGTGAAATCCTGGTACCAATTAAATCAACGGGAATTTTGCCATTGACTTAATGGGGCTAGCTTTTCTCCTCTTACCTCAGTATAGAGTTAAGCATGTACTTTGTAAGAGTTGAGCTAAATTCTTTATATTACTTTGTTATAATTTTTACTCAATGAAATGTCTTGGACTGCAGTATGATTCTAATTGTAATGGTGTAAGTCCTGAGCTCAGTAAGAGCTCCTTGTATATACCAGGTAAGAGACAGAAGAGTTTGTCAAGGAATGCTGCTACTTGTTTTTCATTCTCTGCTTTTCACAGCGATGCATAAGGTGTGGTCTCAGGTTACTGGAAATCGCAGTTCCTTACCGCTGACACATCCATAACTATGGATATTCCAAATGCATTTTTATATGTGAACTTTAAAAAGTTGATAACATTTTCTGGAATGCTTAGATTTGATTTTTATGCTTGCATGCCAGCTTCCACAGACATCTGTCGCCACATATGGTAAGAATAATCAAAACACGCTTCCAGTTCTGGAAGGCTACAACCTAAGATCTTTAGAATTTAGGCCCTGTGTAATGCAATTCTCAAAGTAATTAACTACATTTAACATTTTGCATTTTCCTACTACCTCAGGGTAGAAAGTCCTCAAGTCAAAGAGGACTCCATAATATTTAATATTATAGTATCATATCCCAAAACGTCAGATGTCACACTGTGATATTTAAGCGTTCTTGGCCTTATGCTCCTTCCATACAGTATTCTAATGCTATCCTATGACCCTGAGTTCAGTAAGTCTAGCTATCATACTTGTAGTAACTTGCAGTCCTTTCTAGATCCACTGATTCATTATGTAGAAATGAAAGATCCTATATTACTCTCTGAAAATCAAGTTCATTTCCATAGTTTTTTCCCAAACTTCTGCCTTAATGAAGAGGCTTCTACGCCCAGTGTATTCAGAATGGAGTGGCCTTTTGGAGTTAGCCATATGATTTGTGCCTGTGGTAGGGGTGCTGGGCATCCAGGGTGCAGACATGCAAAATGTTCATTACAGTGTAAGATGACGTTACACTGTAGTAAAAGCGTAGTGGACGCGCAATGCATAGCTTTGTACTAGTGTAAATCACTCCAATCTGGCACAAAAGTGCCCCTTAGAAAATAATTATGCACTGGTGTAAGTTACACTGGTATATTGCTTGTGTGTTCACTTCCTTAGTCAATTTAATCATGGGGTAGTTTTTTGCTCAAAGCCAATTGACTGCATTGCCGTCTAGCATCCAGCCACTATTACAGTACTGACTTTGGCTAGCATGTTCATGTGTCTGCTTCTTACTAAGAGTACATTTAGTATGGAGTAAAATCCAGGTAAATTACTCTGGAATAATCGTACCATATTGTCACACCCTTACTTCCCATCTCTAGGACAGGTGAGTCATATAATTAATCTCTCTTTTTTTTTCTTCATCTCCAAGATTGGGGGTGGAGAGTAATACATTTCCTTTTTTCCCATCCTTCCCACCCTACTTGAATATACAGCCCTGATCTTATCTAGGAAATATAGGCCAGTGGTTCTCAGTCTTTTAAGGCACAAGGCACCCCTCCGTAACTTTTCTAAGTTTCATGGCACCCCAGTTGAGAACCGCTGGCCTAATACAGCACACATTTGACCAGAATATGATGTGCTTAGGACTTGATCCTCCATCCATTTTTTGTCACAGATACAGATATAATAAAAGGAAGGAGAAATTAACCAGTGTTGATAGGGCTGATACAACTTCAAAGGAAGCATCCCTAATGTCAAACCCAGTAGTAACCCAGCATCCCAGAAGTTTAGCCAGTTATTTCTGTGCTTTGGCGAGGGAAGGAGGAATGAGTGAGGGAGTGGGAAGGGGGTTTGCTGTGCATAGGAGAAAGTGGAGTGGGGAAACTGGGCATAGTCTTACCTATCTCCCTTGAAAGGGAGATAGGTTCACCCAAGGACTGCAGACTCTCATCCTCACTTATACTTTACTGTGTTAACACCCTCACAGCTGCCACCCATCTACATGTAGATGGTGACTGTAAATGCCTTAATTTGTCTGTGAGAGTGTTAACAATGTGGCTGCCTCAAGCAGTAGGGAGGGGAAGAACAGCTTTGAGGGGGATTCTGCTCTGGTCTGTGCTGCCAGCTGGGCAGTGCACATCATGTGGTATATGTGTACACCATGTGTGCCACACTCTTTCCAGATCTGCCTCTGCACTCTTCTCCTGGAAACAGAAAGGCACAGACTGTCTCACCAACGCTGCACATCTCTCTTTTCAAGAGGAGTATGTGGGGTTGCACTGAGAAGAGGTCAGGCAGGAGTGCACACTTCAGCTGCAGCTGCATTTGCTTCCTGATCTGCCTCCACAGGAGGCATAATGGTGCATTTTAGCTTGACTGTGGTGGCACCCATGTTATGGCACTTGAAGAAGGTGCTCATGGCACTCCAGTACCCCAGTTGAGAATCTCTGTTATAGGCATTCCTATAAAACAATTGAATAATAATTACAGAACTAAAGACAGACACTAAAATATTGCAGCAGAAGTTCTCATAGAATTTCTGGCCAGAATCAATTTGGGCAGCACAAAAAATGCATGCAAGATTCTGTCCCCATTTGATTTCCACTGCTTGTTACTTCTTTTCTCAGACACAGTAACATGATATAAGGTTCTGATAAATGTCTGAAATAAAATCATGTTTCTCTTGAAATCAGTGGAAGTTCTGCCACTGAGTGGAGATCAGAATTATTGGTTGCTTATCCAAGACCACTTACCTTTCAGTCGTGTATTTTCCACCAGTTTAGTTCTGCATTTGAACTGCCTTCTTTTCTAAGGAGGGAGGGTTATTTAAAATTATTAAATATATCCTGTTCTTACTAGTTAGTCCAGGAGGGCAACAAAAATGGTCAGGGGGCTGGGGCACATGACTTAATGAGTGGGGGTGAGGGAACTGGGCTTACTTAGTCTGCAGAAGAGAAGACTGAGGGGGCATTTGATAGCAACCTTTAACTCCCTGAAAGGGATTCCAAAGAGGATGGAGCTAGACTGTTCTCAGTGGTGGCAGATGACAGAACAAGAAGCAGTGGTTTCAAGTTGCAGCAAAGGAGGTTTAGGTTGGATATTACGAAAAACTTTCTCACCAGGAGTGGGATGAAGCGCTGGAATGGATTACCTAGAGAGGTTGTGGAATCTCCATCCTTGGAGGTTTGTTTATAAGGTCCAACTCAACAAAGCCCTGGCTGGAATGATCTACTTGGAAATGGTTCTGCTTTGAGCAGGGGGGTGGACTAGATGACCTCCTGGGGTCCTTTCCAATCCTAATTTTTTATGTTTCTATGATTCTACTAGTTATGGTAGTCTCCTTTGATCAGTTTGGGGTTTTTTTTGCTTTTCTCCATAGTTGCTACACAATTTAATTTCATCATCAGTGCTTTAAAACTCTTCAGTAAAATTCATTGCTAACACTTTCCTTTCAGTCTACATTTTGTTGGGATGTTTTTTCATTCCTTAAAATAGGCCGGGGGGGGGTGTATGCATACGTGTGTGTGTACGTATGTATGTATATATGTGTGCACATGCGTGTGTGTACATATATGCATGTGTATGCATATGTGTGCACATGCGTGTGTGTACATACATGCATGTGTATGCATATGTGTGCACATGCGTGTGTGTACATACATGCATGTGTATGCATATGTGTGCACATGCGTGTGTGTACATACATGCATGTGTATGCATATGTGTGCACATGCGTGTGTGTATGTGTGTGCATATATATACGTGTGTATGTGTGTGTGTTTATACACAATATAAAACTTTAGATATAAGTTTGAGGAGAAACCTGGCTGTGTATTAGATTTGTCATTTCATATGAGTAACCTTATATGTTATGCTGTGGCTGTCAAGTGACAAAAGCCTATTTCACAAATAAGAACTTATTGTTTTGGGTATTATGACCACACACTGAAAATTATATGTAGGAAAACAACACACTGAGACCTCATTTGCAATTAAGGATAGTATGCTTGGCTGATGTAAACTGGCATAATTTTTTTAAGTCAGTTTTCAATTGATAGCTAACATTTGGATTTTGAGAGCTCTGAAAACATTCAAAACATGAAATTATTAAACAGATACAAATCTTGTAATAGTTGGACTTAAAAAAAGGTCAAGAGATTTTAAAGCACTTTCTTCCACCCACAGTAGAAAAGTGTTTTCTTTAAAGTTTCCATTAGGATTTGTCACGCTGGAGATAAAAATTCACATCACATAATGGCATGTATCTCTACCAAAGTGTGTTTTATGCATCTAGTCCACCTGCACTAGTCTGAAAGTTTCTATTGATGAAACTCTCTCATCATAGATAGAACAATGTGTCAGATAGTAAATTATCTTCATGGCACATGAATTCAGCCTGTCTCTATTCACTGACTGCTCAGCTTAGTTTATGGTAATAGACTGCCATTTCTATAATAGCACTGATTGTAAAACAGGGTAACATATTGCACCTATCGTGAAGCATTGGACAACAATGGAAAGCAAATGATGCTTATTTGGTTTCCTAAAGACAGATGCATCTGCAATTGTAGTGATGAGTTCAGGGTGCAGTTACCTGACTTTATGGTGTTTATGAGGTTAATCATTGTTAAGAACAACACTGGGATTTGTTTTCCAGATCAGACCATTTGTTCATCAGGTTTGTTTTCCAGATTGGACCATTTGTCCATCCAGGTTTTGTGAAATTGGCAGTGAACAGTAGCTGATGCTTTAGAGAAAGTGGGGAACAAAAAGCAATTCATATAGTCACCTGTGAAGTTCTTTACATGAAGGAAAAATATTCTTCCTAAATAGGTCCTTTAGGCCAGTGGTCTTCAAAGTGGGGTGCTCAAGATGATCCATTGGGATGCGGGAAGAAAATATTAGAACTTCTATTTATATATTTTTTTAATCTAAAAAAGTAAGAAAGAAATTAAGCTTTACTAATATTTAATATACAGATTGACGCTCACTCGGCCTGTATGTCAGACGGTCATGTGTCACATACGGTACGTGAGGTATCCTGAGGGAAGAGTGGGAGTTCCACAGTGCGGAGGGGTTGACAGTGGCATCTTCACTCATTCGTTCGCTTTCAGCGTATTGCGACACATATTGGGGGTGCACGCTCAAAAATTTTTTACTGATAGGGGTGTGCAATCAGAAAGTTTGGAGACCACTGCTTTAGGCTATAATCACATATCCTGAAACATGAGATTTGATTGCATTAGGTAATGTGATGGCATATTGTCAGAAGCTGAGCCAGTATCTTCACAGGGTAAAGTCAAATAAAGTAAATTATGGATGTAATCCAACCTTATTGCAAATTATAATTTTTTCTTTTGTTGTCACCAGCATCTAGTTAAAAAGGTCGTTGTTTGGATTGTATGCACCATGAATTCAATGTCCTCATTAGCTGTTGCTTTAAACATAAACATAGCACAAAAATAAATCCAATGACACTAATGAAGGAATGTTTATGATTAACAGATGTGTCCCATCTGCTTGCATTTTCTTTGTCACATCTGTGGACAACACAGGTTATTGCCAGTATGGGACTAGTTTTTCTTTTGTAATGAAAGTCTGAAAAAATGTGAATTGTGCATCCCATATTATTGTCCCTACAATCTGTACAGGATTTAAAAAAAATCAAAACATTCATTTTTTTTCAAACTGATAAATGCTTGGAGAAGAGTTAGATATTTGTATAAAACATCAGACAAGGTAAAAGAAGGGAAATAACTTAGCAGAGGAAAAAAAAATTAAAAAGTATTTGTAGATCAAGACAAGGGTCAGTACCTAGGAAGAAATAAACATGGAAATAAATGACAGTGAATTTAAGGATGCAACCCAAGCAAGGAAACTTCTTTTTAAAGGTCTATATTAATATTAATATGTAGTAAATTGCCAGACAGATTCAAATCCTTTTTGGCTGGTAGTGGAAGGGAAATTTTAGAAAATATCTATCATTTGGTACAATCTGGCACATTTCAGAAGGAAGCAGTTTGTTTACCTAAACCACAGTTAAGTTAGGAATATAACATGTATCTTGCAGGGATAAGTTAGCAGTAAACATAGGAGACTTCGTAATTAACCAGTGCCAAGCAAATCTCTCCATCTCTGATTCTAACATTTTGTACAAGATCATGTGTATATGTATATGTAATGTCTCTTTTTGTGTGTCCTAGTATACACCTACATGCATACCCACAAAAATGCTGCATTAAATTATTAATGTTTCAAAGTAAAAAAATATATATTCTAGAATTCTGATTGCTTGTACAACTTTAAATTAATTGGCTGTCTGTGCCTATGCATCATAATACAGTTTTCAATGACATGACTAAACAGTTTTTTTCCACAGCGCTCTTAACTCACTCAATGAAATAGATGGACAGTACTCATTTAATGAAGACCTATTTAAAAATGTAATTCTTTCTCCTGCTTCAGTGTGTGATTTTGTGCCTTGTTTGTTAAACACTATTCCAACCCCACTCTGAATATATAATTATGACTTTTCTCACAGGCACTCATCAGTATAACCGGTGATTCACAAACGTGGTAGAATTTATTTTCAAACACCTGTACCAGTGATATTATCTTAATTCTATGCACAGGCAACTAAAGGACAGAGAGATTAAAATAAAAGATCCCTTTTAATTGTGGATGCCCATTTTGCAGTATAAACCTATTGTTTTACAGTATGAATATATTTCTCCATCTGTTCAAAGCACTGCTCCCTTTGACTAAAGTCACATTTGTATGCTCAATATTTTTGCATGCTAAAATACAGGAACTCAATTCAGGCAAGTAGTAAATAAAGAAAAAATAGTGACCACCTGTGACCAGTTTAATTTAAATTTAAATAATGTCACCAGTATCAGGTAGGAATTCAGGGGAAAGGCAGGGACAGAGACTGTACACATTTTCAGATGATCTGGGAGAATTCTCTGAGGTTTGTTCTCCTGGTAGAAAAAACATACTGGAGATGCCTGAAAATATATTTAAATCCTGAGCCCTTGAAGAGCTTGCGGTACTGACATTGTACAGCCAGAGGCTCCTTGTGAACACATCTTGTCATGCTCCACAGAATCCCTCAGTCTGCCCAGAGACAGATCGCAGCTATGCACTGGGCAACTCTGTTTAAGTGACCCAGACTGCTCAGAGTCAGCCTGTGTCTCTGTGCAGCGCAATGAGATTGTGAAGGGGACATGTTCTTCTCCCTGCTTGGCTGGAGCAGCAGAATCTAGCAAGCAACAGTCTCCTGGGGTGGGGAGGGAGGTGGATGGAGAGGACAGAATCAAAACACCCTGGGATGCTGAAGAACTGTGCTGTGTTTTCTCTCAGAAAATGAAACTCTCCTGGGAGTGATTTATCCTTGTTTGTTCCCAGGTTGTTCTCCCGAAATGACTATATTAGCTCTAGGAGAAAAATCCTGAAATTTGTACACTGGTGGTTTCTCCTGGGAGAGCAATGAGTCTCCCAGGAGAAACTGAATATCTTCATGGGGCCAGAATATATCTCTACCCCTGCCTTTACCACTTAGTGGCAATATTCAACTGCCTTATCCAGGAACCCATCCCTGCTTTTACTGAAATCCCCTACCTCATTCATTTTCTACCTCCCAACTTCTGCAGCAAGTGAGACAGGCATCCTTCAGACAACAGCCTGCTTAACTATACAACTGTTATTCGTCCTGAAAGCAAGTCTGTCCTAGGCACTAAATGAAGCAAAGTGCAGTGAGTAAATGGAAAAAAATGCAGTAACATGACAATGATGCCTGCATGGTCCATCAGCAGGGGTGGTGGCTTTACATTCTTGGCACAAACTTCTGCCATTTCAGCTGACAGAGGAACTATTAACAATAGTAGATTGTCACCCACTGCGTAGACCCGCATGAAAGGAAGATAGGGTGCTTTGCCCTGTGAGTTTTAGATGCTTGCTGACAACAGATGAGTGGTGAGACTCTTGGAACGTAGATGCCATCCAAAGATAATGTGTTCTCCTGAGTACAGACTTTGCTGTCCATTCCACATAAACCCAACTCCCCTGCCCCATCTTTCAACCTGTCCCTTTCCTTTTCGTGTTGCATCCCTAGCCTGACGCCTCATTCCAGTCTTCCCAGCACTGCCATCTTACCGAACACCTTAGTAATCCAAAGAGTCAGCACTGAAAAGTGATCTTTGTTAGGAAGATGACCCTAAATTAGAAAATATTTTGAACGTTTTAGTAAAACATGTTTTGATTTGATAAAGTGCTATGTAAAGGCATTTGAGTTTGTGGAGCTCTTCTTTTCAGGCTCATACATGGCTTATTCTTACACATTATTCCAGCCAAGCCTCCTCCTGTGGGCACACTAACCCTGATTTTGCAAATATCTTTTTTGGTAGGAATCAGATAGCGCAGCACCCTGTAGGTGAAGTCCAAAGTGTACAGCTCAGGAGGTATAAGTTTGTTGTGTGTTAGATAATTCTATTACATTTTTAAGTTCATAACTGAGTTGTGGGTGATCAGAATGTTGTGCCTTTGTCTCTGTCTGCATGCATAGAAAATTGCCATAGGCTTCAATAACTTCACTTTAGTGAAGATGCTGAATCTGAGTAGAACTACTGGATGAATTCTGATGGCTTTCCCTTATTGTCTCTGCAGAAGTCCCAAAGGACTAATTTCTGTTTTACTTTACACACCCAAATGATACTTACTAAGCCATCTATGTACCTTTTTGGACGTTTATATATAGTTTTGAATTTTGTTTCTCCTTCTGGTGAAAGAATCGCATTGGACACTAGTGTGCATATCTGTTGCAAACAAGGTGATGGTGATAATGTGGAGAAGGAGGAGGAGGACAGGGCTTAGCTTAGGGTTCTACAAGTAACGGCTCATGTGAGTTAATTTGCAGCTCACAGGCTCGTGTCTGGGCATCAGTCCCTCCACCACTTAAGCAGTTGTTGCTGCCAAAGTCTGCAGGCTTCTTCTCACTCCTTCAGCTTCCACTTCCTGTTTCTGCCCCTGGGAGCAGGGCAGGTTAGTGTAGCATGGCTGGGGGGCCAAGGGGAGCCTGCTACTTGAGGTACCCATGCAGAGATGGGGATGCCACACTGTGGGGCAACATTCAACTGAAGTGAAACTGAATTTAGCCCTTTGGGACTTCTGCAAAGACAATAAGGGAAAGAATTTATTCAATGGTTGTACTTAGATTCCTTAGCTTTATTAAAGTGAAGTCAGTGAAACCTATGGCAATTTTCTACGCATGCTGTAGCATAGTATGGGCACTCATATGGTAAGACGCGGTGGTAGTTTGGGGTGCCAGTGGCATGGCGGGGAGCCCATGGGGCATGTGGCCCTGGGATGATCCAAAGCTGGGCAGCCTTTTTAAAACAATATGTTTTAGTGTTGTTTTTAAAATGAATTACTTTTCACTTACCTTTTCCTTATTTACTTCCAATAAAATATTTCTTCGTTGACATCATTAACTGCATAGTAGATTTACTAACTTATGGAAAAGGAAAAGGCAAGACTTGTTTACATTTGAGTTGCAGTCACACACATCTGCATTAACAAAGTCCTACCAGTAGTGATTATTTTTTATAATGCAGTAATATTTAAAATGAGCATTCAAGCACTGTTAGATACCATAACTTGGTTGATAGGGAGCAATCAAATCTTATTTCCAACATGCTGCGTGGGTGTGCTGGGATTTTTAAGTGGTCGGTTGTTTGTCTCTTGTTGTCCAATTTTAACTTTTTTGACCATCCTGCTGTTAATTCCTATTTGTGCTGCTGCTGAGTCTTTTTTACACCCTCTATTTCTTTCTTAGCCTCTGTGTCAGACACAGAGGGGTGAAAAAAGATGTTCAGCAGTCAAAGTGAAAAAAAAGAACAGCAAAACAGTGGGGATAGGACTTGGCTATCAATGAATACTGACCTGTTAAACCTCTGATCATGTTCAAGTTACAGCAGTTTATATGAGAGAATAGAACACAGCCAGGAGATTGTCAGAAATGCAACAGCATCTGTTAGTGCAAAGGCTACACAGCTCTATTGTATATAAAGTACCAGTAATATAAGAAGGAAACTGCCATGATTGGTGAAAAAGCAAAAAATAAGAGCAATGAATAGGCATTTTTAAAGTACGTGATATTTGTGTGTTACCTCTATATCCCTGTTCCTCATTGCTCAAATCATGTCAGCAGTTGCATATAATTTTATCATGTTCATGTTTTGGTGTATGTCAATGCTAGCTACATTTTAGGTTTTAAGTGTACAAAAGCCAGACATTCAATGTGGCCATATTATTACTTCGGAGAGAAGAACTCTGAATTTTCCAGCTTTTATATGTTAAATATTTGTGAAAAGCATGTTAACATGTAACAATGTAAGTTTAGTTTCCTCTCTGCAGTTTTTCTTCCAAAGTCAAAAAGAGTCATTTATAGTATAGCATGGTAGTTCACACACTTTTCTTAACCTCATTCAAAATTGTATGTTTTTTAAACGTCTTCACACAGGTCACACATCTAAATAGCATGTTTGTTTATAGGAACATGTACAATTGCTGAAAAAACATAGTTATGTTTATTTTGAGTGCTAGTTATAAGCAAATACATGTGCTTAACATTGTATGTTTAAATACAATATATTAAAAATATGTGGGTATTCACATGCACATTCAGATTCTTACACATTTGTTTTACATACAGTTCTTCCAAAAAAGCCAGGCATTTATCCTTTGCTGAAAACTGCTAACTTCACTGCTTGTGTGATGGCAACTACTGTGCATGATTGCGGCTCTTCTGCAAGAAGAACAGTAATGTAGGCTTTTACTTCTGTCAGTATACCAAAATCTTTACTTGAGTCTCAGCAGTGTGTGTGTCATTCAGTATCTGAATTCTAGTGAGACCTCTAGGAAATGAAGTCAGGTCTTCTGCATTCTGTTTGAGGTACTTATGCTGTAGGCACTTTTTCATTAGTCATGTGATTTAAGATTAATTCTCTTTTTAGAGGCCACTAATTGTCAGTGGGTGTATCTACATGTGCAATTAATGCAACACGATAAACTTCAAAGCATTTTGAGCCAGAGCAAACTGCTCCCAGGCACAACGTCTATACATGTGCCCAGGACAGCAGCAATTTGACCTGGGGCAGAGCACATGCTTGGCTGGCTGGGCTGACCAGGCATAATTTACGCCCCTTGTCACTGTCTGTGCCCCAACAGTACTATCCTATGGCAGAGTTGATTAGTTTACTGCACTCTAATACTGGTGCTCGTGTAGACTCTGATGCTTTACTGCAGAGCTAATTAATCTACTCTGCAGTAAAGTGCACATGTAGATGCACCAAGTTAGTAATAAACTTCAGTTCCCTTCAACTCAGACTGTATTTGAATTTGAGATAAGGTTGCTTTTGAAAGCACCAGTCAAAAAAACCCCCAAAACATGAGTGACTAGTTACATTGATGGGAATCGTAATGAGGTAAAGTTAGTTTAAAGAATCATGATTACGCCCCTAATTCTTTAACATGCCTTTTCTTTTTCTTTTAAAGTACCTAGTGCATTTTTGGGTACTCTTAGAGAGACAGACAAGCCTCCACATGAACACAGATGTTTGGTTCCCCGGGGACACCTAGCAGCATCTCACCTTACATTGCAGCTGCTCGTCCCTGGAGAATGCTGGTGCAACGTGTGCTTCAGCACATGGCAAGTTACCCCACAGGTGGCAGAGCTTGCCCCAGCAGGCTTACCTGGGGGCCTCCAGGTGCTGCAGCTGCAGTGATCCTGCCATATTGAGTTTGGCAGGCAGCTGCAGCATGGCTCTGGGTGGCCCAGCTCTGCATTTCAGTCATGTGTGCTGCCCCAGGTTTTTTTTTCCGCAGGTGGTTTTTTTTTTTTTGACCCCTGAGTTGCATCCTATTGCTTAAATGTCAGAAAGGACTTGGAACTTGAAATACTGCCAATAACCCTCTCTCGTTATCTGAACACCAACTTCTCCAGGCAAAGAGTGGAATCTTCCCTTTTTCTCAAAAAAGTGCTGAAAAAAATTAAACTGGCCTACCCCTGAACCATAAAATCAAAACACCAAAAAGTTAGTCCAGCAGGACAGTCACCCAGGCTGGGGACGTAAGTTACGCATAAACTGGTTTAAGTGATCAGAAACTGGTTTAAACGTGTAATAGACCAAGAGTTCAGTGTACATGCACCAGTTTCAGAATGGCTGAAACTGGTTTAAGATAAATCTGGTTGAATGTAGCATCAGACTTAACTGATCTGGGTCAAACTAGCTTATGAAACTCCTGTTGCAGACCCTTTCCTGGTTCAAGTTAAATCACAGTCCCCCAGCATCCCAGTATGCTTTCCAGCCATGGGCTGGGCTATGCTGTCTGGTCCAGCAGAGATGGTTTGGGGGATGGGACAGGCAGGAATTGTCTTCTCCTTCCGCTCCCCCTGGCAAACCCCAACTGGTGTCTGGAGCCAGTGGATGGGGGTTAAACCCCCCTTCACCTGAGTACAGATCTGCCCTGCTCTGCTAAACTTACTGAAACTTAGTGCTGGCTGCGACTGTGGACTTTAAATCCCAGAGGCACCTGAAAACAGGAAAAGGAAGTGATGAGCAACCCTACAGAGTCCTGCTACTTTGATTTTGCAATGTAAAACCCAGAGACCACAGGTGTAGCAGGAAGAAGGAAGCAAACACACAGCCAGTGCTGGCTACATGCCAGAGAGCTATGCTGTCATGCCCCCCTGGTTTCTGGCCTGAGCCACTGCAGGCATGTGGCTGCATTTCCTGAATCAAAAGTAAATGTGTGTCCTGTTGTTTCTCAGTTTAATCTCTACAGCTTAGACTAACCTGCAAAGATTGATTCAAATTCAGCCTTGAGGTTTCTGACTGTACTAAGCCCCAGTATCAACTACCATTGATGACCAGTGAAAAAATACCCTCTACACACAAGTGGAGAAGATGTCTATGGTTTACAGGCAGACTGCAGCCAATGATGTGCATAAAAAGAAAACCAGAATGCCAGTGGTACAAAAACTATTCCCAATCCACCTGCGAGAAGCACAGATAGCTCTTTATTCAGTTACACCAGTAAAGAAGGTGAAAATGAGCCTTCTGTTTCTCAAAAATCACATAGTGGGATTGCAGCCAGTAGAGCTGTTTCACACAGTGACCTGGCAACTCCACCCAGGCTGTATTGCTGGAGCACCTGACCCAAGCATCGATCAGTGCAATGTCAGCATAATGCACTGATAAGATCAAGTGAATACATACAGGACTAACTGAGAAACAAAATTCCACCCTTGACCACCATGTGTTACCCTATCACTCAGTACCAGATTTGGACCCAGCATTCTTACTGGAGATTGCACAGTCCAGAAAATACTATAGCTACAGCCTAGGAAAAAGACCCAAGCCCCTCCTGAGTAATAAAAGCTACCTAAAAATCACTGTACCCACTGCTAATATAATGTATTTCATGCTTTGTCCAGAGAAGCACATCTGCTAAGTTCTTTGAAAGATGGAATAATTATTCAATGTTTAAGAAGCCATGACTGAACCTTGAAGATATCTGCAACTACTACAAAGAGCATATTTTTCCTTTAAAAAGAGAGAAATGCTGGGAACACCATGAAACCCATTGGGGACTTAGATGTTGCTATTGATTTTTTTTTACATGGAAGGCATTATGAACAAAAACACCTTAAGACAGATAGAAGCAGTTTGGTAGTGTTTACTTTGAAGCACTTTGCATTGTTAGCAGATGTTGATCCTACTAGCTTGTTGAGGAAGGTGATCTATTAGCTCACCTGGCTTATAAATACAGGTGGAAGTGTCTCCTGAGAGATTCATTATTTTGTTTCTTTAACCAGGCTGCTATGGAACTTTGGTTACATTTTGCAGTAGGAAGGCATTACTATATATAAGCTTCCTCTCTGCATGTCTGTGTTCCCAGTTAAGGTATATGGAAAGTTCTTTGCTTTCCTCCCTTATCTTAAACTCCTGAGTCAAATAAAGACTCGGGTGTTGGGTATATCCCTGGCTACAAACAGACTTGGTCTTTGTAGTGCCATACACATTTTTATGGTGGCACAAAATAAAAGCAAACAGGTGCCTATGCCCTTTTGTCACCCAGCAATGAACAAATTTGTGACTGTGACGAAAGGTGGTATACCTTTGTTGTCACTATTTTGCAGTAGATGCCTGTACATTTTAGGGCAATTTGAAGCTGCCTATGGCTCCAACTGCCCTGGGCAGGTGCTCCTGGGGCTTCAATCCTGCATACTCTAAAAATTTCCCACTCAGGATTAGCTGCCTGAAGCCTTTGCAGCACTTGTCCTGGCTTTCCATACTTGCATAGTTATGCCCTAACTAATGGCTTCAGGATTGGGCCCCAGGAGCAGTAGGGGTTTGACCCTGTGGGATAACAAGTGATGTTTGTTTTGCCCAATGAAGCAAATGCATACTGGTGCTGCTGATCTGTTTCTTGTGACAATGTCTATTTATAGCTTATTTGGTGCAAGGCAGCACTGGTCAGAGATATCCAAGCTATTTCGGTATTTCCAGAACCAGAAATAGTATACTTCTGTTAGCAATGTCTATCCAAGCTAATCAGCTCTGCTGAGCAGCAGCATATTTTAGCTAAGGTACATTGTCATGATAATATGGCTTTACTGCTTTAGATTTAGGAGCTAGTGAGTACAGAGCTAACTCAAGTATCACTCTGTGGCATTGCCTTGTACTGGATAGACTATTATTTGAGGTAACATGTTCGCAATAAACTTAAGTTACCTCTGTAAGGTTCACTTCTGCTGTGTGGGTACACTCTCTGTATTGAATACTCATAAGTGCCTATGTACTACCTTGTTACAGTGGTGTAGGTTCTAGCCGTGTTGGTCTAAGGACATAGGCAGGCAAGGTTCTTTGCGTGAATCTGATATCTTTTATTAGACCAACTTAAATAGTTGGAATCTGACTCCCTAGGTATCTCTCCACTTTTCATTGCCGTTCTCTCTCTTCCCCCCACCTGCCAGTCTCTCACCCATTGACTCCTCAATCTACATTTTCACTGACTACCTGCCTTGTATACATACCAGCCCAGCCTCTGGCTTCTTTACTTTTCATTCCATCCAGGAAGAGCACATACCAACTCCTGAAACTTCCTTAGCCTGACAAAGGGTTTTTGAACCCGAAAGCTTGCTTAATAATTGTTTTCAACTATTTAAGTTGGTCTAATAAAAGATATCAGATTCACGCAAAGAACCTTGTCTGCCTATGTACTTCTTTATATTCATAAGTTACTCACTTTTATGCATGCATATTAAGCATTCCTGTATGAACAATACTTCTTTTAACTTTGGTTGCTGAAAATTAGTTGATTTTAGGCACATGATGTTTGTAGTGACTTAAGTAGAGGGAGATAGGAAGAGAGAGAGGCAGAGATTGATTTTAGAGTGCTCTGTTTATTTCCCTGAAGAGTTTAGCAAACTAGCCATTTATATATTCTTGTCTGAATGTGTAAATGTGATTACTAAAAGATGATTTTCTTTTCTGTTCTTCCCTCTTCTTCAACTTGGGCAACTCAATGTGATGTTGCAATCTTGCATTTATTGTAGAGTGTTATCAAATCCAGTAAACTGTGATTGACAAATCTAAAACAATGAAATAGTTCACCTGTGCCACTGGGGACCTGTTAATTCAGTTTGCTTTTCAACAGCTTATTAGGTATGCCCATTGTTTGGACCCTGAAGACTGTCTTGATATAGAACATTGTGACTAGTTCAGAGTAGAATCACTTAGGGACAGAAACAAGTTAGGCAATTGATTAAATAAATTCAATAAACTTTCTGCACTATACTCGTGACCCTTTGGGAGAAAGAAATAGCAACCTTTAGTTCAAATACAATATTTAAAATGTAAAAACTACTTTTGGTAAGTGTGGTACCCTACCTGAGGTTAAATGTCTTCCTTTTTAAAGTCCAAGGGCTGATTAAATTAATTGAGACGGAGGATTGAAATAAGAATTAAATTGAGCCCAGAGGGAAGATAAAAAGAAAGAGATGAGAGTAAATTTTGTTAACAGGTCTGTTTCTATAATTCAACCTGAAACATGTTCATCAAAGCTATTCAATCTCTTTGCTTACTTTTTAAAAAAATCTTTATTATCACTGTAAGTATCTATATTTTTGAATTTCTGATATTTTATGAGATTAACTTCCTCGCTGGGGCTTGTTGGAAACTAGTCAGATGTCCAACTTCCCACAGCCATAGGGATGGAAGCAGCTAGTAGCTTGCTCCTTCCAATCCAAACATTCTGCTGTCCTTTAAGGGATCATCTCTATTCAAGCTCGCACTAGAGTTGTGTGTGCATCTCAAGCACTTGAGCTCAGAGACTTTTTTTGCGTATGCACCCTGCCTTTTCTCACCCTCCTGCCCCTAGACTAGGGACAGAAGTTACACATACACTAGTTTAAATGATCAGAAACTGATTTAAACCTGTAACAGAACAGAAGTGCGGTGCACATCAACTAGTTTTAAAATGGCCGAAACTGGTTTAAGTAAACCTAGTTGAATGTAGTAACTTACCTAATTTGGGTCAAATAGGCTTATGGAATTTCACTCCCAGACCCCTTCTCCGTTTAAGTTAAACCAGATACCTTCAGCATCCCAGCATGCTCTGGAGCCCTGGGCTGGGCTGTGCTGTCTGCTTCAGAGAGCAGGGCTGGCCCCACCCTTCTGTTCTGTAGCCCAAGCAGGGGCAGGGATGTGGCCAGACACTCCCAGCATGGCAGGGAGGAGGTTAATTCTTCCCTCCTTCCCTTCCCCTTCTCCCCTCCCTCCACAGCCATGGTCTGCCTGTCCTGTCTGAAGGCGAGCGGTGGACACAGAGAGGGCAGCCTGGGCTTTGCAGACCCAGAAGAAGAAGGAACAGAGGGAGGAATTAACGCCCTCCCTGCTGCCCCCTTTCCCTTAACGGAGCCATGCCAGGATAATGTCTGGCCATGACCCAGCCCCCACTGCTGGAGCAGCAAGGGGAGGGGGAAGGGCAGCAGCCATTGTCAGGGTGCCCAGGAGGAAGTTTATTTCCCCCCCCCTTCCCTGTCCCACTGGCAAGGACTGTAGCCCCATTAACACTAAGGGGGAAGGGAGGGGGTTAACTCCCCCCCACCAGGGGAACGCAGCTGGGACAGAGCAGCCCCCCATCCACCAACCACTGTGGGTTGGGGAGGGGGCTCTGTACTGCTGCCCAGCTTGGGCACAGAAGTGGCTGTCACTGAGCTGGAGCCACTAGAGATGGCCCTGCCCCCACAGCCTGGGCCAGCCTTACTCAGCCCTGGTCAAGGCAGCTGCGTGGCTGGGCTGGCCCATGGGGGTGGAGCCCTCCACAGCAGCTATAACTCAGTGATGGGGAAGCTGAGCCCTGTCAGTGAGAGGAGCCTGGCCCAGCGTGCATGGGTGACGGCTGATCGGGCAGTGGGCTAAGCAGAGCTGGCCTGGGCTGTGGTGGTGGGGCCATCTCCAGCAGCTGCAACTCAGTGACAGCTGCTCCCCCTGCCCAGGCTGAGAGAGACTCATAGACATTCGGGCTGGAAGGGACCTCAGAAAATCATCGAGTCCAGCCCCCAACCCCAGGGGCAGGAAGTCAGCAGGGATCATAGGATCCCAGCAAGATAAACATCCAAATGTCTCTTAAAGGCTTTCAAAGTAGCTGCTTGAACCACCTCTGGTGGCAGTCTATTCCAAAACTTGGGGGCTTGGACAGTACAGAAGTTCTTCTTTATGTGCAGCCTGAAATGGTCATGGAGGAGTTTGTGACTGTTCGGCCTTGTTATCCCTTGGGGCACTTTGGTGAATAGATGTTGCACCCCGATAAACTTATAGGTGGCCACCAGATCACCACTGAGCCTGCGCTTTTCCAGGCTGAAGAGTCCCATGGCTCTTGATCTGTCTTCATAAGGTCTGTTTTCTTGACCTCTGACCATGTGCGTATCTCTTCTCTGGACTCTCTCAAGCTTCTCCACATCCTTTTTGAATTGTGGAGCCCAAAACTGGATGCAGTACTCCAGCTGCGGCCTCACCAAGGCCGAGTACAATGGGAGAATGATGTCCTGGGATTTTCTTGGGAAGCATCTATGGATCCAAGCCAACGTTTTGCTCACTTTACTAGCTGCAGCATCACATTGAAGGCTCATGTTCATCTTGTGATCAATCATGACCCCCAAGTCCCTTTTGTCTGTAGTGCTAGCCAACGTAGCACTGCCAAGCCTATAAGCATGCTGCAGGTTTTTCTTCCCAAGGTGGAGAACCTTGCATTTTTCGCTGTTAAACACCATTTCCTGAGCCTGTCAAGGTCAGCCTGGATCATCCTCCTCTCCGCAGGTGGCTTTACCTCAGAGTTTGGTGTCATCAGCGAACTTGGCTAGTCCGCTTCTGATTCCAATGTCCACATCATTAATGAAGTTGTTGAACAGTATGGGCCCAAGGACAGAGACTTGAGGGACCCCACTGGTTACAGCGCACCACAGTAATTGGCTCCCATTGACCATCACCCTCTGGATCCTACCGCGGACCCAATTCCCCAGCCAGCGGATCATGGTGAGGTCGAGGCGGCAGTTAGCCAATTTTGCTAAGAGGTGGTCATAGGATGCTAGATCAAAGGCTTTTTTGAAGTCAAGATATATGACATCAATCTCTTCTCCCTTGTCCAGGTGACAGGTCACCTGGTCATGAAATGAGATTAGTCAAGCAAGACCTACCCACAACAAACCTGTGCTGGCTATCCCTCAGGAGGTTACCATCAGCCAGTCTGTTAAGAATGGCCTCTTTGATAATCTTTTCTAAGACCTTCCCCAGGATAGAGGTCAGGCTGGTGGGCCTGTAGTTTGCCAGATCCACTTTTCTCCCTTTCTTGAAGATAGGCACCACATTGGCCTTCTTCCAGTCTTTGGCCACTTCACCAGAGTGCCAGGAGTTCTCAAAGATCCATGCCAGGGGCTGAACTATGATGCTCACCAGCTCCTTGAGTACCCTCGGGGTGTAAGCTGTAAGGGCTGGCTGACTTGAAGGTATTATCCAGCCTCTTAAGGTGTTCCTTCACAAGGTCAGCATTGATGGAGGGTAAGGAATCTCCCACACCTGGGCCTCCCTGTCCTGTAATGGGCAGGGGCGTCCCATGGCACTGGTGAAAGACCGATGGAAAGTACCCATTTATCAAGTTGGCTTTTTCCTGGGTGTTGGTTGTCAGTTGTCCCATCTGGTTTGGCAGGGGTCTAGTGTTGCCCTTGCTTTTCCTCTCACTCCTCACCAGACTCTTTCAGCACTTCTCTTATTTTTGCTGCTTCCCTTTTTTACTTGGACTTTGATGAGTCCTCCAGGTTTCCTCTGGTCTGCACCACATAAAACTTCAACCAGGGGTGGATCTAGAGGGGGCACAGAGGCATGGCTGCACCCTTCTTTAAGTTTCACAACTCCATGGGATCCTCTGGGGACTTTTTAAAGTCCCAAAGCCATGTGAAAATCTTCCCTTCCTGCTCAAAGGCACGTCCCTCTGTGCTCCTTCACCACCCCGCTCCCCAATGCAGTAAGCACTGTTCTTTGTCCTGAGTACAGTGCATAAGAAGGGACAAAGTGCATGAGTACTGTTCAGGTATTGTTAGGGAAAAAATCTGCAGCCTGAATTGTTTCAGGTATACAGGTACCTGCTACAGTAAAGTGTATTTGGACAGCAGTCTTTTAAAAAACAGTTACTGGAGGCAGTGAAGTGGGTTGTCTCTCAAAGTGTTTGTTAGCAGCATGTTCCATATTTTTTATTTATCTTATCACTCTTGTACTACCCCCTTTTGTCTCACTTCCCCGCCAATAGCACTGTTTTGTTGGGCCTGCTACCCTCATGGCTTTTGAAACATGTGAGATTGGCAGAGGTGACTCCAGTGTGTTACAATGCAGTAAATGGTTGGAGTGGCCTTAGCCCATTGCTCGTCTCTTTCCACAAGGTTAACACCAGGGGCGATGCATATGGGGTGCACGCAGGTGCACATGCACCCCCTGAGCGTGGCAGTTCTGCCTCTACAACCATTGGTCAGCACTCGCCACCCTCCGCCCTCACCGCCGCCAGCACCAGCGGTATTTGCGGGAGCACCCCACTTACTGCCACCGAGCTCCCACCACCAGGCTCCTGCTGCTGCCATGCCCCCCCCAGCTGCCGGGGGCACGAGTCGTTCATGGTTAACGCTTTCTATGTGAAGAAGTTGTGAACTAGAATGATGTATGTGGATGGAAGAGGCAGGCAAATGGAAGAGAACATTGTTGCCCAAACCCTTTCAGGAAATAGTTGTACGTAGAGCTCCTAAGTGGAAAATGCTTAAATCATTTATATTTCATGATTGCTTTCTTACAAGGCAGTAATCCCAGCTCTCATAATTTTTAATAAGTAGGTAGGTGAAACTTAAAGTATTTTATATCTAAAAAAAGCCTGCTCTGACATCTGCGGTTGTCTGCTTATGAATTTTATTTGATTAGCCGAATAGATTTATAAGTAGACTTGTTTTTTCAACATCAGAAATGGTAATAAGGTATGTACTCTGTCTGCTAGAATCATATAGGGCTGCTGCTACATTTGTGTTTTTTGTTTTTTTTACCAAAAAGCCAAAAGCATGCCTTTAGCACAATATTTCCTAATTGTTCATGTTTCTTATATTGCTGAGCTATTCTTATTTCCAAGGGGTTTTGATCGGGTTCTGCCTTTTATGTGATAAAACCAAAAGTAAAATTTGCAATGGTCCACAGGATATGTAGGATAATCACAGAACCTCTGCTTCTTCTAATCTATTTTGAAGAATAGTTGCTTTGGGTATGAAGGCAGTTCTAGAAATTCAGACATAGGTCCAACTATGTTAATTATTAGTATGATAATATGAACTCTACCGGGCAATTTTGTTGAGGTATGAAATTACTGTTTGATTTAGATTATATACATGTTTTAAACCAAATTACTTCTGGCACTCATGATATTATTAGTGATCCCAGTGGTATGACTAATAATCATTTTATAAATGTGCATATTTGAATGGAGGATAACACAGACTTTCTTTTATTAAATAAATGAAAATTTGCTTAATCCACCTGTGTGAACAGGAAGGATGACTGACCTAGGTTCCCTTTTAAGCCTGCACTGGCAGAAGAGTTCAAAAATGCCTTGAAACTGATTAATTTAGTTAAAGTGCTAAAGCTAACATCCTAGAATTTCAGTCTCCTTAAATTACTGCTTCGCTTTTTGCTAAATGTATTTCTCAAAGGTTTAATATATATCTCTTTGCTGGTAAATTGCTGCTCATTTAAAAGAATTAGTTAGCTCATTCCATAAAGGAGACTGTAAGTCTTATTTAAATAACCATCAGCCTATTTCTTCTTATTTTAGCTTGCCCAAAATGAAACACTCTCAGCAGTTTAAAATACTTCAAATTGCCTTTACGAATTCATGTTGGAGTAAGTAATTTGGGTTTTCAACCTCTGTGTATATATAAAGTTAGGGTTTTTCCCCCACTGCCACAAATATTAACATATGCTGGCTAATTGGTTTAAGAGAAAACTTTGTTCTAGTAAGTGACTCACTAGTTAAAACCTTGTCACTGATCCACTTTCTGGTTGCTATTTTTTAAACACTCTCTGGACAGCTGTTTGAAAAGAGATCTTCTGCATCCATTAGAATCTTATTTTTTTATCTATTTTGCATCACCTCATGCCTTGGATTATGACCAGATTCATTGTAAAAGTGTACTCTGCCTTTTGCCTGACTTTAGGCTAACATAGCTAACCACTTGTCTCAAATTCCTTGTAACCTAAGAAGGCTGGATATTTTTGGTGAGGTGCTGCCAGCCCCCCACTCCTATTTAATTTATTTTATGCTTTCATTCATTACTGGTCCTTTCTACATCAGCTATGGACCCTGCTGGGTCAAAGCTGAGGGGAGGGGAGGAAAAGTTTTCTCTTTCTGAACTGTATTTTTGTGTGGAAAACAGGAATGCTGTTCCTTGAGCTACCAGTCTGGTACCATACCCTGACACTACGTTTTCTTTAAAAATGATTTTTCAAGAAGGCAAAAAAATAAAATCTGTTCATTTTGTAGACATGTTTGTTTTGAGAGCTACTGCAAAAATTAATCTTAATGGGTTCTTTTCTGACCATTTTAGATTTGCCAATCTGACTAAATGGGTAAATCAGCTCTAGACCCCTTTAATTAGAAAAAATGGTTTTAAATTGTCAGTTAAGATTAATAGTTATTAATATTTTAATAATATTTGGTAGTTTTTTTGACTGTTTGTTGTAAAGATTGCACTAAAGGAATTCATTCTGTGACTGGGGGGCAAATAAGTAATAACCTGTTTGCTAGATTTTAAGTTGGAATTCCTGGAGGAGCTGAAAATGTGCAAGATCATCTCTAGAGCCAAGCTGAATGCTATTTGAGCTCATGCACATTTGTCTATGTAACAAAAAAATAGGATATTATGTACCTTATTTTCTCACATACAAATGTAACTTTCCCCCAGAAAACATCCACTGGAAATCTGAGTGTGCATTAGATGTGAAAAATACAATAAGATCCGGTTCTGCCTTTTATGTGACAAAACCAAAAGTAAAATTTGCAATGGTCCACAGGAAGTAGGCTCAGCTCCCTAGCTGCTGCTACTCAGTTGCTTACTACATGGAAAAGTCTTTTTTCCTTTTTCAAAACAAGGTGCGTATTACATTGTTGTATGGAAGAAAAGACAGTATTTATAATTGCAGTCGGTACTGCTGTTACATAGATCACTGGTATGTACTGTAAGGCTGGAGCTTCCCATGCTTGATGCACCATGTTTCCTATTTCAGGTTATTTGAAATTAGGCATAGTGACATGTATGAGTAAATTGATAGGGGGTTTAAAGGATCATATAATGTCTCATAATGGATAGATTGTTCCAGTTTCTTGTTCCACATGTGCATGGAAAGAAGAGGTGAAAAATGTACTCTTTGGTACTCATCTTGGAACAATGTCCTTTGTGGATGGCCACCAGTATATTGTGTTTAAACTTCTAGGCTGAGCTTCATCACCGTAGAGAGAAATCAAAGAATGTCTTTTGGGTCTATAGGTACAAACCCTTCACCAGATCCTATTTAATATGTACCATTCCTTTACATGGTCTAGCCCGGAGGTGCTTAATGTGCAGCCCACGGGCCAAGTGCTTCCTGTAGAGCCTTTGCATCTGGCCAGTGAGGCTCCCCATATGTTGGGAAATTTGGTGGTGGGGGAGCAATGGCCACTGTTTCCGACTGCCAGATTTCCCCATTCTCCACAGCCAGATCTGAACCAGGCCACACCCCCTTCTCTCCACACCACTGGCTTGGACTTGGGACTAGGACACGCTCCTTTCACACTTGTTCGGTTGAATGGAGGCAGGCCTTGCTCCCTTCTCCCTACAAGGTTGGATTAGGGCTGGGCCACAACCCCTTCTCCCTGCAGGGCTGGATGGGGGCTGGGCCATGCCCTTTCCCCCATGAGGCTGGATCAGGCCAAAATCCCCCCTGCAGCCTCCACATGGCTGGATGGGGCCCCACTGCACCTGCTTCAGCTGCAGGATCAGGGCCAATGGTCACATGTGGCCCCTGGCTGAACTGGGCACTGCCCATCCTGGCTGCCAAGGAAAAAGGTTGAACACCACTGCCCTAGCCTTCTCTTGTGTGCCTAGCCACCTCCCCAGATTGATATGTGCAAATACAGGTCAAAGTCATATCACTGACTCTCACTGTTCCAGTGCACTGTCAGGTAGATTAGGAGGAGCTCCACCACACAGGAAGTATGACTGTGTCTTGTTCCGTTAGGAGGGGGAAAGGAGAGAGGTTGAGAGTTTCTTATGACCTCTTCCCTCTCTTCTGCACTGTCACAAAACTTTCTATTTCTTTTCTACTCCTGGTATCTACAGGTCAGGGAGTAAATATAATCTGTTGTTTTCCTGCAAGATTAGAGTTGCCCTGTCTTTACTGTTTCTCCTGCAGGTCAAATTGATCATATTGTTATGTCATGGAGAAACTGCACTGTGCGTGTGTCTACATGAGATGCTTACTGCTCAGTAGTGTGTCATGGCAAAAAATGTGCTAATAGCCTACTGCTCAGTGTTATTAGCCTAAAGTGCAGTAAGCGTCACTAAATAACTGTGTGCCGGCACTACTGCATGGTAATTCTAGGTACTGTGCATTTAATTAGTACTTTATTAAGAAAGCATTAATGAGTGTGTAGAATGTGCCTGTGTTGGCTAGAACTAATTTTACATATGTTTTAATAGTGTTGCAGTTCTTTTGGAAACAGACACAATATTTTTAAATTCAAGATGGACTGGAACTTTAAGTGTACGTGTACCCTGAAGACTGCAGCATAGCTTAGACATACCTGAGCTAGTGTTTGAACCAGACAATTTGGGTATTGCAGGCAGAAGAGTAGGGATGTACTGAGCTCTAGGGGTGCGGGAAACCAGCTGTATTTGATTTGGATTCAGCCTGAATCAGGAGATAGTGATTGGATTCATTGATTCGGATCACTGTCCTGATTTGATTCAGCCAAATCTGAAGATTCGATGCTGATTCAGAGAATCAGCGATTTGGCCATAGACACAGCTTTAAATGTTTTTCCTACATACATTGAGGTACCAGGCGTGGCTCATGAATGCTGAGATGGTGGGGCGGATGGAGCATCTCACAGGAGAGCCAAAGTATTTCCAATCTACTTCCAGGTCCACCGCCAAGTGCACAGGGGACCCCGCCCCCCAAAGCCTGCCAGCTTGATGATCAGCCCTGGAGGGACCCTGGGCACATCCCCAGACCCAGGAGGCACTAATCTCTGAGCCGGAGGTGGGGTGTCCCCTGCATACTCCACGGTGGACCAGAAATGCTTCTGGTCCACTTCCGGGTCCACCACCAAGCGCATTGGGGACCCCTGCATGCTCCTGTGGGATAAACCATCCACCCTATCATCTCAGCATTCATAAGCCACCTGGTACCTTGAGATATGTAGAAAAAACTCTATCTATGTCCGAATCATCAAATCTCTCCAAATCTATCTGAAGGGTTCCGATTCAATTAAAAAAGATTAAAGGGTTTCCTGATTTGATTCCTATTCGGAGATTCTGCTGCCGAATCGGGCCAAATCTCTGCCAGATTGAATCAGCTACCAAAGCTTCGCACAACCCTACTGAGGTCCATGTGGTCTAATTTACCCTGATTCTCAGATGGGTAAACTATCCCATACTGAGCTTCATGCTGCTATAGACAGACTACTTTCATTACTGAAACAAACTCAGGTATGCTACCTGGCACTCTGTAGTTTAAGTATACCCTGACTATACTACCTGTTTTACTTCCATTGTTACTCTACAATTTAAGAACCACATGCCATTCACAAGATGTGATCTTTTAGTTGCCTCTGTTTTGTAACGAAGTTACATTTTCATATTTGCTTTTTAGTTAGAAAGTTTGTGTGAGTGTGTGTAATATTTATATAAGTAATATATAGATGCTGTGTTTAAATAGAATTCCATATCAGTGGGAGATATGGTTGCTAAGTAAATTTAATAGTGAGGCCTAAGTGGCTCCTGTTTTAAAAATGACATGGGTATTGCTCTCAAAAGCTATTAATTTTCATAAATCTTAATTGGTCAGATCAGCTAGATGCTTTGTCTCTCTGCTAGAATGACATCACAACTGTGATTGACCAAGGGACTAAAATGGTGGTTTAGTAAGAAATTTTCAACATCTTTTTACTGTAACTGATTAATCTCTTTCTAGTAGAGAAAGCAAGTAGAAAGGGGGTCAAGTATGCTCAAAAAAAGGGACTTTGAACAAAGTTCATAGACTCATAGAATCAGTGATTTGGAAGGGACCTAGACAAATCATCTAGTCTGACCCCTTGCCATGGGCAGGAAGGAGCACTGGGGGTGGCAGGGGTCATAAGACCCCAGCCAGGTGCCTATCCAGTCTCCTCTTGAAGATTTCCAGGGAAGGTGAGAGCACCACCTCTCTGGGAAGCCTATTGCAGGCTCTGGCCACCCTTGCAGTGAAGTAGTTCTTCCTAATATCTAATCTAAACCTATCATCCCTCAGCTTGTGGCCATTGTTCCTGGTGACTCCAAGGGGGGCCCTAGTGAATAGACTTTCCCCGAGTCCCTGCTGGTGGCCCCTGATAAAGTTGTAGGCAGCCACAAGATACCCCCACTCTCCTCTTGTGGAGACTGTTTTCTGATTCAGCACTGTTTTCTGCTTCAGGGATTTTACAAAGTATCATTTATTAAATAAGCAGGCTATTACAAAAATTTATGTTTGAAAGGGAAGTGACTATACATTACTGTACTTATTAAATAACAAAAAGCGTTATTTACTGTTTAATATCCTACTACTTTGGCATGAATTGTGTGATTAACATTGACTTTGGTTTTGTGAATTATGTACAAAATCCAATTTAATGTGTCCATTATTTGTGGCTTTCTGTGGCTATAAACAGCATTTTGAACTTACTTTCAATATGTTGACAACTAAATTAACAAACTGAGATCAGCATTTTCTTAATATGTCTTAAATTCTGCAGTACAAACTAAAAATTCCTAGCATAGAAAAACCAACAGAATCAACCAGCTCTTTTGGACAGTTTGTACCAGTTAAGCAGGGCATGCCTCTTCCTTCTAAAATAAGTAAACAGGGCCTTACCCTGCCTTCTAAAATAAGGGCAGAAGAATGTAACAAAAATGTGAACGAATACTATTTAAATTATATATACCTATATGCAGAAAAAAATGGCTTTGGGAGCTTGAAACTCTGCAAGCCTGTCCTCAGAGTTTCTTCTGAATTTTTCAGCGGTGAGAGAGAGATTTCTTGACAATGCTACATTTTTCTCAAAACAGATACTTTTTTATTATCACTTCTAGATGTTGATGAATTCACTTTTTCCAACAACAGTAATCTTGTGCTGAAAAATTCCCAGTCACTAAAGGTTCTTGAAGATTCCCTGCTGGTTTATTACAAGTATAATAAATGTAGTTTTTTCCACAATCAGTCCTGAAATCTACTTATGGCAGAAGAAAGACAAGGTGGCACCTTAGAGACTTCCTAGTTCAGAAAGATGTGAGCTTTTTTAGGCAGCAACCTACTTCATCACATGTTAAAAGAGAACTGGCAGAAAGAGATGGTTTATAGAGAAGAGAAAGGGACAGGGGAAAGAGACGCTGCTAAGAGAAAAAATGAGTTGGTATGATCAATTGAGATGAACCAAAGCAGTTAAGACCTTGAGGGACACTGGAGTTAACTGCTAGTTCAGGTAATCAGATAAGAATCTATCATCCGTGTTGACACTATGTTTAACACAGTCCAGTCAGTGGAAGATTTCTTGTTCTGCAATTTCACATTTAGGTTGGTTCTAGAATTCTTTTGTTTGAAGACGCCTACTCCGAGGTCATCAGTGGAATAACCAGAACAGTTAAAGTGTTCTGCCATGGGCTTTTGTTGGGGTTTTTTTTTTAATTGATTTTGAATCAGTATCTATTCGTTCATTCATGTAGAGATTATCCTATCTGTCCAATGTGGACAGCAGATGTATGTGACATTGGTGGAGGAAGAGTTCAATGAACCCCAGTGCCTCAAGGTGTTAATTGTCTTGTTCATCTCAGTTGATCCTATCAAACCACTCTTTACCTCTCTTAGCAGTACCCCCTCCCCTGAGTGGGAGGATTGGGGTTCACTCACCTCTTTCACCACCAATGTCATCTATACCATCACCTGTTTGCAGTGTCCCTCTGCCCTCTACACCGGACAGGTAGGGTGATCCCTAAGTAAATGAATGAATGGCATTATGAATTTGAAATCAGTTCCCTTTCTCATCTTTATAAACACCCTCTCTTTCTGCCAGTCCTTTTTGTAGTGTCAGGTTAGGTGGCTGCCCACAAGAACTCATGTCTGTCTGACCTAGTTAGTCTCTAAGGTTTTCCCCTGCTTTACCTTCTGTCTGTCTTCAGACTAATATGGCTAACCAGCTCATGAAATGTTAGTCATACTTAGTTGTGTTGTCCCTTTAACAAAAATGGAAATCCTTTGATATTTGAATAAAAATTAAACCAAGCAAATAAATGCCAAATTGCTCTTAAATGTGTGCATCAGTTAAACGAGTTGAGAAGAGCTCTGCCAGCTGTTCCAGATGAATAGTCGCCCACTGATGATGAATGTTTTTACTTAGTAAGATGGAATAAAACTCTTAACACTGGAAATATCAGTAAATTTTACGGTATGGATTTATGCTTTTCCCTCCTCCCCCATCACTTTCCCTTTAGCTTGAAGAAACAAAGCTAGACTTGAAGACTCAATAGAAATAAAGTTATTTTTTCTAAATTTTTATTTAAACAATAAATGTACTTTTATTTTTTTCCTAGGGAATGAGTGTAAGAGATGCACCTTTGAAGGAAATTAAGGTGTCTAACATTCGTCGATTTGTAGCTGCTTTTAATGTGGTGAATGCCACAAGACGGGATGCTGGCAATTACCGCTGCATGATTTGCACAGAAGGAGGAGTGGGAGTATCCAACTATGCAGAACTGGTAGTCAAAGGTACTTTCGAATATAATATGCATGTACATATTTAATACATAAAATAATACCATGCAGTTAATTAATAATTGTCACCTATCACCCACTGAAGTCAGAAGGGAGTGTAATAAAATGACCTCTTATATGTATATCTCTAGCAAAAGGATTATGGGAAAGACCCTTGTGAGGAGGCATTAAATGCACCTTCTGTTTGTATAATAAAAATACTATTTAAATATATAATGTATATTCATAAATGTGCACTTAGATGTTTTTTTTCAAAAGAGATATAAATACGTTCTTGGCAACTCATCTCCCTCGTGGAGATTGCATTCTAAAAATATATTTACTGTGGTTTAAGAGAGAATTATTTACAGATAAAGGAGAACACTTAAATACATATATTCTGAATATGGGAGGTTCTATAAACATCAGGAAACTTTTAAAATGTAAACAGAATGCACATAAAATGTTCAGTTCGTTACAGAAAACAGTACAAATATTATTATATTGCTTTAAATGTATTTAAATATACTTTGATTATGTCTTATTTTTTACTGGGTTTTTAAGTGAATATGTTAGTAAGATTTTCAAAGAAAGACAAGTTGGATCTTGGGAGAGCTGTTTGACAGTCAGGCATGGAAGGTAGCCCACAGACAGGTCTTTAGCCAAATAATCTATCATAGCCATATTTTCTGTTCACAACTTGCCCTTTCCAAAGTCAGTTATTCCTGTCTTTGTCTTGGTCAGAGGCTGTTTATGGGGAATATGTACTTCCTGAAGTGGAGCTGAAATGGAGCTGGGTCAACTCCTATATGATTGATATTTAGTTGACTGGGAATATTAGGTTTTACATCCTTCCATACCACCCAATTGTATCACAACACCCTGGTGTGATACCATCAGGCTGAAGACTTATTTTATCTTCCTCCAATATTAATGGTGTCATCTTTGGCAGGGAAATAAAGACTTTCTCCCTAACGAACCCAATATTTGGTGGTTAGGACCTACTTGGAAGTTCTGGAAGAGAAATTTTCCTTGTCCATACTACCAATTTTTAGAAAACAACATCACTATTCTAAGCAGGGTTTTTCCTTCTCTTCTTTTGGGATCCAATGCAGTGGGCCACATGGCACCTGGTGGGGACAAAGAAGAGAGATGTGGATCTTTGTCCACTATCAGGACAAAGAAAATTAAATTAAATAATGCTCTGCAGCTTCTGCTCAGGGCTTTTAAATTTTATCCTTAAGCAGAGGGCTAACACTTCCCCTGAGTGGAAGTGTTCCTTTTTGGAATAATGGAAATATTCCTCTGAATATCCACAGCCTGCACAGCTCAGATTGCAGATATATTGGGCTAGGTAGAGAGACTTACTATTTAATTGATCTAGAATGTATAGTTATCCTCCTCCTACCTTTGTATACTGCTGTAAACCTACTTGGAATTATACAGAGGTTACCTGAAGACCTTTATTCAAAGAAATACAGTATGAACAGAGGGACAACAAATTGGGTAGAGGACAACATTGGAGACCAAAGCAAACACCTTGTTTCTTAAATCCATATAGAGAAATTATGCTTTAAGGAGAGATTTGAAAGGTAAGAGATCTCTATGGCTATGATCAGAAGCTGTGGGAGATGCAGGGGTTTGTATGAAAAAAGGATTATGAAGGGAATATAAAGAAAAAGATTAGGAGAAAAGATGAGATGGAATTAGGGCTCTGTACATGTTACAGCTATTACACAACTAACTGGTTCTTTGTGCAGTTAACAGACCAGCTACATATACAGAGTACCAATCACGCCATAAAAAGGTCCAACCAGCTATGAAGTTGGAGCTCGAAAATGTGTACTGCCTTTATAGTTGGTTTCTACCCAGCTTTAATTTGCATGTGTACCAAGGAATACATTGCATGGAAGCTATCTGATGATGTTCTAGCATTCCAGGGTATATTGCTCCATGTTAGTGTAACGTTATCTGAAAAGAATAGAAGGAAATACCTACCCCAGCATAGAATAGATCTGCACCCCAGATTTATTCCCTCTACCCAGTAGCAGAAAGCACAGGAGAAATTCCACTCCCCCCAACTCCACCCACTCACATGAGCAGGGATACCCCTACCCTGTCAGAATGCATCCTGAAATTCGGGCAGCAGGGAACATGAGGCGAGGAAGGAAATCCCCTGTCTTTCCCCAACACAAACAGGAGAAGGGTTCCTGGGTCTCATCCTTATGTAGCTGCCTGGCTGCAGACTTCTTCAGCTTGATGGACCATGCCATTCTCTCCTGCCCCTGGGGCAGGGACAGGCAGCAGAAGCAAGAGAAGGGAGGAAATGGGAGCCCAGAGACTCTAATGGCAGCAGCCTCTGGAGTGACTGGGTGGGAAGCTGCGCTTAGACCAGGAGCCCAGGGGCTGCCCTGGGTATGTCAACAAACTTCTTCAGGACTCTGTTGATGCTAAAGCTCCACTTTGTCATCTCCTGCATGTAGCCAGCCCTGCACTTAACCCTTCAATCTCTGTGCATAAAATAATGAGATAAACTGAGTCAACATTATAACAACATGAATGCAGTTGACACAGAAGTATTAATACAAAATTTGTAGTCAATCACAGATAATTTGACTCTACAGATTAAAAAAGGAAAGAATCTAAGGGAAGAGGTCAGTATCATAAGAAATATCTGAACATGTGCGTTTGAGTGAGCCCACACTTGAGAGCATGTAGTAGAGGGAAACAAGGAGGTAGCCATGAATGGAAGTGCATGAGATTCCAACGAAGGGAGGAGGTAGGTGGAGATATAGAGCCTTAAAGGAAATTTTGAAAGTTGAGTCAGTAAGGTAAGAGGAAACTGTGGGAACATAGTTCAGTAGAAACTCAGGGAAAGGAGGGAGTGTACAGGAAGATATAATTGACTCTAGCAGTGATAACAGACGGAGATGTTCTAAAAGGACTAGGAAGAGGTCAATAGACATTCCCCAAAAGTATTTCCTAATACACCACATTATTTGAGATGTTTTAATATGTTGCCACTGTTTTTGGTCTGCTATAGCTGAAATTGTTTAGCATATCATTAGCATTTGCATCTACCCAGATTCTCCAGAAAATTTACACTGAGTAGCCTGACAGTTGCCCCTAATCCCACTAGCCAGTTGCAGCATGATGGAGTAATCATGGTAATAACTGTTGCTTGATCCCTTGCTTTAATGAGACCAGGTCATCCTACTAAACCAAAAAGCCCATGCTGAATAATGTGCTGTAAAACCTTATAAGTCTATACTGAAAAGGCATTATAAAGGGATCATTTGTAAATATACTTTGTTATTGATGGTCTAATACTAAAAAATGCTTTTTGTAATGTGTTCAGCTGCTTTCTGCTATATTATGCAGCAGAATTCAGAGAAAATTAATTGATTTCTGTTCAGATATTTCTATTTTTGTTCCATTACTATCAATAAACCAGAAAAAATGTACATTTACCTGTACTGTAGTGCTTAGTATGCTTGGGAATTACTGATGGCTTAATAATAGTATAGGTAGACATAGTGGTGTAATTACTCCCCACACTTCTGTGGAAACAATGAGCCTAATTCTCTTCTCATTTACAGTGGTGTAACTTGGCTGACTTTCATGGAGTTACTGTTGAATTACATTTCTAGGACTGACAGGAGAGTCAGTGTTCATAAGCTTTAAAAACTGCATACCCTTTGAGTTTAGCATATAGTGAACATTTTATTCTGGTTACTGAATCTGTGACTTAAGTAAAGTTGTAGTGGGTTTGGAATGTTGTCCTACCTGTGATGGTCCAGGCAGTGTGGGGATGCAGTCAGGAAGGCCAACCATACCTTGTCATGCATCCACAGGTCCAAGGAGGTGATACTCCTCCTCTATGTGACATTGGTCAGGCCACAGTTGGAGTACTGCGTCCAATTCTGGGTGCCACACTTCAGGAGGGATGTGGACAACATGGAGAGGGTCTAGAGGAGGGCCACTTGCATGATCAGGGGGCAACGGGCAGGCCCTATGAGGTGAGGCTAAGGGACTTGAACCTGTTCAGCATCCAGGAGAAGGCTGAGGGGGGATCTAGTGACCTGTTATAAACTAGTCAGAGGGGACCATCAGGCATTGGGGGAGTCCCTGTTTCTCCGAGCACTACCAGGAGTGACTAGAAATAATGGTCACAAGCTGGCAGAGGGTAGATTCAGACTAGATATCGGGAGGCACTACTTCATTGTCAGGGCAGCTAGGATCTGGAACCAACTTCCAAGCGAAGTCATGCTGGCTCCTACCCTGGGGGTCTTTAAGAGGAGGCTAGACAAACACCTTGCTAGGGTCATTTGACCCCAGTACTCTTTCCTGAGGGGGCAGGAGGTCAGACTTGATGATCTGCTCAGGTCCCTTCCGACCCTATAAACTATGAAACACATAACAGGCAAGGGTAATGGGGTTTTTGGGGTGGTTTTTTAAATTTCTTTTCTTGGTAATGTATCAGTTGGATAGTTGGGAGGGAGGTTTGACAAACTTTTTGGATATAAAACTCCTCAGGTCTTGGGGAGAAGCAGACACAGCTTGACCTAAATAATAGGGGGAAAAATATGTATTACTCAATAAGCTAACATCTGAAATAGGTTGTAAAAGGTGGAAAATGTTTATTACCTGTTGAGTGCAGGTAAAAGGAGAAAATAGGGTAATAGTGGGTGCATCTACATATTGCCTTACAGCAATTAAGTGATTTGCTACGTTGCCGTACAGTGCACTGTTGTGACATAGCAATCACATGGTCTACACATGTTTGCCAGCTACACCACTGTAGTGGTGAAATCTAACTGCATGCTGTGCGCATGGTGCAGTAATCCCCCATAAGGAAGTACTAAAGGATGGCTCCATAGACACATCACCATACAGAGATGTGTAGACATGCCCAGTGACTCTTCCTTTGTGTATGAATGATGTAGTTGTGATGGTCCAGAAATTATGCAAGTATTTCTTAGAGTGATACATTTTATTCTACCAACTGTGTAGCTGGAATAAAGTTAGACAAGCTTTTGAGAGCAAGACATTCTTCCTTGAGTGTCTCAGATCTGAGATGCTAAAAAAACTTTGCCTTCACTAAAATAGTAACAATGAAAATAATTCCTCTAAGTACTCTCTGCTTTTGTCATGTAAACTACCTAAATTAAGCAAGGATGCATTTCACAGCATGATCTACAGTCACCTTGCTTTTTGTTGATCGTCATTGGTGCCCTAGGGACCAATGAAAGCTTGAAAAAAACCTATCCAGCCAAAATCAAATACTCTAAGGAAACAGATTTAAGTCTATTTTAATGGTAATTTTAATATTGAAATACAAATAGTAGATGAATGATAAGATAATATAGGTTAGGCATATCAAACCACTGATTAAAAGCAGTTAGCTGTTCATCAAAACCATCTTTTAAAATGGTTGGAATAAAAAAACATCAGTGTAAAATATAATAAATTCTAAGACACTAACAGGTGGCCAGTCCATCAGGGGAAAGAACATCCTACATGGGTTTCAAAGAACCAAGCATCTTAGTTGACCTGCAAATGGGCAGTTCAGCAAGAACCAGAGTGAAAGTCTTGAAGAGCAATTTTTTTTGAGGTGGACCTAGATTTTTGTGCTCAATTCTGGCCCCAACTTCAAAAGCCTGCTAAATAGTGCTAGTGTGTATAGAAATTTGCCTAATAGACTTTTCATCATTGACATTAATTTAAATTCTGTCTGATATGGCCATTGGACATGCCCTGCTTGTTGTCAAGGAACGCATCTATTTCTGTCCCAGGAATAAAATTATTTCTGTGGTCAGACTAGATCAAACTGGTACCAGACCACTAAGCTCTGTGCGAGCCAGAGCTGACCTACCTTGTCTAGATGATCTTTCACGTACATTTTAAATTTTTTTTTGCCTGTCAGATTTCCTCACCTGTTACCCCTTCCTTTGCTTCTGCTTCTCTTAATTGTGTTTCTTGGTCTACCTTGATTTGACTAATTATAAAGCAGCCTAAACCCACTGAAGGTCTTTACTTTGTTGTGTAGCCATACAACTTGTGGAAGTACAAATGCAGGTTCCTCCATAAGTAGGGCCTATATGAAGTTTACATGGTAATATGGATTGAAACTCTTCCTTTCTAATTCACTATTGATGGAATTTCACTCACTGGAATTTATTACATGTGGATTCTACTTTGCATACATGAGTAAGCCTCTCTGTGTCGCATCTGGCACTATGCTAAATGTTCTGGGGGGCCAGAAGCAAGACTTGTTGAAGTCAGTTGAAAGACTCCCATCTCCAGCAGGCTGTAGAGATATAACCCAAGGAAACATAACCCCCCCGTGATTATGCTTAAATTTAGGCAGGAAGATTCCTAGCATCGTTACCTTAAACTGAGCAAGGTTCTGTAGCTGAGCAAGGTTGACTATTACAAAGCCAGTAGAGTCCATGAAAAAAGCAGAGAGCTATCTGTTATTCCCAAATTTCATAGATTTCGTAGACATTAGGGCTGGAAGGGACCTCGGAAGATCATCAAGTCCAGCCCCCCGCCAAAGGGCAGGAAGTCAGCTGGGGTCATAGGATCCCAAAGAATTGTAAATGTGATATTGCTAAGCTTAACACCCAAAACACCTGGCATTGAATAATTAGTGTGGGCTTCAAAGATTGAGAGGAAAAATGATTTTCATAGTGTTGTTTGTGATGCCTCGCACTTTTTATGAGGGTGTTTCAGAAACTAATGGTAAAATGGCTGCACATGCCATATGTCTGTGACAAAGTGGAAACTACACAGCAGTGGGAGCACTGATGGTGGCATTATCTACTGCACCCATTGTTTACAAGTATGTAAAGAAGTGACCTGGTCCACTATGTGATCATTGCACATGAAATGGTTTTATTTCAAAATTGCTGTTAGTTTCTTAAACATCCTGTTATATAAAAGTGAAATACAGTATTGACCACTTCATTTAAATTAATAGTAAAGTGAAACTTTTCAATTTATGTAACTGCTTATTCTGATGGGAAAGACTGAATAGAGATGGTGATTTGTCATTCTGTGTGTTCAAACAACACAATATCCTCATCTGTATTTGTCAGAGAATTGGATTGAAATGTCACTTTATCTCTATCCAATGGAAGATGTGAAATTGGACTTGTCAGATCACACTCACGCACTTACTGTAAAAAAAAAAAAAAAAAAGCAGTTCTTTTTTTAATAGATGACATAAAAGTAATCAAACATTGAACAAAAGGAAAATAGTAGGGCAGAATTGATTAAATGTATTTGTTGAAGTAAATTAGACTTCTCCATACAGTTGATGGGTTGAACTTTTCTAATCGTGGTCATATCCAACATAGATTAGATTTAGAAGAACAGAACAAGCCTGTCTGAGCAGACATCAGATTATTACAGAGATCAAACTGCTTATTGAGTTCAAACAAGGTAAACCCAGGTGTCAGACTGGTTAGGAGGAGTTTTGTTAGGTTTTTAAGTAAGGGCATGGAAGGGCAGCCATCTGTGCTGTTGGTGGCTTATTTCTGCATTTTCTCAAATGGGAGATTTAATACCTTGAATAGAATTGAACCATTTTAGACCTGTGGAACAAAGAATTTATTCTAAAATTGAGGGCAAAATAATTTTGAGGCCATGGCTAGACTTAAGAAAAATATTAAAGGGTGGTTGTCAAGGGTGTTAATATTTTTAATATAATAGAAACTTAGGTATACATGAGCACTCGTCTAAATGGACAACCCCTTATTTTCTCTACCTACATATCCCTTTGTCTTTCTTTCTGTCTACTGCCTTTCTATTATGTGGTATCACCACTTTTTATTAAGGTTGCCCCATTATAAATTCTTATTTTTAATTGCCTATTACTTCAGGAAATTTTTGTAAGGAAAGTGAGTGTTGGGGATGACCAAGGGCCAGGGAAGAAAGGTGGGAGAAAGCGAATGACCAAGGATTTCTCTGTGGCTGAGCAAGAAAGCTGGACTGGAAACGGACAGGGATGAGTAGTCCATTTCAGGGATCTGGACTTTCTGGGCAAAGAGACACGGTGGTGAAATGAGAAGCCCAGGAGCTGGAATGGAGCTTGATTAGATCAAGAGAATGGGGCTGAGACAAGGAGTTAGGAGTTGGGAAGAGGCAGAACTGAGAGGTGAACAGGTTGGGGAGACTGGGACAAATGTGTTTGAATTTGCAGGGAACAGGTGAAAGTGTCAGTGTCCATTAGGGAACACTCCCTATTGTGGGTTTGAGTGTATAGTAAAATGAAGGTATAGTTGCAGCATAAATTAGCACATGTAACAATAACAGTGGAGATGAAGTAGCAGAAATACTCTGGGTTTTGCGGTTTTAAGCAGATGTTAAATTAATTTTACATTAGTGCAGTTTAGCTTATTTTGGGGGTTACTCTTGAATTACTTTGCTAGGACTTATAGGGGAGGTCAAATAAAGTAAAACCCAGTGTTTGTACGTTTTGAAAAACACATAATGTTTCTCATATATCATCTAGTATGAATTTCTTTTCACTCAGTTCATAATTGAAGTTTTAACTATGTAAATGGTGCCTCTCAGTCTTCACTACTGCTGTTACCCAGGATAGCTTGGATTTTTGAACCTGAGCTACAGTCACACCATGTTTTTGCTGTGTTGTATACTTAAGATTATGTGTGCTTAGAGATTATGGAAGTACAAATTCAGATAGTACAGTTATATTCTTAAAGCAGGAATTCAACCACAGTCTTCTATATAAATAGAGCAGGAATACCTTCCTCAAATCTATAGCACTTGCTCTTGGAGCATATAATACATTTTTTCAGAATTTACGACTGTTAATTAAAATTGAGTTCAGCTATTTAAAAAATTGGTCCTTTAAGATATTTTAGTTTGTCAGGTCATATCTCATCCTAAATAATCTAAGAAAGTAGTAAAGCCAAGTTTTCATGTTTCTAGTTTAGGCAAAACTATCAGAAATTTGGTATATTGGCTATATTTGAAATTCTTTATGGTGATTAGGAGTTTTTCATTATTCCTCATACGCTAGACAAGGGTTAATGAATGCTATTCTTTTGGAAAGATGTCCATGAAGAATAATTACCTTCCTTCAAAATAGCTGCCATTTTTATCATTTGCAAGAGAAAGAAGGCTACTAGCTGTTTCACCCTAAACAGAGACAGACTGTTTCAAAATGGCACATTGGGAATGAAGCCTTGATGTACTCAGAGAAGATGGTAGGTGCTGCAACGATAAAAAATTAGGGGGAAAATATTGTCTTTAAAAATAAGGAACAAAGATCAATATTAGGGCTGTGCAGAGCTTTGGTCCCTGATTAAATTCGTCAGAGATTCGGCCCAGTTTGGTGGCCTGTTTTGCACACCCCTAATGAATATTATTCTGCACATGGATGTGGTATCTAGATGTATTAATACAAGGCCCTTTGAAAATATCGTTCAGCTCTTACCACCTCACCTGCTTTCTGTCTGCTAAACAATATCCTCTGAAGTTATAATATTCTGACATTCTTAATTTCTGATCATCTTTAAACTATTGTTTTAATTATTTATTTTCTCCTTCTCCAAATATGGAGTTTCCTCAAAACATTGTTTGCTCGATATGGGCAAAATTCCAGCCTTTTCTGTTTTTTTAAAAAAAGCCACTGCTTAGAAGTCAGGTACCTTGAAATCTTGAAACATGCAACAGTGAACAAGTGAGTAATTAACAGACAAGAAATGTCTCTTTTGAGTGTTACAACTCAGTTAAATCCGAATTGTTTTCCATGAGGATAGCAAATGGCATCTGTTTGGCTCCAGGATTACCCCCTTGCCAAATTTCATTTCTCTGCTGCAAGCATTAAGGCACTAGAACTACTCAGAACATGGTTAGAGTTATAATTTAAGGTGGAATCATATTCCTGCCACTCCCTCTCTGATAAGTGGTTGTGGTTAGTACATAAGTGTATATTTGTAAGTTGTGTGTGTACAGGTGTGGCTTTATTTTTTACCTACATGCAGCTTCCTTAGCAGAAGGAAAGGGCCACTGTTCATTTTGGTTGTGTTACTTTTGTTTTCAGTGGGGGCATCTATATGTGAAATTAGTGTGACACAATAAAATCTGGTGCAGTTTGCTCCAGTGTTTATTGCTTCCAGGTGCAGCGTTTACACATACACCCAGGACTGTAGCACATTGAGTCAGGACAGCGCAGCACTGGCTGGCAGGGAGTTTGGGGCATCAGGCTGCCAGCCTGGAGCTGCTCTGCCCTGACTTATGCTGTGGAGGGGCTGGCTGTGGCACAAGGGTGCTACAATGTGGGGCTAGCTGACAAGCAACCCCTGCACTGTAGCACCCTCATGCCCCAGCCAGCTCTGTCGCCATATACATATGCATTGTGGCAGAGTAAATAACTCCACCATAGGATAGTACTTGTGTCAGGAAGTAATAACCTATGGTGGAGTTAATCAATTTACTTTGGCCTAATATCTCTGCCTGTGTAGATGGTGACACTTTACTGTGGAGCTAATTAGGCAATTCTACAGTAAGCATCTTGTGTAGATGCCCCCGGTTTTACTTTATTTGGTCCATCCATTTTGGCCACCGTTACAGCTATCTAAATAAAGTTTTTCATGGACCTGCCATTAATGAACAGCACTGTATTGTACACAAACACGAAAGCAGCTAGTATGTGCTTTCTGTAAGTTAGTGTGTCCCCAAATCCTTTCACCATGGATCTGAAATGCCAAAAATCTCTTCCCCTGCACAATCTTTAGAGCAGTAAATTTGATCCACAAACAACTTTTTTTATATGGTTTAATAGTATGTCTTGACAGACCAACTTAAAAGGGTAGTACAGTGCTAACTAGCTTTGTAGATTTTTCTTTATACATGAGTGCAGTGAGCAATAACATTTCTTTTTAATTTAAAGTATTACCTCAGTACTCTTTGCCACAATGACCCTCACCCACTGAATGCATGTACCCTGTGGTTAAAGCCAAATACTTTAAATTTATTGGAAATAGATAACCTCCTGAAGTTGCTTCTATCCCTATTTTTCTATGATTTCTATGCTTCTGTGAACTGTACCCACTGGAAAAATTTAAGTGAGAAAATAATTAAGAAAATAATATTATCTATTTGAACCTTATTCAGTAGCCACCATTTAAGTGTCTCCAGAGAAAAAGCCTGATGCTTCTCACTGTTGCATTTCTCTGTGACTAGTTCTTAATTGAGTACCCGACTGAGATTCATCATTGTCATAAATAGAAATATTCTCCTTGTCAGAAGCGGGGGAAAAAAGCTTAGATAAAAGAATAATTTGGGTAAAACCTATGGCTGTTCAACACTTGTTAATTCATTACATTTAGTGGTTTAACTTACAGAAATCATGTAGCTTGTAACTTTCATTAAAATATCACTGAATGTTTCAATTATTATTTTTACCACAGTCTATCCTTAACTTAATGACCCTTATTTTTCAGCCAGTTTTCACTGTAAAATAAATGCATTATTTATGGTGATAGGTTAATTTTATACAAGCTCAACCTTCAGCTAAAACTACGATATATGCAGGTTTTTGCTAGAACCCTACAGCTTGATTTAACCTATTTTGCACTTCGGTCACAAGGGAATGAAACAATACCCCCAGGAATGAAAAAGCAATAAAATAATGTCTATTTCAGATACTTGTAATACTTAAAATGGATTGGTGTAGCCACTAACCTTGGTGACCTTATTCCTGAGTTGGCATTTTGAATGGCACTTCAACAGCCTTTACTAGCATTTGAAACTTGAAAGTAATTAACTGTTCTTTCAGCATGGCTACATAAATGCCTTAGGTTGCTCTATAAAAGTTCCATTTCACGTCTGGGTTCACGAAACAGCATAATGATTTAAATTGATGCTAAATCATTTTGATTTAAGTTAGACCTGTTTAAAGATGCAGTCTCTGCATTAAGCTATAGCTTATGTACTGCAGAAACAATAATTTAAAAAAAAGACAGTAAATTTCTAATCCATAAAAGGAGAAGCTAGAGTTTAATATTATATATTGATAGTCACATATAATAAAGTTTTCCCTCATATTCTTTAAATGGTCCTGGGTGGGGGCCCTATTTTCTAATTGTCCTAGAGTGTACATTGTATTTTAACCAAGATGTATCTGTTACTAATTAGTAAGCAGCATTCAAAATATTTTGGGCTGTTGCCAAAGTGAGTGTGTTATTCATGTAGGAATCAGTAAAAAAATGTCACCATAGTATAGTATGTATAATACCACTCCTTGCATTTGCTCAATAGCTGACACCATACTTCAGCATGATGTTTGCTAAATCCTATCTTTAACTTGGGCAGTGGGTACGTACAATATGGATTATAGTCCTCGCTGGAAATGCAACACTGAATTCCTGCCCAGTTAGTATTTTAGAGAAAGTAGCAGCCCTTTAGAATGCTTAGATCCTTACGTCCCAGCCCCGAACTCCACCATTGTGATCAGGGAGCGGGGTGCTGGCAGATCCAGCCGGCACCAGCTCCACAGCATCAGGATCTCCCAGAGCCAGCCTCTCAGCCACAGAGCTGGGTGATAAGGGTTTCCCCTGCTGGTGGCAGTTGGAGAGCCTGTTCCCTGCCTAGCTTTGTGAGTGTGGAGCTGTGCAGGGAGCAGGTTGGCAAGCTTTTCCTCACTCAGCTCCGTGCTTATGGAGCTGAGTGGGGAGCAGGCTACCCAGCTTGTTCCCCAACCAGATTCACAGTTGTGGAGCTGAGTAGTGAACAGGCTTCCCAGCATGGTCCCCAGTTTGTTCCACACCTACCTCCGCACTCAGAGCTGAACAGGAAACAGGCTTCCCAGTTTATTCCCCACCCAGCTCTGAAGTCACAGAGCTGAGCAGGGCACAAGAAACTGTCCTGGTCAGGGGCAGGTCCCAGCCCCCTGTCCTGATTGGGGAGCCACCCTGGTAGCAGGCTCTCTTGGGGCAGGGTGTAATGTCCCTGCCTTGCCCAAGACTCTTCAAGTTGGAAAAGCGCAGGCTCAGGGGTGATATGGTGGTTGCCTGTAAGTTTATAAGGGGTGCTCACCAGAATCTGGGGGAACATCTATTCATCAGAGCGCCCCAAGGGGTAACAAGGTCAAACAGTCACAAACTCCTCGATGACCATTTCAGGCTGGACATAAGGAAGAACTTCTTAACTGTCCGAGCTCCCAAGGTCTGGAATAGACTGCTGCCAGAGGCAGTTCAAGCACCTACTTTGAACCCCTTCAAGAGACATTTGGATGTTTATCTTGCTGGGATCCTATGACCCCTGCTGACTTCCTGGCCCTGGGACAGGGGGCTGGACTTAAAGATCTTCTAAGGTCCCTTCCAGCCCTAATGTCTATGAAATCTATGAAAGAGACAGCTGTCTCCTGGCCTGGTACTCCCTGCCAGGCCCTGGGCTAGCACCCCGGGGGAGCCTGGAGCTCCCCCTAGTGGCAGCTGGAGCCCATTGCAGGGCCTCAGGAAGTGGGATCTGTTTGTTGCCATTAGCAGCAAATCTGCTCCCGCTTCCCTGCATGTGTACATGCCTGCCCGTGAGCATTAAAACAGTACGCATCCTTTGCTGATGCATAGGTGAGATGTATTAGGCCAAATTCTCTTCCATTACTCTGGACCTAGTTAACCAGTGTTGCAACCGTTTGCGCAGCCCAGCAGCTGCAGGCAGGCAGTGTCTGCCACTCCCAGGGCTGCAGCAGGGGCAGGCAGCCACCTGCAGCTGGACAAGAGCAGGCTGTGGCCTGAGGTCTGAACGTTTACAGAGAAAGAAGTACAAATTGGGAATTGTGTTATTCTTGTCAGCAATTCAGCCTCCATCAGGAGTAAACTGAAATATCAGTTCTAATTCCAAAAGTTACTTGTAAATATAACAGTTTACATCTATAGAGAAAAGTATGTTGATCTTGGATGCAACTCCTTGATTGTGTATGAAAAAATGCTAGAAATACACATATTTTAACATTTGGTGAACAGCTAATATACAATTGTATACAGTTTATATACAGTTTTATATAAAATGGAGGTTAACATCTCTCAGTATGGTAAGCTAATAGAGTTCATTTAGGAAGTTTATAACATGTTTTGTTCAAAACTGTAACCAATAATTACATTTGTAACAGTGTTTCTCATAGGCAGCCCCTCTAGTATAGTTTACCAAGGATCATTGTTTATTTCACCAGTCTCCAGCTGGTAGCTTAAGGGCAACATGTTGCTCACAAGACCCTCCAGCCTGGGTCATAGCTACAAGAAATTTTACTTTTCACAGATGCAAGTCGCTTCAGATTGATCAGGATAGCGAAGTGTGAAGATACCCAGAGTACATAACTTGCTCAATACTGGTGCCTAGGGGTCAGCAAAAGTTGCTTACTTGAATTTTATGGAAAGAATAAGTATTTGTAGAATAATTTTTTAACATTTGTTTTGCTTCAGAGCCACCTGTTCCCATTGCTCCACCTCAGCTGTCTTCAGTTGGTGCAACATACTTATGGATACAGCTGAATGCCAATTCCATCAATGGGGATGGACCCATAATTCAGAGGGAAGTGGAGTATCGCACTTCAAGTGGAACTTGGTATGACATACAACCAGTTGACTCCACAAGCTATAAAATTGGGCACCTGGATCCGGATACAGAATATGAAATCAGCGTGCTGCTTACACGACCAGGTGAAGGAGGTACCGGATCCCCTGGCCCAGCTCTTAAAACAAGGACGAAATGTGCTGGTGAGTACCAGGCAGAAGCTGGAAAAATTGTAAACATCTCACTGATGTTGAAACCACCAAGTTAGTTAAGTAACAGTTGGCATCATCTAGCTTAAACCTGCATGATGCAGGAATTAAGGTCAACATGATTTTTTAAGTAAAAGCCATTAGCGTTTACAAATGGTGACCTTGAAACTAACATATAGTGTCACAGTACATTAAGTCATACCTGTTTGGGCCTTTCAGTAATTAGTGCAGAATATGATGTAGTTTCAAAACACTGGACTTTCAGATGCATAGCATGCTGTTGAGCTTTCTCTATTTCATTATATCTTACTTGCATCAATGCTAGATTTCTTAGATTTTTATTTTTTGAGTTAATGAAAGAAACTTGATTATTTCTTGCAGAGCGTATAAATGAGAATATAATAGATATGAAAAATGGATTTAATAATGGCAATTATTCATAAACAAGATTTAGTTGAGAAGTGCTTTGTGACATAGCTGACAGTATGTTCTTTTGTTAAATGATATCCTGTGAGTTGTGTTGTAGTAAAGATACCTAGGGCTTTATAATATAATATTGTAATTAGTAGCATTGACTTCTGCCTGTAAAAGGTAAAGATTGAGGGCTATAACAGAAAGACAGTTGGACGGTAATGCCGGTGAAAAGTAGTGTTACTGTTAGTTTGCTATTCAGCTGTAAGAAAATAAGTAAAATATACTGCAATACAAATTCTTTTTGGCATTGTATTTTCAGTGATTGTGTTGATAAGGTTACATATTTATTTTAAAAATTTGAGGTTCTTTCTCATCTAATATTAGGAATATGGCAATAGAATTTCAGAAACATTTTTACCTTTCAAAACCCAAGTTGGAATATGCAAATAAAGAATCTGTATATCTGAAAAATCAGATTTGTAACATGTGTGTTGTTTAAGATGCCTGGGGATACATACAAAATATAGATATGAAGCTTGCTGTGAGCTTAAATTTGGCCTAGAAATATATTACTGTGTGCCTTTATTGGATTTTTTGATAAAGAAAAAGAGCAACATAGGGTGGAATTTAAAATGTGTAATATATATTTATCCTTGACAATTTAAATCCCCTTTCTATGCAGCAAAGCTGGCAGAAGGCAAGGAGAAATTCACAAAAAAGAGAAAATAATTAATCCCAGTTCTGTATTTATGCTTATCTGTTAAAGAACTGATCTCTAATCAGTTGTCTGTTTTTAAAAGCATAGCAAGTAATTAGAAATATTTCCAATGAATTCAGGGGTTAGTTAAGCCTTTCAGACCTGTCCAGGAACCTTCCAGTGACTAAATGATGCATTGCAAATAGAAGGAGTATTTGTCAGCATCCATATTATTTTTCATAGGATATAGCTGTGGTGATGTTGTATTCAGATTCCCAATATTATGCCATTTTGAACAAACTGTTGTAGATATTGGCTGGCTGGTTTTTGCTTATAGTTTTCCTTTCATGACTGAAGGATGAGGTTTAATTAAAAAAAAAAAAATTTTGTGAAAAGGGAACATAAGAAACTAGATGCTAGTGTCTGCAACATTTTCCTTACTAGAATATAATAACAATTAAGATGGTCAGAACTTGGGTATTAAATCCATCATAGAGTTACAAGGGTCTTTGGGCCAAAGTGTTTTTCATACGTGAATAAAATGTACTTAGCTTTACAGGTACAGTAAATGTCTATTCAATCCATTCATGGTCACTTCAGTTACTTTAAAATGAAACTACACTGCTTTGTTTTTCCTATCTTCATCCTGTGACTACAGACCATAAGGTTAGAGGCCGAGTTAATGAGGATTACTATACTGAGAGTTCAGAGAAAGACACGGAAAATTCAGAACTTTAATTATGCATCTGTGCATTGTATGCTTTCTGCGATCATTTTAGTAGTTGGGATGATGGACTATTAAAACAAGTATCTGTTTCTGCAAAATAGTATCCACTGAGACATGCTTTATTACCAAGTAAACTATTGTGATACAGTTTGTCATTTCATGAATCTAGCAAGTTGTGCTGTAGTCTTTCTTAAATTAAAATGCATAAAGTGGTAGCTAACTGAAAAATTAAAATTATGAATGACAGTGTTAAATGCATCACTACAATTTGGCTTTTTTACAGCTAAAGATGGTTGCTTTGAAGGTGTAGTGGTTATTGGTTAGCTGCTAGCAAGTGACATGCTAATAACTGGCTCGAGGGGTTAAAAAGAGATGCTGATAAACTAATGACAAAACAATTAAGCTGGGAGGAGTGAAACAATGCTATTCTCAAATGTGTACCATAGAATTAATAAAACTGGAGTCTTTTAAGAGAAGAGTCATTGCACCTTTTTAATTACTGTGATAATTGTATGCTGTTTGCTTGTTCCCTTGGGGGGGTCTATTGAACCACTCTGAGACTGGAGGCACCATGCTAGACATTCAGTAATCTTAATAGTTCTCCGAAGTGTTTGAAATATGTTTTCATTTTAGCAAAATGAGATTTCAGGGACTTCTAATAGACAAGTGCTATTTGAGCTCTAGTAAATAAAAGCATCTATAATTAGAATGCAGAGGAAATAAAGAAGCAAACTCCTCAGACTTGGCAATACCATCCTCAGTGGACTAGTATTTATGTGTTTTGTAAAGGGCTTTGTTTTGTTGTGATGAAATGCAATATAAATAGGATGCCAAAGAATTGATGTTCTGCTTTGGATTAAGTTTAAGTACTTGAGTTCAGATTTGAAAAGAGAAAGGAGTAGTGTTCAGAATTTAATAACACTGAAATCTTTTGAATTCTTCTCTCAGATTTTCTGTTGCTTTGGACTGCGTCATAATCAAATCCAGAAAAAAGGTCTCTCTCACTTTTGCATATGCCCTGGAACCAAGATCAATTAGGGATCAGTTTGGGAGTTTGAATCATAAGCTGTTCCACTACCCCAAGCTCAGCATAAATGTGGTTGGTTGTATGTCAGAACAATTCCATGATACTGTATGTTGTTAATTATTCTGGTGCTCTTTCTGTTTTCATGCTTGTTAACTAAAAGCTTCAAAACAGAGACTAGAAGTTCCAGGTAAAGTAGAATCACTACACAAATACAAAAGCACCCCAGCCATTCACTCTGCCAAGTCATTGTCCTGGGAACAAAAAAAATCAGTTTGATAACATGGACTTGTATGCCAGCTGCCATTTTGCTGAACTCCTGTTTTGCTTTCTCAGCTGTAGCTAGTAGCTGAATGACTGCACAAATAGTTTATTGAACTAAAGTTTCAGGCGAGTTGTCCTGTGCTTGAAAACAGGCAGAAGTCCCAGAGCCAATAAAGCTAGCTAAGCCATGTCAGAACTCCCAGTTTTAAGGCCGTCAGATTCCAAATATGTATGTAAAAAGACCAGAATAGTTAAGTGTTTATAGCCTCCTCAGATCTGGAGCACCTTTATCTAGTGTTTCTTTCCCATACAGGATATCTTTGACATACAATTTACAGCAAAATACCTGCCGCCATATATCGTGACACTTGAAAGGTATTCTGTTATTTTAAAGGAACAACAAGTGCCCCTCTGAGACAGTCTTCTGCACAATTTGATACTGTGAAATGACTTTCCGAAACATACTCCTTAAGGACTCTTTTGTATGCTTTCTTAAACTGTAAACCACTGGGCTAGAATCCTGTTGACATACCTTGTGTTGACAAATTCATTGTTAAAGCAAGCAGCTTATACAGAGGAGTCCATTGGACTGTTATGGGGTAAATAACTTTATGGAGCTGCATTCTATTTTTTTTCCTTCTGTTTCCCTAATTCTTCCACAGTTACATTTCCAAGCCATACGGGGAAATGATTGCTTATTCTCTTGCCTCAGCTATATGAATCCTATGAAAATCAAAGAAAACAAAATGATTCCTTTCAAAAGAGCTTATGGGAACTGTAAGAGGGAGCCAGAGGCTCTTGTTACTTTAAGGGGAGCAGGCTAGCTTTTCTGTGTAGGGAGGCAGCTGGTCAACAGCTAGCTGTACTGCAACAAGCTTATTGTGCGGAGCAGATTCTCAGGCAGCTTGAGAGTAAAGGCTACAACCAGCTGGGTTAAGCTGTAGCAGGGAGGGACAGGCTGACCACTAGACACAAAGGAAACCCCTGTACTTAACTAAGGAGTCGCCTGACTGGAAGAGGCAGTGCTCCAGGGCATAATACAGTTGAGTCGCATCTTACGCGTATTTAACTTATGCAAATTCAGCTGTACGTGCTCAGCTGCTGGGGCTAGCTGCCAGGTGCTGGCCAGAGCACAGTGCGTAGTGCGGCGCCACGTGGTGCTGCCTGCACACACCTGCACGTGCCGGCATGGCTAGGTGGCAGCAGCTCACTCACGCTTAGCTGGCTGCCCTGGCAGGACGAGAGGGGCAAGGAGTGTGTGCGGAAGGCGCAACTGTTGCACTGCACGCACGGGCTGTGCAGCACCGCGCCCACCTTGTCTGGGCCCTGCGGTGGTGGCGGCTGCTCAGCGCCAAAGCCTGGTGGGAAGGGCGATTTCAGCTATACGTGACTTTCGCCTTATGCGCAGACTTCAGGACAACCCCCCTGTAAGATGCGACTCAGCTGTAATCCCAGCACCTGAAACAAGCAGGCTGCCTTGCTCTGCGTGCTGCCAGGAGCTGAGTTGCAGGGAGATAGGGACTGAAAAAGACAGGCTGGCAAGCACTCAAGCCCCCCATGAGAGTGGGGAGAAGATAGCTCAAAGGGAGGTAGGATGTGCAGGACGGTAAAAAACCCAGAGTGGGGTAGATTTTTAGTTAGGAGGCAGTTTCTTGTGTTTGCATTATGTTTAAATTGATACTAGAGGACCAGGTGTGGCTGAAAGGGGTGGATAGGAGCCCACAGGGGCTGTGTGAGGGGAACCCATTTAGAGTCTGGGGACAGTAACCATGCAGATCTAGGAAATCAGGGGACTGAGTCTGGTTAAAGTGGCCAGCAATGTGTGAGAAGCTTTGCCAGACCCAGGTGTGCCAGGAGGCTGGGTCAGACTGTGAGCAGCCTTGCCCTGGGTCAGGGATGCTAGGGGGTGCTGAGTTAACCTGGGAACAGCCTGTCTGGGCCAGGGGCACCAAGGGGACTGAGTCAGACAACAAGTAGCCTAGCCTGGGTCAGGGATGCCAGGAGGCTGGAGCACAACTCAAGACCGGGGCAAGGGGCCCAGAGACCAAAATAAAGAGCAGGCTGAGGCCAAAAAAGCCAAGCTAGAACAAGCAGACCAGGGCTGGAGGCCTACGACCAAGATAATGGGCTAAAAGCAAAGAAACAGAGGTCCCTCCAGGCAGATCTCAAACACTGTCAGAACGACATCTGCAAGGCTTGGGTGTGATTATAGGGGAGGATGAAGGGCATAAATGCAGCCCATAAGGCGCCTGGTGCCCTAAGGCACTGACAAGGCCAAGGGCCACTGCTTAATGCTCTAGGGCAGGAGTCAACAACCCCTGGCATGTGTGCTGAGCATGGCATGCAAGACCATTTTGCTCAGCATACCACCGCCAGCCTGGGCTCTAAGCAGTTGCTGCCAGCCACGGAGCCCGGGCTGCTCCTAGCAGGCGGCCGGGGGGCTGCAAGCCCTGCTGCAAGGGCTGGCTGCAGCTGGGAGGCTGCAAACAGCTGCTCTGGGCTTCAGCATGTCAGCACTCTGGCACTTTCCAAGGTAGACTTTGTGGTTTTTTCAGCACTCTGGCCAAAAAATGTTGCCTACCCCTGCTCTAGGGGCAGCCTCCCTATACTCGATAAGAAACATCAAGGCTAGGTTCAAAAAGGGAAGGTATCCCAAGAAGCCATGGTGGGGCAGGGACCACATGGCCAGCAGGAGCATTGCAGCCACCCCTGGGGGTCTGGGCATTGTCACAGACCATTTATCTCTAAACTTAATATATATGCCTTTTAACTTGGAGGTAGACTCTTCATTTTTACTGGTTAATAGCATGTGAAAAAATAAGGCAGTTTAACCAAACTATTTACCAGGTGGAGGGTCTACATGCTAAAGTAGTAAGGAATATTTTAATTAATTTCACTGACGCTGCTTTCTCTTCTACCCCACTACCTTAACCCATCAGAAAAAAAAACTTTCTCTCAGTTCTATTCAATTACTAAGTCACTATCCGATGTTAGTTGTGAAAAGACGGTTATCCCAAGAAGACTCACCATAATCTGCAAATGAATATGCTCGCACAGCAAAGGAGCTCTGAAATTCCTGCCCAAAGGGCCTTGCTCTTACTCTTGTCAATCACTATTCTGCTATAAGATTTGTGGCATAAAAAATCCATCTTTATTTTCATTGTTTGCCAGCTGTGTGGTGGTATCCATAGAAGCATATGTTTCCATTGATTGATTGACTGAAATTTTTACATTGACCAGTCCATATATTTAACCCCTGAAATCCCCTGTTACTCTGCACTGCCTACAGTAAGAGTTCAGAGAATTAAAGTACAAAAATGGAATGAAAGGGAAAGTTCATCTTACCTGGAAGTGTTACCTGCATTTTTTCTTCCATTTGCTAAAGGGTTGCATAGTGCACGATCAATTGATCATATAAGATCCCTAAACAGCTAACAACCTTTGAAGGAAAGTAAAACTGAGATAAGATAAGTCAGAAGTCATGTAGATTAAATTTTTCAAAACCTTTGGGCTGATGTAAAGCAAAAAACAACCTTCCATTCTCTCCATTGCTGATTTTTAAATGCTTACCACAAATGCACTGATTTTCTGCCAGTGTGTAACCTTTAGCTGCATTAGGCTGACTGGGATGTGCTAATTTCCCTGTTGTCTTGACCAGTCCTTGGCTGACAGAAAAGCAAAACGTTCATAATCCTTGCTCAAAAAGACAACAGATGTCTATTTCCTGATATTTTCAAAATCCTTCTTCATCCTGTAAATATCAGAAAGACTTCATAAATGGACAGTCCTAATATGCCTCTAGTTTTGGCCCATTGAAAGCTCAGGAAATCACCATAAAGATGGGATCAACAAACCTCTGATAAGATTCTCTTGTCAATCTGTTAGGGTCACTGTTCCCCACTACACAAAAGCTAAACAAACCTTCCTCTTTTCAGTTGGCCTCCCAAGTAAGTCATGTTCCTGAATGTTTTGCAAATACTCCTGCAACTGATAAAAAAGAAAAAAGACAAAAAGGAAAAAAAAGAACAGTTTGGCTCTGAAAAAGCTTGCTACTATAGTTCAAAACTCTTTTTGGCATGACAGTACAGTCCCAGTAAATCTGCCCAATACTAGAATCCTATTCTATCCAAGACAATTCAGATCAAAATCCTTCTCTATTATTCCACACCTCTGGCTTTTAAACATACCTGCTTTCCTTTCCCATATTGTACCTAATGAAGATCTCTGCTGAACTCAGTACTGCAATCATGAGATTCACAGTATAAGCATTTCTTCATCTTTCAGCCAGCCCTAGAATGCTTGGTAGAGTCTGATATAAATCAAGTGTGCAGCTGCCTGGAATAGCTATAGTTACCCTGCTTGGGACCTAAATAAAATATGTTGGGGAAATGTTCTGGTAGGTTACTTACTCAGACAGTTAAGTGATGCCTTTAAATTCATCATTCCAAATCCTAAAGCTACTGTAAACTTTAACTGCAAGCAACAACACTACAGCATAATAAGAAGCCTGATGCAGAACATACATTTCATGAATATTTTTATTGTGGAAGTAAATAGTTACAGGCTTAACAGAGATAGCAGCAATGGTTGCTATAGAGTCCCAGTACCTTTATCTGCTTTCTAATTGCAAAGCATTCCAAGAAAAGTTCCTCTTTCCTGTAAAAGTAAAAGCTGACACTGCTGCCTGACAGATGAATTACAATTTTCAGGTATGCGGGAGAGAATCCTAAAGATCGTAATGGGGGGGTAGTTCAGGCAACTAAATTCCTAGTGCGATTTTTGACCATTTCCCTTGTGTAGAACAGCGAACTCATATGCCCAGAACAGGGCATCCTAGTAAAATGCTCTCACTGTGATGAACTCTGTGCAGAAGCCTAATCCTAACCAGCTGTTGGCAGCTGCAAACAATTTCTTCCTTGGCAACCCCACAGAAAATATATACCTGAGAACAAATATATTTGTCTTTCCTCATTGCCTCCACTCCTCAGATAGTTGCCAACATCTTATCAAGTCCTGGCCTTCTCCTTGTCTTGCTAGAGACCTTGGAGCAGTAGCATAATGATGGGAAGGCAAGGGGATGGGGAGTGTCTGAATAGAGCTGGTATGGAGCCTCAGCTTCCCATGTCTCTGTCACTCCTGCACCCTCCAGCAGAATAGCAGCAGCAGCAGCAGTGGTACACCATGCAGGATAGCAGCCAGTGGTTTTGCTGCTACTGGAGATGTCACCTCATTTTTTTGCCACCAAGAACGGTGGGTTTTTTTGGCTGCTTGAGACAGTTGGTGCTAAAAAAGGAACTAACTTCTCCCCTCAACATTAGCAAACCTGCGGTTGCTGCCCCCACACCCCATGCTGCTGCTGTCCAAGGCTTAGCACTGGCCAGTTACAGGCTCTGCTTTGGAGTCGAGAGAAGCAAAGGAGTCCACTTAGGTTCTAAGAAAATGCTGCTTGGGGTGAAGTTGCACATTACCCTTAAACCATACTCAGGGCACTTAAAACACCAGCATCCACATGTTAAAACTCATTAATTTATGCTAAGTGTTCTCTGAGTATCTGAGTTATACCCCTTCAGCTGTGGGTTAATTCCAGGCTGTGTTACGTAGTTCATGGTAGAGTAACTACTCTGCTCCAGAAAGATAAGAAGAGCAATTTGCAGTGCTCCTGTGCCCTGGGATGCACCACCCCAGCCCCTCCCCACCAGGTATCCCAGCTTTTAGCCACAACCCTGCTTACCAGCCCTCCAATGGCAAGTCATAGGTGTGTAGGCAATAAATAGTATTTACACTTAACATGTAACTGCTCACATCACATTCTAACTTTAACACTGCTTAACATTCCATAGATTTAGTATGGTCTAAGTGTAACATGTGACTTCACCCCAGTTGGACAATTTTTATTTTCAGCTGAGTTATACTTCGAGGAACCCCTGAAGGAAGTCCTCTAGAGTAATAGAAACTCTTACAGGAGAAAAAAAAACCTTCCCTCTCTACTTACCAAAGGAGAGGATGAAGCTACCTTTCTGGTTTTAGTTCAGTCCAACCATTGGCAACATGCAGGGGGTGCATGCGGATGCACATGTACCCTCTGAGTGTGGCAGCGCATCCTGTGTGAAAAGGTGCTGCTGACGCTGACGCTCTCTACCCCACCTCACTGCCAACACTGCTGGCAGCACCTGCCACCCTCCCCGCCACCAACAGCACTGCAGCTGCCTGCGGGAGCTCCCCACTTACTGTCACCATGCTCCTGCCACCGCCTGCGGAAGCTCACCATGCCCTCCAACCCCCCCCCCCCGCCTCTGGGGGCACGCGGCATTAATTAATGCAACTGTGGTAAAGTTCCGCTCCCCTGTCCCTTGTTAAGTGTTTGATATGAAAAATATGCCTTTGCAACCTATGAGTTCACTTCATTTGCAACCCAGTTTACCTCATCTGTTCCAGAGGCTTCATCTCATAGCTACTCCCCAACAGGAAAAAGGTGCAAAAAAACCCTTTCAGACAACATTTACTTGTTTGTTCACTTTCATATCTGCTCCAGTGCCTGTTCACAGCACAGGTTTGAGGTCAGCTTTTTCATTCTTTATTAGACTTTGGGCCTGGGAGTATAAATAGGGCTCACTGTATTTGTCACTAGTAGCACCATGGGATCTACCAGCCCATGCAGACTCCAAACAAACATTTGATGAATGTTCCATCATTAAATCCAGAGACCTTGGCAGAGGAGCAGCAATTATTCCAGACCTGTCCTTAAAGGTTGCATCTATGCTAGGAAGAAGTAAAGGTTTAAAAAAAAAAAAAAAAAAAAAAAGGTCATAAACTTCTTCTTACACATATACACACTTGCGTGTTCATGTAGACTTGTATATCTATGCGGGATTTGGCAAATTATGATTATTATGAGAATGAATATTCACTTCGTGGCCCAGTTTCCATAGTATAAGCAAAATGTAGCAAATGTCCTAATAGTTTGGAACACACTAAACCAAAATGTGTGAATGTTCCTCCTCATTTTTTGTGTATTCGCATGCATGCTATATATTCATTCTTTCTTGATTGCCTACATTTTTATCCACATATATAATATTATACTGGATTATTTTTCATTTCCTTTCTTTATATGTTTGTACTATACATTTAAAGTATTAACAACATACATCATCTCCCATACAACTCCATTGAAATCTTAATTCCCATCAAGAGGTCCCAGATGATTGGAAAAGGGCAAATATAGGGCACTTTTACACATGCTTTAGGGGTGAGAGGGACGGTGCTTTAATTAGAGTGGCTCCGAGAGCACCACATGGTCTTGTATATCAGTGTCCTTGCACTTCAAAATGGCCAGCAGGTGCGCTTGAACTAAAGCTTGTCAAATGTGGATACATGAGCTGATATGCAAGCCATGGAGGCTGGCTGGAGCACAATAATTGCCACACTCCAGCAGACTTGATTAATTGAGTCTGCTTCAATGTGCTGTATTGACATCATGTCAGAACAGCTTCCATGCTTGTGTACGGGCACCCATACTGTCCATCGTTAAGAAAAGGAAGGAGGAGGATCCAGGAAATTACAGACTGGTCAGCCTCACATCAGTCCCTGGAAAAATCATGGAGCAGGTGCTCAAGAAATCCATTTCTAAGCATTGGAGTAGAAGAAAGTGATTGGGAACAGTCAGAATGGATTCACCAATGGCAAGTCATGCCTGACCAACCTGATTGCCCTCTATAATGAGATGCCTGGTTCTGTGGGTTCAGGGAGACCAGTGAATTTGGTATACCTTGTTTTTAGCAAGACTTTTGATACAGACTCCTACAACACTCTCACAAGCAAGCTAAGGAAGTATGGTTTGGATGAATGGATTTTAAGGTGAATAGAAAACTGGGTGGATGGTCAGGCTCAGAAGGTAGTAGTCAATGGCTTGATGGCTAGTTGGCTGCTGCTATCAAGTTGGTCCTGGGGCCAGTTCTGTTCAGTATTGCAGATGACACCAAGCTGGAGGGTGTAGTAGATATGCTGGAGGGTAGGACTAGGATTCCAAGAGACCTCGACAAATGGAAGATTGGTTCCAAAGGAATTTCATGAGGTTCAATAAGAACAAGTGTAGAGTCCTGTGGTTAGGATGGAACAGTCCCATGCACTGGTACAGGCTGGGGACTGATTGGCTAAGCAGCAGCCCTGCAGAAAAGGACCTAGTGGTAACAGTGGACAGTAAGCTGAATACAAGCCCCTGATGTGAAGAAGGCTAACTGCAGGGCTGTCCTGGGGTGGGGGGAGGGGAGAGGGTAATCAGGGCAACTGCCCCAGCCCTGCACTTTGGGGGGGCCCCGCGGAGCCAGGAGGAGCAGCCACGGTGACTCAGTGCCACCACCAATACTGGCTTAATGTCCAGCCGCTTACCACCCCCTCCGCCGCTACCTTCTTCATGTTCAAGGCATGCAAGGGTGGGGCCCTGCACAGGCTGATTTACCCCTGGCCCCACACCCTGCTCAGGTCATCTCAGGCTAACTGCATACTGGGCTGCATTAATAGAAGCATTGCCAGCAGATTGATGGAAGTGATTTTTCCCCTATATTCACCACTAGTGAGGGCACATCTGGAGTACTGTGTTCAGTTTTGCCCCTCCTCACTCCCACTACAAAAGGATGCGGACAAATTGGAAAGTTCAGTGGAAGGCAACGAAAATGGTGAGAGGCCTAGGGCACATGACTTATGAGGAGAGGCTGAGGTACCTGGGCTTCTTGGGTCTGGAGAAGAGAAGACTGAGAGGGGATTTAATGGCAGCCTTCAACTACCTGAAGGGTGGTTCCAAAGAGAATGGAGCTGGAGTGTTCTCAATGGTGGCAGATGACAGAATAAGGAGCAATGGTCTCAAGTTGCAGCAAGGGAACTTTAGGTTAGATATTAGGAAGAACTTTCTCACTAGGAGGGTAGTAAAACACTGGAGCAGGTTACCCAGAGAGGTGGTGGACTCTCCATCTTGGGATGTTTTTATGATGTGGCTAGCTAAAGCCTTGGCTGGGGTGCTCTAGTTGGGGAAGGTCCTGCTTTGATCAGGGTGTTGGATTAGATGAGCTCCTGAGGTCCCTTCCCATCCTAATTTTCTATGATTCTGAATATTTAAGTAAAAATGTCACATAATCACTACATAGAAACATGGCCATATGCTAAAGCTTTTGTTGCCTTGTTTTTCTGCCAGAAAGATTCGGTGTAGTGCATGCAGCTAAAAGAAGAAAAGAAATCAGTCCCAAAGAGTCATTTAAGGTCCACACCTTTTGTACCTTTCATAAGAGTCATACCTTTCAAATGACTCCAGAAAGTTGAAGGCAAATGAATATTCTGTGCTTTTGCTCCCATCACTCTCCAGTTCTCCTTTTTCTTTCCCCTCTGTTGCCCCTTTCTACTTTTCCCTGAATCTCCCCCAAAATTTCATCATCTCTTTTCCCTCCATAAGCTCGAGATCCAAAATTTAGGAAGATATATCTTTATATGAAAGGCAGCTGTGAATTGGATTGCTTCATGTGGTGTTTGTTGCAGAAGTTTACAGTTTGTAGGAGTCATTAGATTTTTGTCTATTCCCTTGCGCCTGGAAAGAGAGATTGAGGTTTGGTTGTAAAGAGTCATGAGGTGAAGGAGAAAACAGGGTTCTGTGGAATTGATCACTACAATGTACACTATTGCATTAGTTAGTTTTACCATTACTCCGTTCTGATTGGCATCCTAAAAAGATTAGAATTAGGGAATAATGCACAGGCACATCCTTGAAAGATAATGGGGTACATATTTTGCTCATACAGGGTGTGCTGTTTTTCTGTCTTCTTACAAAGTGCCTACCATATTGCAGTTGGAGAAATATAGGGGTTCTCTTTAAAACTTAAATCAGGGTTGTCAAGCTTCTATGGGGCATGAGGGCACATGTCTGCAGGTCACACCGGGGCAAACCGCAGGCTGCCATGTAGATGCCTCCTCTTCTCCTACCCTGTGACTGCCATATCATGCATTTGTGGAGGCAGTCCCTCCTACGCTCGCATCGAATGCTCACATGGCCTAGGCCTTACCATCAGCTCCTCTAGTCACACCACGTCATGCCACACTGCCTTGCCTACTGGGGCAGGGACAGGAAATAGAAGCTGGAGGAGGAAGATGGAGCCCAGAGACTCTGTCTGTTTTTGCAGCTGGAGCGAAGAGGGGAGCAGCAGCCTAGCAGCATGTTGGAGGCTGCAACTTAACCCCACCTGGGCTACCAGATGGAAAGCCCTGTTTAAATAATGGGTGGAGCTCCCTGGACCTGGCTGGTGTATATCAGGCTAGCTCCTCTATAACCATGTAACTTATAATTGGTTTAGTGTCATTTATATTGGCATGCTTGCTATATTGTGTTTTAGTGGTTGCTATGTCTCCATTTTTATGAAGGGAATTGAAAGAGAACACTCAAGTTAAAGAGGGCATGTAAAAGCTTTTCACACCATGTAAAAGCACTGCATACCAACCGGTCACACTTGACAAAAATTATGTATCTATTTCATGTTTGTATATGTTTGCCTTAGAGCTGACCCAAGCAGGGTGTGGCGCCTTGGGCAAATCAGCCCATTTAGGGCCCCTCCCCCACTCTGATCCTACACGCCCTGGACCCGAAGAAGCTGCCACCGCCATTGGCAATATCGGCAGTGGGCGGGGGGGGGGAGAGTGTGGATAGCGAGAAGCTGGAAGCAAAGACACAGAGCTGCCTAGCTCCATGCCACTGCTACTGTACCCTGCTCTGTGGGGCCCCCCAAAGCATGAAGCCTGCGGTGGTCATCCTGATTCGTCCCACCCAGGGACAGCCCTGGCCATAGTTCAGGGATCCAGAGCACATGCCCAAATGGAGCTCACTTGGACAGTCCTAGTAGTTTTCCATAATTCTTTATTAAACCACTTTATTAAACAAAAGAGTTTTTAAAAGCAAAACATGAATTCTATAACCTTGCTATAGTTGTCCTTCATAAAGTCTGATTTGTGCACCTCTGTGCTTTAACCTGTTTTTTGGGGTTCTCTGCTCCCACTTCAAGAGCCTTTTCCATATATACTTTATCACAGAGGGCGGCAAAATATGGTCTGGCCTGGCCCAGGCACAAGGGACAACCCAGGCTGTGGTGCCTGCAGCTGGTTCTGCTGTCCCCTGGTGTACAGCAGGGCCGTGGCAGCACTGCAATAGACCTCCATTTCCTAGGAGCCCCAACAGCGGTGGCTCCTTCCAGCCCCAACCCCTCTACTTGGACACGCAAGCCTGTCCACTCCAAACCCACCACTGGGGGCAGCGGTTGCATGTGCAGGGTGCATGTCCAGGTGGCTAGGATGGGGCTGCAGGCTGAAGGGGAGTGGCATCTAGGAACCAGATGAAGGGATGGGACCAGAGAGACCCTGGGATCTTGGGGTGGTGACAGCACAGGGCCGGGGCCTGGGGCAGAGCTGCAATCTGCTGCCTGCACGCCCCTGCAATGTGTGTGGATTCTGTGGGAAGGGGCATGCAAAGAGCAGGTTGCATCTTGGCCCTGTGCTGTCACTACCTCAATATCCCAGCCTCAGATGCAGCCCCTTGCGTTCATGTGCACCACGCCCTTCAGGCAGGGACGTGGGGGAGTGCATTTGGCTCTGCCCTGCCCCGTGCTGTCATCGCCCCAAGATCCTGGAGGTCTCCATGGAGACCAGCCGGGAACTATACAAACACGCAGCTGAGTCTGAGGCCAGGATCTTGGGATGCAGAGCCACGATCTGCTCCCTGCACTCCCCTGCCCACAGAACTTGTGCCCGTCATAGGAGTATGTGGGAAGCAAATCCCAGCTGTGTCCTGGCCCTGTGCTGTCACCGCCCAGTGACCCCACCCTGTGATCCCAGCCTCATCTGCCCATCCTGCTCCCAAACACTGCTCCCCCACCTGCCCATGGCCCCATCACACAAAAGGAGTTTTGGTGATTTATTGGGAGGATGGGTGTGCTGACTGGGCGCATGACAGCTCAGTGAAACTCTCTATGTGGCCCATAAATAATTGCCCCCCTCCCCCCCCGGCTTTGTCACCTACCATTTCCCAGATTTAGACGCAAAGCTTAGAAAGATTATGCACTGTATGATATTTTAGAGAAATGGAAGAGTAGGCTTACACTCAGAACAGACCCAGTGGTATGTGCTCTCTCCTGTCATTGCATGCCAGCATAAAGACTAGGTGAAATCTGCTCCAGAATTACACTATTAGAGTGATTACAGATGAATAAAAAGGCTTGAATTCTCAGAACATAAGCTTGGTTACATCAGTATTTAATAGAAAATTAAGACTCTAAATACAAGAAACTGCATTTTGAACATAAACATGAATCACTGTGTTAAGAAAAAAATATGGTACACCAATAGAAATAGGCCTGCCAATAAAGTTATGATTTAGGAATGCTAGAAACAGAGCTGATGTTCACTCATCTGTGAAATGAACCTTTTAGAATGAGTAATATGTCCATTTATCTAAAATATTCTTAACAGCTATATTTTCAAATTTATAGCACTGGGTATCTGAGCTAAGCTGCATTTTAATATTTATCATGTATCTAGCATCCTTTTGTTCATCTAAGAACAACAGATATTGAAATATTTCTGTGTTCCTTCATGTTTGCCCATATTTATCATTGGGCCTGCTTTAGCTGGACCAGATTTCTTGTAAAGAACAAAGACTATTTTTCAGTTTTGGCAATCAATCCACAGCTGATTTTACTTTTATTTATAAATTTGTATAGACAGAAAGTATTTGAGAGGTTTTTTAAGTCCAGAATGCTATTCTTGAAAATAAATTGATATAAACAGTGGACTGTGTTAACTTCTAGCTCTACTGCATATTGTGAAAATATATTTAAAACTACAGAATTGAATTTTTTACTTGAAACATTTTGAGTGCCATTTCATACATAAAAATTAATATTCTTTGATAATTAAAATGGAATGACTTGTCAGTTGTTTGTTTTGACAGTTTCTAGAGCTGTTTTGTTTGCAATCACTTAAAAAAAAGTCTGTTCAATAATTCATTTAATTACTGTTGTACAGTGTTCTGTTTAAGAGGATGACCTGATGTGTAACTGGCATGTTTGGCCAAGTAAATAACAAAAAAATAACTCTGTATGACCTGAGCATAATTATGGATGACTTCAGAATGACAACTGGCAAAAATTGTACTGTAATTAAATTTCCATTATAAAAGTTTCATCTTTTTATCTGACATGTAAGCCTAGATTGTGAAGAGCATTCATTTGTATAAAAAGAGAATTAGAGCTATAATTTATAATTCAAGATTATCAATGGAAGCATTTCTTTTCTCAGAAGTACCTTTTACTGAAAAATAGCTCTCTGCATTGTTACTTAAAAGGGAAACTGCCAGGACTTTGGGCAGTTTTAATTGATTATAAAAGCAACTGAAAAATGCTGCTGGCTTAATCATGGCATATAGTAACTCTGACACAAAGCTGATTGGGTTTTTGTCATTCTATTCTTTTTTAACGTGAACCTCATTCCTCTCCACAGTGAATGTTATTCAGCAAAAAGTAGGTGTTATAGGGCTTTGGCCCCTTCTTGACTGGTGCCTTGGCCCCCCAGTGATGTCAGGATGAAATCTGGATTCGGCACCAGCAATATGGTTTGGTTGTTGCTCCTACTCACCTGCCATGTCTTAGATGTTTTATTTTTTTCTCGGGAGATAGTTCCCGGTAGGTGGCCCATGGGATCTCGCACCTGAGTTTCTTGATGGGGCTCCAACTTCCCCTTTACCCCACCCTTAGCATATCTGCAGTCAAGGCAGATTCTGCTGTCTTCAGGTCCTACTCTAGGATGATCCTGTCTCATCTGTGCTGTCTGCCTCCAAGGGTTGGTGACCTTCTGGCCATCAGTCTTCTTAAAGGCTATTCTTCATCTATGGACCACAGCCTTGGCAACTAAACATACCCCAATCTTGGGTTAACCATAACTTAGGAATACAAATGAACATAAGAAGTCAGCATCTGCTGATGGGTCCCTGGGATCTTGCTTCCAGGGCCCTTCATCCTGCTTGGGAATTCTCCACTCCCTTCTGCCTAATAGGTGTCTGGGAGGGGCAGCAGCACCCTGCCAGGCCTCTGCCAGCTTTCTTGGGGGATTCCCCTTTGGGTCCCCGCCCCTTCCCACCTCAGCTCTGTCTGACCTGAGGCTGAGCTGTCTGGGTCCCACCAGCTGGTGTTGCCAGTCTCTCCTGCACTGCGCTCTGGGGCACTCCATGACCCCCTTGCTGTTGTGCTGCCCAGGAGTGGCAGTCCCTCAATCCCACTCTCTTCTGTGTCTCCTGGGTCTCCCCTTGCAGCCCTATCTGCCTGTGCTGGCGTCCCAGTGGGCCACTTCTCCCCAGTGCTGCTCCCTGGCATCCTCTGCACCCAGGGTTTGGTTTCCCTGACTCTCCTGGCATCTCTCTGCCGGTGCTCAGTTCCCTTGCTTCATTCCTGGGGCTTGTACTTCCCCAGGTTTCCTGCCAGCACCTCCCCGCTTGTGCTCAGCTCTTCCCCTCCGTTCCCTGGGCTTGGGATCCCTGGGTCTCTTGCTGGTGTCTCCCCCGCTGGTGCTCGGCTCTCTCCCTCATGGCTCCCTAGCTGAGTCTTCAGCTCCATTTTGAGCAGTCTGCTCCTCTCTCTGGCCATGCACCTTTCCCCCGCTGATTTGAAAGCTCCTGCAGCTCCAAAACTGCCATGTCTGCTCCCCTGTCCCAGCGTCTCTCCCCAGCTATCACTCTTTGGTGCACCTGTGGTGAGTATCGGAGCGCATCGGGGGATGGGACCTGGGCTGAGTTGGGGGGGGGGCTTTCTCCTCCTTTCTATCAGAAGGATTTCATAGATTTTGTAGATTTTCAAGATTGGAAGGGACCTCAGCAGATCATCGAGTCCAGTCCCCTGCCCTGGGCAGGAAATACTGCTGGCGTCAGATGACTCCAGGATCTCTGAGGGTCATATCGGAAGGGTCCAGAGGCCTCTGTGCTTCACTTACTTTAATTTCAGGCACAATGTCTCCTATTTCTAGCTATAAGTAAGCAACTTGGAGTTTCACTAACATGACTTTGGGAACAGGTAGTGTTTTAAACCGCTGGGTTAAAAACATTTAGGATGATTAAGATTGTAACCAGCATCTTGAACGTTATCTAGAAGTGAAGTTAGCCAGCTCAAAGTGCCAAGTACTAGTTATATGTTAAGAGTGACTCACCTATTATAGCATAGAATTATAGAAAAACAGGGGTGAAAGGCACCCAGGAGGTCATCTAATTCCAGCCATTGCTCAAGGCAAGATAACCCCCATCTAAAACATCTCATCCAATCATCTAATCTTATCTCAGAACTTTTCAGAGCTGGAGATTCTTCAACATCTTTGTTCAAATACTGTGGCCTCTGCTCGCATTCTGAATGAATTTAAGAAGTTGGGATATATGCTCTGAAGAGAAGGAATCAACTTTTTGAGTAGAGGCTTTTGATACTCTTGATGCTTCTTTTGGGTCCACTTTGAGCAAGATGACAGTGTTCACTTAAAATATATTGGTATGCACACTGGTTTTCAACCACTAAAAACTCCAACAACGCGAAATTAGAAAATCACTTAGGACATCATTAGTTTGAGAGGGTTTTTGCAGCTAATGCTCTACGTAGCATTACCCTTGAAATATATATAAAACGTAACCTTTTGTATATGTTTGAAGAGTAGTGCTACGTAGAGTCCAGTCTAGTAACTTTACCCAAAAGGAACCTTGTGTCTAACTGTGATGACGATTGCATCAGTAAAGGAAGAGGTTACAGCCTTCCTAACAGGGGAGGGGAAAGCCTTCCAAGTCACTGCTGTTTCCTGAGAATACAAGTGTATGTTTCTTCTAACAAGGCGTCTTAATGAAAAAAAGCCGTTATTAAAAAGGTAGATAGGCATGTTGTTGGCAAACATAGCCAACAGCTATTCATCCATGGCTATTACTGGTGCTTCTCCCTTGTCTGATTTAAGCTTTCAGTAGGGGTGCACTGACAGATTTTTGTGGGCCGATACTGATGGATGATTTTTAAGGAGCCATATTTACTGATACTGATCTGAGTCTGAAATGCAGCCAGGCAGTTTGGAGACCAACATCAGGCTGGTAAGTCTGTTGTCAGGCAAGGGGTGGGGGGAGGGAAGAGGCATGGTGGGAGGCAGATTGTGGCCCCTGTGGTGAGGGAGGGAGTGGGGTAGAGGCATGCTGCTTAGCTAGGGCAGGACACAGGAAAGACCTATGAGTGGTTCGTCCAGGGCGGGGGAGCGGCTCCTACCCTGCACACACCCTGGGAAGGCACGGGGGGTGTGCACCCCCAGATCTACACAAGACAAGCACACTCCAGATGAGTTGCTCATGGCTCCATCCCATGCCCCAGCCCACCCCTGCTGAGCAGCACCTGCCCCACTCCCTCCCTCATCACTGAGTCCTCGATTTGCCCCCATGCCCCTTCCCTCCCCCCCACCCCTTCCCCCACACCAGACTTACCAGCCTCATGCTGGTCTCCATGCCGTCAGGCTGTGCTCCTGGCCCCATGCATGCTGTGGCTGTGCACATGCAAAGGGCATTTATCAGACACATTGGGCAAAAAAAGCTGATTTCTGATACAGTCAGTTTTCCCCATATTGGTGTTCATCCAATATGGGACGTACATATTGGTGAGACTTACTGTATTTGACAGTGGGAGAGTGGTGGCTCCATTCCTGTAATACCCAGTTTCCAGACCTATTATAAGCTCTAGGCCCTGTACACTGGATTAGGCATCTGATCCCATGAATGACGCGTGCTCCCGGCAGCTGGGGGGGGGCATGGGTGCAGCGGGAGCATGGCAGTGGCAAGCACACAGCTCCTGCGTAGCCTGCTGGTGGTGGCAGCAGCGGGGGGGGGAGGGGCAGTGGTAAGTGATGATTGCCTGCAGGCGCTGCTGACACTGTCAGTGGCACCTTTTCTTAGGGGTTGCACTGCCGTGCTCAGAGAGTGCATGTGTGCCCCCTACACGTCGCCAGTGTCTGATCCCAGCGCACAGGGCTGGGCGCGGGTGACACCAGGCTCCAGGGCATAGTCACGGCATGCAGTGGGGGATCAAAGACAGGGGCAACAGTGGGTACCTGGAGCCCAATCCTAGTTTACAGGGCCCTCCAGCCTGATCCAACCTGCAGAGCAACCCCACACCACTCATCTGTCCTGCAGGATCAAAAGGTTGAGCTCCTCTGTTATATAGCAATAGCAGATTTTCAAAGAAAAACAACTGCAAAGGACTAAATCACTCATTTTCACATTTTTGGTGGGAATGTAGGACTAGAAGGGATTTCTTAGGTCAGTAGTTGGTAACCTTCAGGATGTGACAGAATCACGTGACTTGTGTTAGAAGTGGATGGGCAGTAGGACCCAGCCAGTGCTGCTCCTCCCTGTTGCAACATAAGAGAAGCCTTTGCCACCATTGCTTCTTCCCATAGTGCCATGAGAGAAGCCCCTACTCCCATCCCTTCTCCCCACCATAGTATAGGGGAAGTGCCTGCCACCACCACTGAAGCCCCTTGCTGCCAAACACTGCCGAAGTGGGCTGAATCTCCTCCAGATCGAATCGACTACCGAAGCTTCACACAGCCCTATGCAAAAGGCCAGAGCCTCAAGATGCTGGAGGTAATAAATAAAAATAGAGGATCCCTTGTGTGCTGCTTGGCCTCCAGAGGTTCCTGGGGACAGCAGAGCAAATTCTCCCTGCCCCCTGGCTCACTGGAGGTGTGGCAGAGTCAAGCACTCAGGCTTGCTGGAGCGCCAAGAAACCCCTTGTTGCACCTCATGGCTTGAGCCCCACACCCGCATGCTGCTGTAGCCATTTTAAAGTGCCCAGGTGGGGGGGCATGTTTGGGGGTCAAAAATCTGTGTGGCACTGAAGTGCTTAAGATTAGAAGCACATCAAATTGGAGTGAAATTTGGAGAGTTTCATATGCTTGTCTATCCAGATCCTCAGATGCACAGAACAGTTATGCACTGTTCAAAGGAAATATTTTCTGGTTTTGCATACGAACTTTTAACAACAATGAATCTTTTTTTTGAATTCCTGACATCAGAAGCTAGTTTAGTATGAATCTTCTAGGTAATATAGTTTGTTCTGTGCTCAGGTAAGATAGTCTCTGCTAAATTGTTAATGCTCAACATAGTCCTGAGTACATAAAACAACTGGCTTGAAGGCAGGTTATTTTCCTAGTGACAACTTTCAAATATTGCCTACTAAAATTCTTAATAATAAGTTGTTTCTGTCTGTACTGCTCTTCCATTCTCAGCCTTTTGACTTACAAACTATTACTTACAAAAGAAGACAGAATGTGTTGTTCTTCCCCCCCACCCTGGTGTTAATATCTTGAAATCCATCAAAATGGTACTTCACTGTAATCATCTTAATACTTTCCTAAGCTGTTTCTAAACCTTGACACAATTTCAAGTACAGAATTATTTATTTAATTTCCCCCCCTTTTTAGACCAGACCTTAGGGCATGTGTAGATTAAATGGGGGGCCTAAATTGAAGCAGTGGGGCTTTAAAAACACCGCTTCAGGTTAGGGCCCTTTAAACCCCTGTGTCATGCACATACCTGAACTTACCTGCCTCTTTAGAGGCAGGGAGGGGAGGGCGAGCTACTGGTGAGCGGAGCGGTCCCTGGGCTGTGGGGTGAGCTGGTGCTTCACTCTGTGGCAACAGTGGCCTCCCCACAGGCTGCACCTGGCTTGGGCGATCCCAGGAGACACCACAGCTACAGAGGGAAACACTGGGCCCCAGCACAGCTCAGGCAGGCAGGCGGGCTCCAAAGGAGGAAAAAAAAAAAAGATCAGGCTGGCTGCTTGGGTGGAGCCTGCCTTCCTGGGCTGCTTCCAGGCTGCATGCACGGGCTTCCTGCAGAGCCCCTGAGCTGCACAGAGCCTGGTGCTTAGCTCTGCGGCTATAGGGCAGCCAATTAAAACTGTCCAGAGGAGTTTTAGTGTGCTGCTCCCCGAGTAATTTAAGGTACATTACGCTGCTGAATTTGCTACGTGTCTGGCATTACTGTGCAATATGCTACCGACGCGTGCAAACACCAACACCATCAAAGTGGTGCAAAAGCATTTAACCCTCTTTAAAGTGTCATGCACACATGCCCCTCATTTCATCTACACACTGCCTTAGACTCTAACCGATGCCAACTTGTTTATTACAGAGATGCCTTGAATACTGCAAATGTACATAATTAGATAATATCTATTTTAAATAGTGCTATGTGTAGTTGGAGTTCAGGGTACTACTGACTAGTTTGGATTGTAGGTGTCAGTTATAGCCATAAGACCATAGCCACTTACGGCAAATGAGTGTTTTCAAGGTATTTTTTCTAGGTAATGTCTGTGTCCTGTAACCATATTAGTTGTATGCCTAGTTGACCTAACAGGCCACAGTCTTGAGTTGCAGAGTTACCATTGACTTCACCCATGTGTTGCAGCGCAATATTGAGACATTTTCCTGTAGCACTATGGTTTGCAGAAGGTACATGAGACCAATCTGGGCGTCACCCTCTTCGAGTGAAAAATTTAAAGGGTTACTGTCCTTTTTAAATTTGTCCATGCTCCTAAACGATGAGCATGTTTTTAGAAAGATGAAAATGTTTTATAGTGATTGGGTGGGTGACATGAAGGATAAAATTATGCTAGTTTTACATGAGAGCTGTACTTTTTTAATGGAGTTTTAGGGACCTAAAACAAACAATTCAGATGCATTTCACTAAACCAGTGAAATTTCTGAGCTGTATTTTTACAATGTATACCAAGATGTTCCCAGAAACTGGAGTGGTATAGCAGTTAACTAATAGTGCTGTGATTTCTCTCTCTTTCATTTGTGGGCTTGGCTACAAATCTTGCTCTTTTATTTCCTGCTACCAAACAGAAGTCCCTTTATATGTTCATGCTTCCTCTTTGTATTCATCTCATTTGATGCCAATTGTGTCATCCTTTCTTGTATAAGCAGTAGTACGCAGTAGGATGTGTAGCTATATTCTAGAGCAGTGCCAGACTAATAGCCATCTGAAGACACAGTAGTAGTCTACTGTCTACAAAGCAGTAATTCTAACAGAATCTTGCTTTACAACTAGATAATAATTATGCATCAAAAAATAAATGCTGAAGCAAATCTAAGGTACTTATAAAAAAATAAACATTTTAGTAGAGCAGAAACACTTGATTCAAGGTAGGAGAAAATAAACTGACTACAGAGCATAATTGCATTAACTGTTGTTATTCTTAGTAATTTGTTTTAAGGGTGAAAACCCCCCCGGAGAGACTGGACTAATCTCAGTTTATGCTAGTAAACTGAACTGACAGCTTTTCTTGGATGCTTCTTAATAAATGTTGTGATCAGATCTGCCCTGGAACACATTGTTATGCCATTGTTTTTAACAAGGTTGTGAGTGGTGTGAAACCAGAATGTCATTTCTAAAAGGGCTTGGGGCTTACGAGGTAGTGAATTATACTATATAAAAAGTAGGCTTAATTACTGCTCCCAATTCTCTTGTTTGCTAAACCAGCACTAAGCTAGAATGGCTGAATGGGTGATGATTGCAGGCTTTGAACGTTAGTAAGGAAGGAGCTTGATTAGCACAAGCTGGTTATAGTTCTGTGGGAGAAATAATTTTGCCACTGTTCACCAGCTTATAAAATCTAGTGAGAGAGCTTAAACATCTAACTAAGGACTGAAATACTGTCTTTATATTCTCTTGGGCTGCTGGCCACCTGTATGCTTCTTTAAATTAAGACAGAGAGAAGCACACGGATGGTCCCAAGATTAGGGAAATGCAAAGTTTGACTTAGTCTTAACAACTTCTTCCTTCAAGTAATTTCAAGAACTCGGCCACAGCCTGGGAACTTGACAACCAGCTGTTCAATTTTGTGATCCCCACCATATCTTAGTGAATCATCGAATCATAGAAATAGGGTCGGAAGGGACCTTATAGATCTTCAAGTCCGACCCCCTGCCAGGGCAGGAGAAAAAACTGGGTTCAAATGATCCCAGCTAGGTAGGCATCAAGCCTCCTCTTAAAGACCCCTAGGGTAGGAGCCAGCACCACTTCCCTTGGAAGTTGGCTCCAGGTCTTAGCCGCCCGAACTGTGAAGTAATTCTTACAGATGTCTAATCTAAACCTACTCTCCAACAATTTATGGCCGTTATTCCTTGTTATGCCAGGGAGCGCTAGGGGAAACAAGGCCTCTCCCAAACCCTTCTGGTCCCCCCTAGTGAGTTTATAGACTGTCACCAGGTCCCCCCCTCAGCCTTCTCTTGTGAAGGCTGAACAGGTTCAGGTCCCGCAGTCTCTCATTGTAGGGTCTGCCCTGTAGTCCCCGGATGATGCGGGTGGCCCTCCTCTGGACCCTCTCAATGTTGTCCACGTCCCTCCTGAAATGGGGCGCACAGAACTGGACACTGTACTCCAGCTGTGGCCTGACCAGTGTTGCGTAGAGGGGGAGAATCACCTCCTTGTCCCTGCTAGAGAGGCACCTGTGGATGCATGACAAGGTGCGGTTAGCCCTTCCAACCGTGACCTCGCATTGTCAGCCCATGTTCATCTTGGAGTTGATAATGACTCCAAGATCCGTTTCTGCCTCCATGCTCTCCATGCCTTGTTTCTCTTAAATGGATTTGGGTACTAATTTCTTTCCCCACATTTCAAAATGAAATTTTCTTTAGATCAGCTCTAGTCTCCTTCTTGTCAGATTTGTATGGTTGTAGGAAGATTGTGCACTAACATTATAACAGAAAAGGAGTTTTTAGCTTAAAATTACTTTGACACTGTTTTGGGAGATGTTTTCCAAAGGATGATGAGCATCTCCAGGGCTGGATCCAGGATTTAGCGAAGTAGGCTGCAGGAGCAGCAACCCTTGCCTCAGGCTACACCCCTGCTCCCAACCTCCCCCCACTCCTTTCACCCTCCCACTGACACAGGTGGATCATACCATGGGAGCCTCTGGGAACTTTTTAAAGTCCCCAAAACAGCTAAGAATTGCCAAACCTTCCCCTCTGTGCACATCTCCTTCCCTCCCCATCTTCCCTCACTTACCATTGCTGCTCCTTCTGCTGTCTGGGAGAAGTTTTAGAGCCATTTCTGTCTACTCCAGCCATGCTGTGCAAGGCCGGGCTGAGCTGGAGAGCAAGAACAGCAGGGGCAGTAGTCGGGAAGGGTTCCTCTGACCTGCCCGGTACCCTTGGGAGCAGGCACAGAGAGGGGAAAAGAAGCAGAATCAGGCAGGAGAGTGGGGGAAGGGAAAGCGGGGGAGTCTCTGAGCATGGAGGGGAATGGAGAGGAGATTTTCACCTGCTTTGGGGACTTGGAGAAAGAAATGACGACTGAAGAATAGGTTGAGGGCCTCAGACGCTTCCAGCATGACAGAGCTACCACAAATCCTCGTTTCTGATTTGCTGTAATTAAGTATGAACATCCCATTCTGTTTCAAAGGTCAGCTCATTTAAGTACTCTAAAATCCATATCCACATCCAAATTACTCAAATTTCCCTGACATTTGCTGTGTTGTGTGGGAGGATAGAAGTAAGATTTTGAAGTTGAACCAGCAGTATCCAAGACAGCAGTCTCCTCACCCCACAACCTCTCAAAAAATCCCTTTTGTTGTTGGGGCAGAGCGATTCTGGTATGCTATGCACGTGATTGGTCCAAATTATCTCAGTTGCACAAAAATTACCCCAGCTAATGTCTGGTAATCTTGATCTCTTTAGGAAACAGAACTGAATTTAGTGAGAATTAAATTCTACAAGGTAGGAGGGATTGGGGGGGTGGGTGGTGATACATTACTCACTGGGTACAACTGAGGCCCTTTCCTGTGCCCTAATATTAGCTTGAATCTGGTGCCGTATCCTATTTTGGCATCTGAGCCTCTCCTCTGTCTCTCCTGTGTAGAAGGAAGGGTCTGCGGGTGCCTTTTCTTTCTGGTGGGGTCTGAGCCTCTCTCCCTATGCCCTTTAGCATCTGATGAAGGAGGCTGTTGCCTATAAAAATATATTCCTTTGTGAACCAGTTAGTCTCCAAGGGCATTTTTACACATGGTTTGGGGCTAAGAGGGGAGCAACACTTTAATTAGTGGCTCCAACAACTGCTCTAATTAAAGTGCCACTGTGTCTTGTGTATCAGCATCCCCACACTTAAAAATGGCAGCGGGGCACTTGAATTAAAGCTCATTCGATGAGCTTTAGTTCAAGTGCCCTGCTGCCACTTTTGAGTATGGGGATGCTGATACCCAAGATGCAGAAGGCTGCTGGAACACAGTAATTGCCATACTCCAGAGGACTTGATTAATTGAGTCTGTGCTGGCGTGCTTGAATTCCAGAGTGTCAGAGCAGTCTCCATGCTCATGTATAGGTTAGGTGCCTTAAGGCTGCTGAGGCATGTGAAAAGATTTTTAACACCTCCCCTCCCAAAAAAAACCCCAAAACAACACAACACAACACATTACTGGAAGAGGAATTGCATTAGTTTAACCCAGCTATGCAGCATCTGTATACATTGTGTGCTTCAACAAGGCTTCTTACTGCTTTTATCTACCAGCTGGTAGATAAAAGAGCCAAAATACCCCACTGAAGTGCCTGATCTATACAGACATTGGGCAAGCTGGGTCAAACTGACGCAGTGCATTTCTGGGCATGTGCTGCATGCCCTCAGTGTGGGGGCAAGCCGAGCTTAAAGTAAAATACTGTTTTTTTGGGGTGGGGCGTGGTTTCCCACTTCTGTAAGCAGCCTAGGATGCTACCTTGCCCTGTTTCTCCCTATACTTTGGTCATGATCTTGAGAGGCTTGCACCCCTGGTATGTACTGAGCTCCTCTCTCTCATGCCTATATGAGTTAGGATTTGGAGGATGTTGAAGTTTACCCATATTTTAACTTTCGAAATCCAGGATATACAAAAGTAAAGTACAGACAACCACTGTGTGCATGGTGGGGAATCTGAGTAGGAAAAAGAGAGAATGAGCCGAGATAGGGGCTGGGGAGGGGGTGTTCTATCTGCATGGACCCTAATTGCTGAAAACAAGAGTGTTGTGTACAGGGTTCAAATTATTCTCCAAGTCTTGGGGAGGTCTGCGGGAGTGCCAGCCAGAAGGAGCCACTGCCAGCACCACTACCGCCTGAGTTGCTTAGAAAGGCATGGAGTGGGCTGGGGGCCCTTGTCTCTTATGGGAAGGCTTATGGGGGACTCTCATCTCTTATGGGGGGAGCTCAGCCCCCACCCTGAGCCTCCCTGTAGTTTAAACCCTGGTTGTGTGGGGAGGCCTGGCTGAAGCAGAAGTAGGAAGCTTAGTTGGGGGCAGCGCATAGCGGAGGTCCAGGTTCTGGTTGATTATATGCCTCAGGCTATGTAACCAACAATTTGTGTGACTCTATTAATCTGATGCCTGTAATGTATATGCAGTAGAGGGCCCCAGACAGTAAGGCAGACATTTTTATATTCTGGGGTGCCTTGAATCCTTTCAAGGGTGCCACAGAGCAGTATTGTACAGTGTGTGAACCTGGTTGACATGGTAAACTTGGAGATTTCAAATGGGAATCCATAGTGTTAAAAACATTTTGCTCTGTTGTGGCCATTGCAAGAAGAGTTGCTCTATTAGTTTTCACTTGTTTCTTGACTACAGGAAAAATAAGTCCTGTCATTTTCTGAGGGGTGCCTGGAGTCTAAAAAAGTTAAGAGAGACTGTGCTAATAGCTTTGACATGCTGAAGTCTGAATTGGAGGGGAGAAAGAAGGAATGAACTGGAAATGGGAAGAGCTTGGCGTTACAGAGAATAATGAAGTTGAAGATAGAGAAGAAAACGTGCCAGAAAACATGAATATATGCTAGTATTCTCTTGCATGAAACCACCGTATAAGTAAACTGTCATGATTTAGGGCATAAAGCATGTCGACAGTTTCTTTCACTGTCCCTGTTAACAACTATAAGCGCCACATATGTCAATGCATTGACCTAATCCTCATGGCAGGAAACAAAGGGAAAACAGTGCACAGGAAGAGGCACTTAGGAATTGCATCATATCCTTTCTCTTTGCCAGCCATGTCCCAACTACAAACCTACATGATAACTGTAACTGATAGAATTCCTACAGGTATTTGTGATGATTATTTCTCCTTCATTTGAAAATAAAAAGAATTCTAGAACAAAGGAACTTTGCCAACCCAGACTTCAGTCACATATTGGCATCTTGTGTCATTTAGAACATCAAGTTTAGCAACATTTAAAACTTCTGAAAACTTAAAAAATGAAAGAAAAGTTGTAAGACTGTACTGCCATCATTCTGCTCTCTTTGAAAAATATGTGAAGAAAAAAACATAGTAATATAATAATTTAAACAGTTTTGCTTATTTAGCTCATAATATTTTTCTAGAATTCAGTGGCATGTTTGCTATCTTTGTACATTCCTAAATTGTGTGAATTAACACCCCCCCCCCCGGAAAGTTACCCAGATTTAGAATCCATTGATGTAAAAAAAAGTAAATAAATATCAGGCATTTCATCCCAGTTGTAGCTCAAATCCACATGTGTAACTAGGTAATGCATGGGAAGAAAACCTACAAGAAAGGGAGGTTTCAATAAGAGAGAGAAACACAATTATGAGCAGTTAATTACTGTGAGCTTTATGTAACTTAAGGCAATGCACTGAGATTAGAAATCAGTGAAACTCATTGCTGAGGAGCAAATTAACAACCCTGGCATAACAGAAGAATTACATCTTCTAGAAAACTGGAAGATTAAGTAGGAAAAATAGTATTATTACTCTGTCAAATGAGATTGTTTCTTGCTGTAACTGTTCTTATCAATGGAGAGGAATCTAGTTTTTGAGTTAGCAATTTTAAATGAAAGTCTAGAACTGATAAGAATTGTGACTAAAGTGCATGTATAGAGATATATGTAATAAAACCCATTAGTCTGAGTTCAGTTAACCAGCTGAATACCAGTAGTTTTTACTGATATACTGTCTTTTTAAATGTGTCCATTTTGAACAGTGCCATGCAGCAAAAGACGCATTCACTATAAATATAGATTGCAGGGTTATCCTGTTTACTGAATTAGACTGGAAATTACACTCACTATGATAAGGTGAGTGACTTTTTAAATGTTTTCTTGGCATGGCCAGTTCAGCTCAAAATGTTGACTTTTACTTTATATCTAGCTTCCATATGTCACTTTAGCCTCCAAAAGAAACAGGGGAAAAGGGGAGGGTGAGAAACGGCATGAAGGTCCTCAAAATGGGAGTAAAGAGAATGCAAAAATCTGTCACTGTAGCTGCTGCACATCATATATGTTCCATAATCAAGATACTCAGTCATTCCTATAATGCGCTATAATATTGATTTGAAGAAGGGGTAAAAAAGTTTTTATTAGTAGAATAATTATTAGAATATTTTTTTTAAAGTTCTGACAGTAATACCAAATTGTCTAATGGTCAGATGTAGGTATCTGAAAGATACTAAAACACTAAAATCATACGAAGCAGAGCTGGTCAACTGGTGGCCCATGGGCCACATACAAGGGATTAAATTGCAGCCCCCAGTGCGTCATCCAGTTGCTGCTCTCCTAATTGCTCTAAGATGAAGTACAAGGGGCATGCAGCTCCCTGGGCCCATGGCCTTCGCTTGTGCAGCCCCTGCTAGCATGCCCTGAGGGGCATGTGGTCCTAGGGCTGTTTAGGAGTTGGACAACCCTGATTTAAAGGAATTCTTTAAGAAATATAGGTATTTTACAAGTATTTTGCCAGAGGCCAGCTTTGTCAGAGAATTCATGGACTTATTAAAATTCTGAGTCACAGAAAAGCTGAAAGTTGGATAGACAACCAGTAGTTTGCTGTGTTCATATGTTTCTTCTCATAGGGAACAAGACATTAATCTTTTTTTCTTAAAATGCCTACATTAAGGCTGATGGTTGTGCCTTAGTATGGTGAGCACTGCAGAGTATCTTGTCTGTCATACTGTAATCTAATTAGCACACTGATTTTTAGCCTCAAGTAGTTCCTGCTAATTTGGGCCCCAAATCAGAAGCAGTAAATAAGGGAATAAGTCACAAAGTTAGGATTCAGTGCTGGTCACATAAATTGGAAGACTATATTGTATTTCTTTTCCCATTCCATGCTCTGTGTGTGGGGGTGGGGGGAGGAGGGGTTCTCCCCCTATATGACATGTAATTTGTCCTGAGGATGTTTTATAAAAATGTTAGTTGTAAAATAAATAATAAGGATATGTGACCATTTGAAGAAAAGTTATGGGTAGGTGTGGGGGGGCTACCTTTCGTCGGCCGCCCGCCTCACAGGGATGGCCCCTGGAGAAGAGAAGGATCTGCCATCCGCACTGCACCTCCGCCAGTCTCGCCTGCCACGACTTGATGGAATATGGGGGCTCACCCGTATGGGGCGCAGGCAGTCCGGACGCAGCCCCTCTACTGTAGCATCCAGGGGTCCTGAGGGCTCCTCCACCCCTACACCCTTGCCCGGTCCTCCGGTTTGGCCGCCTCTCAGGGTGAGCTACCCCACAGGGCGTTAGCCCCTGTAATGTTCAAAAAGGGCAAAAAAAAGGAACAAAGAAATACAATTCCAACACAACTTCTGATCCCACTGTCCCTGGGCTGGAGTTTACCCCTCAACTGGCCTCAGCCGATTTTGGGCTGAGATCTGTTGCCCTTAGCCCTGGGGCACTTCCTGTCCCTGAGTCCGTCCACGGACCCGCGCTGTGGGGTGTTTTCCCGCCTGTGCAGGCCCCTATTAGAGTACTTACGGTACCCGGCTCTGGCCGGGTGCCGCTGCCTTCTGCGGTGTCCGGGTCTTCGTTCCTCCACTGTCGGCTACTCGTGCCCCCTGGTCACGTTGGGGCTTACCTCCGCCCCAGAAGGTCCTTCCGCGTGGCCAGATAGCTTGCAGCCGCCTCAGGAGGGACTCTCCGCCGCCGACTCCTTTACAGCTCCTCTCTGCCTCCGCTGCCACCGGCTCTGCCACCACCGGCTCTGACGCTGCCGGCTCCACTGCCTCCGGGTCCGCAGTCTCCGGGTCCACCGCCTCCCGTCCTGGCTGCTGCCGGGGCCTCTCTCACCTCTCGACTGGAGCTGGGGTGCTCCTTTTATTGCTCCGCGTAGATCCTGACCCGGATCTGTCCGGGTTCCTGGAAGGGGAAGACCTCAGGGGCAGCTTCCGGATCCCGCCGCCCTTCGCGTTGTTCCGGCCCCCAAAGTCCTTGACCCCTTCACAGTAGGATATTAGAGGCCCTACTGCCAAAGAAAGCTGCAAGCATGGAGATTTCTTTGTGAAGTGTTCCATCAACAAATACACCTGACAGTCAGTGGAAAGCATAAAACTAGTGCACAATGAGGAGGCACACAGGGAAGAATGAAGCAATGGACCATTCTCAGCAAAATGTATTGGCCCATGTCTTAATAATAACATTGTAGAAGATAAGTTCTACATCTTCTTCACCAGCAGATGACCAATCCCCAATGAGTATTCATATGCTAGGGAAATCAGAACCTGCCAGAGTTTAAGCCCCAGTAACTTCATCTTGCTGAGTCAAAGGCACTCTGGCTTGTCTTGTTGCAAAAAAGGGCCCTTTTGTGTAAGGGAAGGTAAACCCTAGCTGTCACTAACTAGCTGATGCTGTGAGGTGAGAGTTCAGAATTGGCCAATGAGTTCACTGGCTGGCCATCTTCAAGTGGACTATTTCTGTAAGAAATAATTTTTTGTTTTGAAAGTTTTCTACTAAATGAAAAAATTAAGAAATTTCTTTTGTATTGACCCAAATGTTTTGGTTATGTTTTCGCATGTTAACATTATTTTAAAGTTATGTAAACGTTGAAATGCTGATAAATAGTGTATTTTAATAATAAATCATTGCAAAATGAAAAAGAAATATTTTGCTGTAAAAAAGTTTGAAACAATTTCTTTTTACTTTTAAAAACAACTAAAGGCACAAAAAAATTGGCCAAAAATTAATTGCCCAGCTTCAAGATATTAGCTAGGTGATGGTTTGAAAAGTTAATGACAGTTATAGTGTTCACCTTGCTAAGAATGTCCAAGTGATGGAGGTAGTTATCAACGAAGTTGAAGAAATTCAAATCTGTATCTCCTACCTTCTGGGAGAAAGCTGCAACCACCAGTCTGGCAAAGCTGGAATGTGGAAGTGAGACACTCTTTCTGTCAAAAAAGAACCCCATACAGGAAGAAATGCAAGATTCATGGGACCAGGAAACAAAGGCATAAGTAACAAGGTTTTCATTTTGGACAACACACTTTCAGGTAGTGGAGATACCATCCAGCAGAGGAGCTACTGAGGACTAGAGTCTTACCTGTCCCAGAGATTCAAAGTCCCTGGTGGCTGCTGCTGCAGCATGGACTGCCTGCCCTGGATGTTGCTGTTGTTGCTGCTACAGAAGCAATGTGATATTCCTGCAGCTAGCTGCTGCTGTTGCCATAGCACAGACTCCCCAGGGAGCTGCCGTTCTGATGTCCTACTCGCCCCTCCATATACTACTGCCAGAGACAGTACAAGAAACAGCATGACTTGGTAGCCCAGTGATGGGAACATTCACCTACAAGAGGGGAGAGCTAGATTCTGACCCCTGCTTCTAACGCTTAATATGTACCATATTTTCTCACATACCACATGCCCTCAAATAAGAGAGACACTTTTTTGGGGGGAGGCAGAATGAAGATAAAAAGATCTTTCCAGAATTGTAGCTGCATACAATAGAGCTTAATCTTCAGCTCATTCACCCTCCCTTTGCTGCTCAGGCAAAAGCTACAGTTTTAACCCTTTCACAGCTGAATTTTCAGCTCTTGGCTGCTCAGCCAAAAGCTGATACTATCTGCTGCTGGAGAGCGGACTACATGGAAAGATTTCTGGAATTTTGAAAAAAGCTAAAAACTGTCCACAGGGATGTGAAATGGGAGACAAGAGACCAAGAGAAGATAACAGAGTTCAAAAATGCCAAAGAAAGGAAATTTCAAGAATATCAGGACCACTGATTAAGACTTGTAGGGTGAAGAGCAGACAGCAAAGTTGCTGAAGAAAGGATAGGTTGTTCAGTGGAACATCAAGACCATTAAAAAGGAGAAGGGGCCATTACACATGGATCAGATGACTGGCATGGGATGTCCATGTTTTGGAAAACTGGTGTGGGGCTGGCCCCATGAATTGGATTGGAGGTCCTGTCCCCATTATGTCAGATCCAGTGCCCACTGGATGGTCTGGGGTGTGAGCTGTATGCAGTGCCCATCTTGGACTGGTTGGAGCAGGATTGTGTGCAGCACAATCCCAGACTGGCTGGAACAGGCACTACTGGTGCTAGAAGCAGCATGTGGAGGGAGTGGGAGGGAGGGTACTGGACTGGCCAAGTGCAAGTGCCATTTCCTAGTAAGACACACTAAGAAATCTGGTCTTTACACCAGATGACAAAGCTAACCTATTTCACAACTTCTTTGCCTCCATTTTCCTGAGCAGGGACCGGATCAGCCCCCCCACCAGGACCCCCTCAAGCCCCAGGGATGCACACGTAGGCCAAGGGTCAGAGAGGACATATTTAAATCACTGGTCTGGATGATCTCCACCCCAGACTGCTGAGGGAATTAGCTGAGGTCATAGTGGGACCCCTGGCTTTACGAGCACTTGTGGTGCTATGGTGTGGTGCCAGAGGACTGGAAGAGGGCCAACATGGTTCCCATCTCCAAAAAAGGGAGGAAGGAGGACCCAGGAAACTATAGGCCAGTTAGTCTTACCTCGATCCTGGGTAAGCTTTTTGAGAGAATTATCCTGGTGCATGTCCACGAGGGGCCAGCAGGGGAGGTTATGCTTAGGGGGCAACCAACATGGATTCATTAGAGGCAGGTCCTGTCAGACCAACCTGGTGGCCTTCTATGACCAGATGACAAAATCCTTAGTTGCAAGGGTAGCAGTGGACATAGTCCTTCTGGACTTTAGGAAGACCTTAGACACTGTCTCTCACCCCATTCTCATTAAAAAACTGGGGGACTGTGGTGTCAACACCTACACAGTCAAATGGGTTGCTAACTGGCTGGAGGGCTGCACCCAGAGAGTGGTGGTGGAAGAGTCATTTTCGACCTGGAGGGATGTGGGCAGTGGGGTCCCCCAGGGCTCGGTCCTCGGGCCCACACTGTTCAACATCTTCATTAGTGACTTGGACGAGGGGTAAAAAGCACCCTGTTCAAATTTGCCGATGACACTAAGATGTGGGGGGAGGTGGGCATGCTAGACAGGAAGAATAGGCTGCAATCGGACCTTGACAGGTTACAGGGTGGGCGGATGAGAACAGGATGGGTTTCAACACTGACAAGTGCAGGGTGATGCAGCTGGGGAGGAAGCACCAGCAGCATATCTACAGGCTGGGGAACTCCCTTCTCATCAGTGAAGAGGCAGAAAAGGATCATGGAGTCATCGTTGATGAACAAGATGAACATGGGCCTGCAGTGTGAGGATGCAGTCAGGAAAGCCAACCATAACTTGTCATGCATCCACAGATGCATCTCAAGCAGGTCCAAGGAGGTGATCCTCCCCCTCTATGCAACACTGATCAGGCCACTGTTGGAGCACTGCTTCCAGTTCTGGGTGCCGCACTTCAAGAGGGATGTGGACAACATGGAGATGGTCCAGAGGAGGGCCATTTGCATGGTCCAGGGGCAGCAGGGCAGGCCCTACGAGGAGAGGCTACTGGACCTGAACCTGTTTAGGCTCCACAAGAGAAAGCTGAGGGGGGATCTAGTGGCCTGTTACAAACTAGTCAGAGGGGACCAGCAGGCATTGGGGAAGTCCCTGTTCCCCCAAGAACTATCAGGAGTGGCTAGAAATAATGGTCACAAGCTGGCAGAGGGTAGATTCAAATTAGATATCAGGAGGCGCTGCTTCACTGTCAGGGTGGCTAGGATTTAGAACCAACTTCCAAGAGAAGTGGTGCTGGCTCCTACCCTGGGAGTCTTTAAGAGGAGGCTAGACGAACACCTAGCAGTACTTTTTCCTGCCATGGCAGGGGGTCAGACTTGATGATCTGCTCAGGTCTCTTCCGGCCGTACAAACTATGAAACTATACAGGATGGGTCCCCGAGTGGGTACTACCTATGGCATATGTACTGGACCCTCTGCGTTGGGCCTCTCCAATGCCTGCCACTTGTGTTTTGGTCACCTTGAGATCCAAGGCCAGCACTGCTTTCCATATGATATGGCTTCAAGGGTTGGATCCAGCCCATGTGCCATATCTTGAACACCCCTGAAGTAGATTACAATGAGCCTCGAAGTCAGTTAGTTCCTCAGTCCTACCTGAATACAAATATCACAGCTACTATTCTGGGCAGAAAGTCAGCTTCCCTTCTTAAGACACACACCAATTTTGGAAGGCCAGATTTTGGGGGAAAGGTGTATATGGTTTGCAAGTAAATGTAGTATTGTATCTAATAGCTATTTCATAGAAAATGCCTAGGTATTCCCCTCCCAGGTGAGTGCCCTCATCATCATGATAAAGAGGTATGCTCATTATTGTTTCTTGTCTCTCTGTCCCATTGATTTTAGTTTCTTTCTTCCCAGGGACAGACTTCAACAAGAGCCTCTAATCTGTTGGTTAGGGCACGCCCCTGGGAAACGGGAAATGTTTTTATGAACCCCCTCAAACCAAAGAGGGCCTAAGTATCATCCACTCCTTACTGAATGCTCTAATCACTACTGCTATTATATTAGTTGAGCAACAGCATTACCACCTTTACTTTCTTTAGCATTTGCATTTTTAAATAAAAGTCGTGATGACTGCTGTGTTCTTTGCTAAATTCAATGTTATCAAGCCTGGTCTGACAAAATTTACTGGAGTGGGTCCTACAGGGAATTCCAATGACAGGGATGACAAGTTTGTGGATTCCGAACAGACTTGTGTATAAGAGATGCAAGAGGCTGTTGTTAATATGGCAGGAATTCTAGGCACGTGCAGAAACAGCACTTTTAAATGTGTAGTGAGTTATAAAGAGGATGGTGATAGTCTATTCTCAGTGGCTGCAGGGGACAGTACAAGAAGCACTGAAATGAGAAATTTAGTTTGAATACTAGAAAGACTTTCAATGAATGAGGGTAATTAAACACTGGAACAGATTGTCTATGGAATATTCATCCTTGGAAGTTTTTAATAGCAAGTTAGATAAACACTTGACTGGGATGGTTTGCACAAGGATGATCCTGCCTCATATAGGAGTTGGATTTGATGACCTTTTGTGGTCCCTTCTAATCCTATTCTTTTATGATGCAGGTACCCACAGTCTTTCAGATTCCTAAAGGGTTAGGCAGCGGTTTTGAGGATTACACTCTTGGATGTGAGTGTCTAAATTCCACCCAGATTCCACCAAAGATGTCTAAGTACTTTTGCAGATCTGGTCCCCTGGAAGTCTTTGGCTTTTGGTCCCTTTTGTCAAAGCACAGAAGACTCCTAAAGGAAGATTCTTGGGAAAGAAACTTCCTCCTCCCCTATGTAAGAATTACAGTTAGTATAGGCAGTAATCGGGTCCCCTGGTATTGTCCCCTGAATCTGAAACTGCCCTTGAAAGAGACCCTAGGCAAAAAAAAGAACACTATTAATATATTGCGGGGCTAAAAGGTCTGGGGGCACAGGTGGTGTTTTCTTCAATCCTCCCAGTCTCGAGCTATGGGCTGAGGAGGGAGAGGAGGATCCAGGTAGTCAACCAAAGACTGCGGGGCTGGTGTCATCAGGAAGGCTTTGGGTTTCATGACCACAGTTCACTCTTTGGAGAGAGAGGCAGTGAGCTGTTGGAAAGGGACGGCCTCCACCTCTCTCTGTCGGGGAGGAGACTCTTCTCAGCTAGACTGGCTGACCTGCTCCACCAGGCTTTAAACTAAGTCCTGCCTGCCAGGGGATGGCGGGACTACTGCCACTGCTGGCCCACTGAGTGTCCCTTGCAAAGCCAGCAGGCCAAGGCACATAAGGGATTCCACCTGAGCCCCAGCTCTGGAACAAAATGTAGGCAAGGCAAGGGCCCCTAAGGGGACGCTTGCATGTGTGTACACAAATGCCAGAAGCCTGGGGAATAAACAGGAGGAACTTGTTCTCCTGCTAAATGCAAATAACTATGATGTCATTGGGATAACGGAGACCTGGTGGGACTCCACCCAGGACTGGACCATGGGGTATAGATGGCTTTAGCCTGTACAAGAGGGATCGAGTGGATAAAAGGGGTGGAGGCGTGGCTGTCTATGTTAAGGAAAGCTATGCGTCCCTGCAAGCTGACATTCGCACCCACAGCGGATGACTAGAGACCCTCTGGGTTAAAATCCGTGGGGAACACGGCACAGGGGATACTATTGTGGGGGTCTAATACAGACCCCCTACCCAGAGTCAGGACCTTGACCAGAAGTTCACCAGGGAATTGGCTGAGGCTGCACAATCCCAGAGTTTGGTCATGGGAGACTTTAACTACCCAGACATCTCGTGGGAGGAGTGCTCGGCCAAATCCCAGTGGTCTCAAAGCTGTCTCTCGTGTGGACAACCTCTGTCTGACGCAGGAAGTCTGTGGGCCAACAAGAGGGTAAGACGCTGCTCAACCTCATACTGGCAACCGGGAATGACCTAATCAGCAACCTAACAATCAAAGGGAAGCTGGGTGACAGTGATCATGAACTGATCAACTTCATCATCTGCCGTAAAGCTGGCAAGTCAGTCAGTAATACAGAAGTCCTCAACTTCAGGAAAGCTGACTTTGACAAGCTAAGGAGGCTTGTCAGAGAGGCCCTAAAAGGCCACAACCCAGTGAAGAGGAGAGTTCAGGATGAGTGGTTGCTCCTCAAGGGAGCAATCCTGGATATGCAAGCAAAGTCCATCCTGTCTCGGAGGAAAGGCAGCAAAAGGGCACAGCAGCCCCCTTGGCTCTCCAGGGAACTGGTGGACTTCCTGCATCTTAAAAGGAAGACCTACAAAGGATGCAGGGTTGGAGGAATATTCTGCTTTAGTCCGGACTTGCAGAGAGCAAATCAAGAAAGCCAAGGCTGCAATGGAACTCCAGCTAGCGACAAATATCAAGGAAAATAAAAGGCCTTTTTTAGATATGTGGGGAGCCGGAGGAAAAGCAAAGTTAACATTGGACCCCTGCTAAACCAGATGAGGCAACTAACAACTGATGCCCAGTGTAGCAGGACATTAAGGTGCCTGCTACTCTCAGAGCACAGGCACAGGTGCAGGTTGCTAGAGCAACCACTGGGAGTCAGCTTACTGGGAGGGGCAGGGCCTGGCACATATAAACCCCAGGACTGAGGCCAGGAGGGCAGTTCCCTGCTAGCAGCCAAGGGAGAAGGAGCTCTGCTGGAGCAAGCAGAGGGGAAAAGCCTGACTGCATGAGCAATTCCTGTTTGCTGTTATGGGGTGGAGAATTCCCTGGTAGGGATTGAATGATGTTTAGAGATTTTATATTATAGCCCAGGGAGCTTCAGTTTTCTGTTTACTGTTTACACCAGTGGTTTGGGTGAGGCTGTTAGGGGTTGGAGGATGCCTCATAGGGGATCCCCAGTGGTGTGGGGACCCCGGCACCAAAGAAGGTGCAGCATTTTGTGGGGTGCACTGACTCCAGCCCCAGAACGAGAGGGGACAGTGGAGCGCCAGGAAGGCGTGGAATGAGACAGAGACAGACAGGGCTCTAGAAAGCCCAGGGAAGAGAAGGAGAGGGCCAAATTACAACAAGGTCCAGATCAAATCATGTCAGTATCATCTGTGAGGCTTGGGCTGCAGTGTAAAGGATGAAAAAGGACCTGCAGATAGCGCCCCCTGGCACTGGGGCAAATAAATGGGCAGCCTCCTGCTAATTAACATCCACTAACTAATCAAGATCAAGGCATGGCAGGAGAGAAGGCAGGCAGTTGGCCCATAACAGGAGGGCAGAGTCACTGATAGATTGACTCCAGTAGAGGCACTCCTGCCACATCCAGGAAAAAGCGAACTTGCTAAATGGGTACATTGCATCAGTTTTTCACCAGATCCTTGGGACAGCCATGCCCACTATGGGTCAGGGCAGCCCGGGTGAGGGAGATTCCTTGCCCTCCATTGAAGCTGACCTCATGAAGGAACACCTTAACAGGCTGGATATCTTCAAGTCAGCTGGCCCTGATGGGCTACACCCAAGGGTATTCAGAGAGCTGGCGAGCACCATAGCTCAGCCCCTAGCACGGATCTTTGAGAGCTCTTGGCGCTCTGGTGAAGTGTCTGATGATTGGAAGAAGGCCAATGTCATGCCTATCTTCAAGAAAGGGAGGAAAGTAGATCTGGCAAACTATAGGCCAGTCAGCCTGACCTCTATCCTGGGGAAGGTCTTGGAAAAGATTATTAAGGAGGCCATCCTTAACAGACTAGCTGAAGGCAATATCCTGATGGATACCCAGCATGGATTTGTTGCGGGTAGGTCTTGCTTGACCAATCTCATTTCCTTTTATGACCAGGTGACTTATCACCTGGACAAGGGGGATGAGTTCAACGTTGTATACCTCGACTTTAAAAAATCCTTCAATCTAGTATCCCACAATCACCTCTTGGCTAAACTGGCTAACTGCAGCCTTGATGTCACCATGATCCGCTGGCTGGGGAAGTGGCTCCATGGTAGGACCCAGAGGTTGGTGGTCGACGGGAATCAATCATCGTGGTGTGCTGTGACCAGTGGGGTCCCACAAGGCTCTGTCCTAGGTTCAATACTGTTTAACATCTTCATCAATGATGTGGACATTGGTGTCAGAAGCAGACTGGCCAAGTTCGCCAATGACACCAAACTCTGGGGTAAAGCATCCACTCCTGAGGATATAGGAGGGTGATCCAGGCGGATCTGGACAGACTCATGATGGTGTTCAACAGCGAAAAATGCAAGGTTCTCCACCTTGGGAGGAAAAACCTGCACCATGCTTATAGGCTTGGTAGTGCTATGCTGATTAGCAGTACAGATGAAAGGGACTTGGGGGTCATAGTTGACCACAAGATGAACATGAACCTTCAGTATGATGCTGTGGCTAGTAAAGTGAGCAAAACACTGGCTTGCATCCATAGATGCTTCTCAAGCAGATCCTGAGATGTCATTCTTCCCTTGTACTTGGCCTTGGTGAGGCCACAGATGGAGTACTGCATCCAGTTTTGGGCCCCGCAATTCAAAAAGGATGTGGAGAAGCTTGAGAGAGTCCAGAGAAGAGCCACGTGCATGATCAGAGGTCAGGAAAACAGACCTTATGATGAGAGGCTGAGAGCAATGGGACTCTTCAGCCTGGAAAAGAGCAGGCTCAGGGGTGATCTGGTGGCCACTTATAAGTTTATCGGGGTGCTCATCAGGATCTGGGGGAACATCTGTTCACCCGAGCTCCCCAATTGAAGGCAAGATTGAATGGTCACAAACTCCACTGTGACTGATTCAGGCTGGACTTAAGAAAGAACTTCTTCACTGTCTGAGCCCCCAAGGTTTGGAATTGACTGCTGCCGGAGGCGGTTCAAACACCCACTTTGAACACCTTCAAGACACATTTGGATGCTTATCTTGCTGGGATCCTATGATCCCTGCTGACTTCCTGCCCCTAGGCAGGGGGCTGGACTCAGTGATCCTCCTGGGTCCCTTCCAGCCCAAATATCTATGAAATTTATGAAATAGCTCAAAACGGCTTGGATGGTAGTGCCTCAGCTAGCTAAATTCCATGGATAAAAGAAAGATATCCCTAAGTGGGGGAAATTGACCCAAGAACCCCTTGATAAAAGATGTGCTGTTTGTTTTAACTTGATGATTTCCATTCTGAAAGTTTTTCAGGATAAGACTCTGCCCTTTGGCCTTTGTTCAGTCCCAAGGATTTGAACACACTTTTTTGATACCTGTGGTGTGGAAATCAGGAATTCACTATGTTCCTTTACTTGGATGACATTTTCATCAAAGCACCATCCAAGGAAGAAGTGATTCAGAATACAGCAGTGTGAATTATGAACTTAGTACACATTGATTTGCAATAAATCTAGACAAAAGCAATCTCTTCCCCAGCAGGGCACCGACTCATCTAGGGGCTCAGATAAACACTGAAATAGAGCTGTTCTTTCAGAAGCCAGTGTCAGAAATTGAATAGTGCTATAACATAAGAGTTCCAGAGATGCATCACTTTTTCAGATTATTGGGAATGATGATGATTTAATGTATAGATGTTGCACAGTAGACCATATTGCACATACAGCTTTTCAACAACTGACTTCTTCAGTGAGGACCATTCCCAGAAGCCCCAAAGTAGAGAAGAGGAGATTCAGTGCATAACTCCAACTCACCAAAACAATATCTTTCGCAGTACACAAAGAAATTCTATTGGAAGGCACCAGCATTCTGGGATTACATAAGGTGATTTGGGCAAAATCAGAAGGAAGGCCACAGCATCAACATCTTGTAGCATAAAAGCATTAAATCAAAGAGGAAGCTACCTAGTGAGTAGTCCTCTGAAGATAGCTCCTAGTTTGAGCTCTAGCTAATACATTTCTTCAGAAGGATAAATTTAGGAATATATTCCCCCATAGAACCAGATTCAGGAACCCAGACAGTCATGGAAACTTTTCTGGTCCTGGAAACTGTGCTATACGGTTTCCTTCCACTTCTACTCCTCTCCTATAGAAAAACCAGGTTGAAAATAGCCTGTTTCTAGCAAAGATATCCAAGCTATCTGGTAAAGATAGCCATAGATTTAGCATGTGTAGCAGGACAGCTGTGTGTCCTGAATAGAGATAGCACTACCAGCCACAGTGCCAGTGATAGTGGCACAGCCACCCACTGTTACTTCAGTCTACCTTCTGTAGAATTTTACATATCACAGATTCAACATGTTGATGCATTCAGATAGAAATCAAGTAAAACCTTTAATGTGGGGAAATCACTACCTACTTTGTGAACTTTTAAAAAGTTTATAAAGAGGTGAGAAGTTAGAGATTGAAGATGGTAATATTCTGACAAAAATGATTCGGAATATTTTAGTAAAATGTGTTTCAAACATATGATTTTACAGTTTGCACTAAAAAGATTATTGTATTTCTGCAAAACTTCCTAAATTTCATTCATTAAAACTAATGCAGTAAAATCTCTGTTATCCGGTACTTCTCCAACCAGAATACCTTATTAACTAGAATTTCAGGACCGTGCCATGCCAGAAAATGGCAAGATGCACATGGTACCGCACCACTTTGCCTCTTGCTGAACCACTGAAAGTGGCAGGACACATACTGTGCTGCGCTGCACTGTTTTGCCTCCTGCGCAGGGGGGCGGGGGGGAAAGTTTGCATGCCATCATCCAGCACTCTGCCCTCTCTCCCCCACCCCTGCTCCACATCCAGCCAGAAACCCTGTCCTTAGGTAACTGGCACTTCTAGCTTACTGGCACCCCCCATTCATGACAGATAACGGACTCTACTGTATTTTTGAAAGAATGTATCAAATTCAGTCCCTTAGTATGATCCCCTGATGGCTAGTGTGTGATTTGTAGACATGCAAATACATTTACCCTCATAAACTCTGTACATAAATGTGGTTCCAAAATACATAGCACGAATGATGGAGAAACTATTTGTGTTCTTTGACATTTTCTTATAACTTTGTAACTTGTATGATAGGAACAATGTTTTAGTTGTGACTCTGGTTTAATGTTTTTTTTAAAATCACATCTGGTGGTGTCATCAGCTGGTGATTTTTCTTTTTACCTAGTAGGTCTCTGAAATTTTCACATTGTGCAGCTTTTTTCTAGTGTCCTGATGAAATAGAAATAGGTAGTTCCAGGCTGCATATATCAGCATATTGGAAAAAAACTCTCAGGCCCCATTGTTCTCTTGCTTCAGTATACTTCCACTAATTTTATTACAATTACTCAGTTTACATCAGTGTTACCAAGAAGAGGATTAGGCCTTAATTTCTTTGCCCCCCTCTACACATGCAGGTAAAGGGGCAATGGGATCTACTGCATGATTCACATAGTTGTGCCTCAGGTCATACCACATGTGCATGGCAGAAGGTGTAATTGTGAGATCATGCATAAGATCCCATCGCGCCTTATTGCTGGTGATCCTGGGCTCCCCCTGCACCTGCAAGAAGCAAGTTCCTGTAGTTGGAAGCCCCCTCAGCTAAGGAGCTCCCAGGCTTGGGAGTACCCCATGCACTTCCTGCAGCTGGGAGATAGCCACTGTGATGATCCCACCCACCCTGGGGATGTGCGAGTCCCTCAGGGCAGGATGATTGGGTGTGTGAAACTCTGGCACAGGGAAATCTCCATTGCAGTGATCCCCTACAACCTGAGGGTGCTTGAAACCCCTCGGATGGGGAGATCACTGCAGCAGTCTCCTGGTAATAGCAGTCATCCCCGCAGTCTCAAGATAATTGTGCAATTAACCAGTTAATTGGGCGATACCTGTAACAAGTAGAGCAGGGCATAATGAACACTAAGATAATCCCATATCCAGATCACAGCAGTCTTGCATGGAACATGGGCACTATATCTGGCAAAAGAATAATTTTAATACATTTTACTACTTTTATTTTTAATTGATATTCCTAGAATTCTGGCCAGTGAAAGTACTCTCTGTATAATTACACTTCATTTTCCAGTTTTCCTAATTTCACACTCACACTTCAAACTCTTGTGGAGACTAGAGGTTTTTTTAAAGGCTTTTGGGGCATATTTGCATTCTTGGGCCATGTTTTAAATATCTGAAAAATAGAGATGATAAAAAGAGTGAAAAGTTTTGTGATATTGTCATATATTGGGTAAAAAGTTTAGTGATTTGAGGAAAGTTTCTGCCAAAATTTAAGTCTGAAAATAAAACTGTAAAGGACTTGGAATCTGCCAGATACATGTTATGAATATTTTAATGTCTAGCTGCTTGCTTGTTGTTCTGTTGGCATATGAATATAAGGGGTAGTCCAGGTATCAGGTGACCTACATGTGATCAAGAAAACAGAAATACTTCTTTGTCAATCCCCCTCCTCCCTATTTACTAGTACTTAAAGCAGTGTAGAGAAACAACTACTTCCATGTCTGTCCCTGATTCCCTCTCTCTACTGAGGAGTTCCAGAGGAATGGGATCTCAGACTAAAACTCAGTCCCAAAATATGGGGGTGCCTGAATAAGGCAGGCCACCTAAACATTTGCTAAGTTTCATACATACGTAGACTGTTGTGTTAAAGCTCTTTGGCTCTTCTTTCTCACCGTTGAAATAAAACCATGTTTTATTCTATGCCACTGTGTTCATATGTGGGCCACAACTCTCAAAGGGAAACTGGCAGAGTTTGAATACAACTGGGGCATCACATTTGGTACAAAAGGGAACCCAGACCTAGCTTGAGAATGAGGTGAAGGCCAGGGTCACCTTAGAGAGGTAAAGGCTGCCTTAGTTAACTGAAGGGGTGCACTGGAAGAGACTTCGGGAGGGTAAAAGGTATAGATAGTCTTGAACCATGACACGAAACTAGAAAGAACATAAATTATGCCAGGCTTACTTTACTGATTGTAAAATATTTGTGATATCTGTTTGTTATATAGAAAATGGTTCAGCATAAAATGTTCTCCCACGTGAATACAGGCCTTTTCTAAAATAAAGAGCACAAGCAGCAACTGCTGGGGTATAATTTCTGCCCATTGTTCAACACACAAAATATATGTTCCATATTGGTAATAGTTGTTTAGCAGGAAGCATTTAGATATTTGTATTGTTAGGTTTCCTGGCTAGTCTTCCTGCAATTTGGTCCATTCAAAATAGAAGTTACATTATGCATAGAACAAAGAATGATTATGAGGAAATGCCACCATAGTGGGAGTGTTTTATATATCCAATTTTAAACTAATTTTATTTTAGGGACAATGGTACCAAATATTTTCAAAGATGAAGTATACTATGTCCTCTTTGAGTAACATATTATATGAGGAAATGTTTAGTAACTTGCACTGAGTGGTTTTAGGAATGGGGAAAATGAACTGAAAAGCATTTGCTCTTGATATGTACTAAAGAGGGATGAGGAAAAGGTGAATTCATTTCTGAAAAGTAGATGGAAATTTGGAGATGCAGTTTTGCAGTGTTTGCATTTTGCAAAGAGCACAAATGGAGTAATGGGTCTGTAACAAAGTTAGGGCTAAGTATTTGCTAGTGAAGTGTTTTGAGGTGGGAATTTAGGAACATAAAACAGAGCTATAAGGGAATTCCTTCATTATCAGGTTCAGTGCCAGACAACAGGTAATGTATTCTGTTCTTAACTTAGCAAGCTGTACCTTAAATTAGTCAGGTTACAATTTGAAGAGGGAGTAGGAAATTTCATGGCATGTGGGACCTGGGGGAAAGTAGTGGGAAGCATGTGATTATTAATTTAATGCACCCTGCTCTCTTGGGTTCCTTATATCTGAATTAATATTTTATTGCAATATTAATTTTGATGCTAATGGCTTATTCCAAATCTATTGTATGAGAAGAATGTGAATGCTTTGATTTTAGCATCCTATTAAGGCTGGAAGGATAAGTTAGCTGGGGGCAGGAGGGCGAGTGTGCACACATACATGCACATATATTGCATTGGTTTAATTTAAGCTCTGCTTTAAACTGTTGTGGTCAAATTGATGCACTTGCCTGCTTCAGTTTAAAATGGGTTTATTTCAGTTTAGCTGAAGTTAGTTAGGAACAGGTTTAAGCCAAACTAAAGTAGGTCACACTGAAAAGGGGAAAAGGACTGTCTGCATCAGCAGCTTGGATTAGATTAATTAAATTTGTGACAATTTGTGTATTGACAGTCCCTTCCCTAACTCCTTTTCTTCTGTTGCCTTGGGAACAGTCTCAAAGGCTAAGTACCTAGAGTCAAAACACCTGGGGCAGAATCAATTCAGTATTTGCAGGTTCATTTAAGTCCCAGAGATTAAACTGAGAAGCAAGTAAACAGACGTTCACTTTTGATTCAGGAAATGTAGCCACATGCCTGCAGTGGTTCAGGCCAGAAGCTGGGAGGTGCTAAAGCACAGCTCTCAGCCTGCCAGCCACTGCCAAAGCGAAGGGGCTGAAATTCCAAGGCTTTCCTTCCCCCCATGCTCAAGAAAAGGGAGCACGAGCAAGTTCCAGCCTAGGGCAAGCACACTGGAAGGTGAGGATTTAAATCCCTTCCCTGGCCTACACAGGACCCTAGCCCAGGTCTGCATGGGCAGAGGGCCAGTGCCTGGCAGACTTCTGCCCCCTCCCCCCCTCTCCCTACTTGAAGGGGGGGAAAGGGCAGCCGTTGCAGGCTGAGGAGGGGGTGGATTGGAAAAAAGGAGTGGCATTGAATTCATAAAAGCTTGAACAAGAATTGTCATTTCTCTGAAGTGAACATGTATTAAACACAGCACTTTGCAACCTCAAGCACACAACAAAGAGCAACCAAAAATCTTTGCCTAAGCTAAAATAAAGCCCAGTAAAACACAGTGAGAGCACATACAACTTAGTCTAACTTAAAATGGAATGTAATAAACGAAAAAGAAGAGAGAAAACCGTGCACAAATCTTACCTAATCCTGAAGACAGGGTATTCCTTACAGCTAGGTATTCAGAAAGTCCTTGGGGAATCAGCAGGGGGTCTTAGGTGTTGAAGTAGAGGTCCTACGGGCCTTATCTCTACTTGAGTTTTTATAGGCACATTTTCACCCTCTTCCTCCCCTTGGGAATAGGGACAGAATTTACACATATTCTGGTTTAAGTGATTGGAAACTGGTTTAAACCTGTAACAGAACAGGGGTTCAGTGCTCATAAACCAGTTTCAAAATGTCTCAAACTGGTTTAAGATAAACCTAGTTGAATGTGGTATCAGACTTAAATGATTTTCACCAAACCAGTTCATAAAACTTCTGTCCCAGACCCCCTCCTGGTTCAAGTTAAATCACAGTCCCCCAGCATCCCAGCATGCTTTTCAGCCCTGGGCTGGGCTGTCTGCTGCAGATAGCAGGGCTGGCCCTACCCCTCTGCTCCCTAGCCAGAGCAGTAAAGGCTGGCTGACAAGGGGGCAAGCTCAGCAGGGGCTGCAGCCCAATCTGTGGGGCAGGGGGGTACTGCCATCCCCAGGCAAACCTTGGCTGGGATCTGGGGTCGGGGGTGGTTAAACACCCTTCCCCTGCTCAAACTTACTGCTGGTGGCAACTGTGGACTACAAACCTCAGAGGCACCTGGAAGCCAAAAGAAGAAATGATGAACAATCCTGTAGAGTCCTGCTGCTGTGATTCTGGACTGCAAATCTCAGACACCTCAGGGGCAGCAGGAAGAGGAACACCTAACACCTCCCAGCTTCTGGCTTGAGCCACCACAGGCATGTGGCTGCATTTTCTGAATCAAAGGTAAATGTCTTTTCACTTCTGTTTCAATTTAATCTGTGCAGTTTAGACTAACCTGCAAAGACTGAATTGATTCAGCCTCACCTATTGCACCTTTGGCAGTTTCTCATGTATTCAGTGTCTTTTGTCTGCTTAGGTATTCCAGTCTCCCTCTTTTTAAAGGTTCTGCTTTGTAATGTAAGTGTAGTTCTCTGCTTTCTTTGCTCACATCAGCCCAAGAAGTCTGGGACTCTCCTGTTCCCTTAGCTCTGTCTCCAGCACATACATATGATGATGTTGCCAGGTCTTTGCCAATACCTTCCACCTCTCATTCTGGTCCTATAGGGCTTGGCTCTGTGCTCACAGGTGGCAGTCCCTCTATTCCCAGTTCCCCAGCCACTTCCCCCTCCCCCCCGAAGGAACTGAGGGGAATTATGCCCCTCTCCCTCCCTCTCTCACTCCCCTTATCAACTGCGTACCTCAGTCTCTGCCGGAGGTGGGAGGGGGTGGAATCATCTCATCTGTTGCTGGCCCCCTGCCAAGCAGACCCCAGCTGGCGTCTGGTGCTGGTGGGAGAGGGGGTCTAAACACCTCTTCCTCCCCTCTACCTGAGCCTGCCTGCTCATGTCTCATGCCCCCTCTGCTTCTCATGCCCCCTCTGCTCCACCAAGGAAAAGTCTAGCTGATGTTGCCCCCCCTCCCCCAAGGCAGACCCAGCTGAAGTCCCCATCTGGGTTTCCCACCCCCACCTCCTTGTCAGCCAACTTTCACTGCTCTGGCTAGGGAGCAAAGGGGCAGGGCCAACCCTGCTCTCTGGAGCAGACAACACATTCCAGCCCAGGGCTACAAAGTATCCTGGGATGCTGGGGGACTCTAATTTAACTTGAACACAGGAAGGGGTCTGGGACATAAGTTTCATAAATCAGTTTGACCTAAATTAGTTAAGTTTGCTATTACATTCAACCAGGTTTATCTTAAGCTGGTTTCAGCCATTTTGAAATTGGTTTATGTGCACTGAACTTCTGTTCTTTTACAGGTTTATACCAGTTTCTGATCACTTAAACCGGTTTATGTGTAACTTCTGTCCCTAGCCAAGTTTTAACTGCTTTGGCCTGCTGCGGAGGAGTATGTCTGCCTCCTAATCTGGTTTTGCATCCTGGTCTTACTGACAGACAGTGGCTAGAACAGAGCTTCCCCTGCCAGCAATCACAGGCAAGGTTAAAGCTGGGTGGTAGGGTGGCTCCAGGAGGGAGGCAGCCAGCTCTGTGTGCCCTGTCCCACTCCTGCCACCATGACCATGCCCAGTGAGGTGCTGCCTATGCAGCAGGTACCAGGGCCCGTGCCAGGCAGGACTTCCTGGCACCACCCATGGCTGGGAGCGGGGGGATGTGGGTGGGAAAATGCCTGGGGCAGAAGGCAGGGAGGCTGTTCTACTGCTTGCTCCTAGGAAAGGGAGCAGAGCCCCTTCTTCCCGGGCAGCCCCAGCCAGGACCGCCCCCCCCCCCCCAGGCCACTGCCTGTACAGCCCCCTCCCCTGCAGGGTCCCCCAGTGCCCATGGCTATGGTGCCCCAACCCAATCCGATCCTTGCAACCTCCCCCAACGTAAAAGTTAAATTTAAATATGTAAATTAGATAGTTTGCTGGTCCACAGTATAAAAGGGTTGGGAACCACTGGGCTAGAACAGTGGTTCTCAAATTCTTTAGACTCAAGGCACCCCTGAAGAGGTTCTACACACTTGAAAAATGCCAGCTTTTTGTTTTCACTAGGGCTTTTTTTTTTTACTATAGTAAAATAATAGAACACTTTTTCTATTGCAAAGAACTCAGAGCATAGCTATGGATTACTATTTGAAATCTCCCAGTTTATCTTATAAATCATGTTTGTAAAACTAACAGTGTGAGGCACCTGTGGTACCCTTGAATGGCTCTCAAGGCATCCTAGGGTGCCAGGGCACCCTGATTTGAAAATCACAGGGCTAAAAGGAAAGCAGAACTGGGATGAAGCTTTAGTTCAAGGTGAGTTGATAAAAAGCTGTATGCATGTAGACTTGAATTGTGCTTATCCACTCTGCAGCATCGTGCCTTTTACACTGTCGCAGACCAGCAGAACACAGTGCAGAATTTGGTATAGTTTCCACATGAGCTGTGAAATCCTATTCACCAGTTTGGTTTTGACTCTTTAGAAAACGACCAAGTTTCTGGGATCTGTTTAAACTTTAAAAGCTTGCTTACCTTTGAAAGAGTCATAGTAAAGCACTATCTTAGCTCCAGAATGCCTCTGCAGTTAAAAATGGAGCTTTTAAAAATAGCTTTGGCATGGCTCGCCTTCTGAGCAGCAAACTCAGATCAGCAGCTGGGAGGCGATGTATCAGAATTATAGCTCCTGCTCTGTGGGCGTGCGCAGGAGATTTTGCATTGGCAAAGCTGATGGCACAGAATAAAACCAGGCAGGTTGTATAAGTGCTTCTTTTCACTGTCTCTATCATAATTGCAGAATGTAATCACAATTTCCTCCCTCCCACCTTGTGGTTTTAATTAAGAAAACAAGAAAGTATAAAATAAAAAATGGACTCTATTTTGTTAATCATTATACTGCACATACACAAGCTGCAGTAGTTAAATTGAAGGGCATAGTCAAATGATCCTCAGAAGTCTCTTAACTTTTGGAGCATCTGAACTGATAGCACCATGCTGTGACTCTGGGGGCATATAAACAAGCAAAAAAAAAGCTTACTTAGAAGGAGCTCTAAAATACTAATTTGAGCATGATATAAATTTTCAGAGAAGATAACACATTCTAATATTTAAAGCCATCAAGAAACACAATAAGATGCAGGAATGATTTCAGTGCAATTCTGAAATATTTGGGGCAAAATTGCGTAGTGCCTAAGCTGAGTTCTATGGATTGCAGGATTTGTTAGATAGAATATGCTCTGTTAGGACCCTTAAAAGAATCAGCATATATTTTTTTTGGTATGGAAGAAATCCATCTAATACAGATCAGTTGTTTGTGGTCTCCTGTAATTTGAATATCTGGTAAATGAACAGAGCGACATTGTGCAAGAAGTTTGTGCATAATGGGATGCTAATATTGCTACCCTGTTAACAGCCAATATCAGATCTTCCTCCTACATTTCATGGAAATTGCAGAGTATCAGATGTGTACAGTAGGAGGTCGACAGTTCAGTCCTGTACAATACAAACTAGATGTCTAAGAAATCAATAAACAGCTGCTGACACACTATAAGAAAATTAAAGGGTAAGAGAGAAAGGTGGTGAAATGTCAGATTGTTAAGCTTAAAATAAATTTTAAAAAACAACACTTCATTTTTATCTGCATATATTTTTTTAGAACAGATAGATAAAGAAAATGGAGCTAAAAATCTCCTCCATTTTTAAACCTTGAGTATGTGGATTAAAATTTTTCACATCTTGCATTTTTTTAAACTGCTTGTTATAATTTGAGAACAAAGTAAGTACTACTTTTCATGGACTTCTTGAAAAAATGGGTTTTTTTCTTCTGTTGAGCATTAGGAAATAATACATACTAATACTCATGCTTCTCTCTTTCTCTCTTTTGAAAAGAATGCCAGGGCATCTGAGACCAGTAGAGAACATCTTTTGTGCTTGTCCACACTAGCATTAATTGAGACTAAGGAATATGTTGCTGAGAAGCTTAGAAACTTGATTTTAAGCTGTACAGGGCCATTTGATGTTAGAGAGCAGTCTGGTGGCCAAATTCGGCTCTTAAATGTGCACAGCTGATCTTTTCTCTGAATCCATTCTCTTTAGATGTGTAAAAATCCCATCAGGGCATCTATGGGATGCCTGCACATCTAAATAGAGCAGCATTTCAGGGTAAAGCTCTGCCATGAAGATTTGAGAGGAGATTTTTGTCGTATGGCATCATAATACCATATCAAGATCCCAGAAACCAAGATTAAAGGCAATTAGTTCTTTTTTAAGCACTGTTGGGGATAGCTAAGGGGGTGAGGATGGAAAAAATGCAGCAATGTTGGAGCACCTAAGTATGTTTTGATAATTCAGTAGTGCTGCTTTTCAAACAGACAAGCAGATTAAAAACCTGCAAAGAGCAATTTGTGCGCTCCCCAATGCATTTTCTTCAAGTCTATAAGATTGCCACACTGTGTTTGGAATCAAAGCTCTTTTTTTTATAAGCAAAGTTTAATACCAGTGAGATCAATGTAAAATGGAGTTGTGTTTAATTGCTTCAAGGGCTAAAAGATGGTATAATTCAGTTCCTTCTTAGCAGATTAAAAGAAGTGAAAGAGTTCCATATTTGAAATTAAAAAGTGACTGTTTTGAAATCAGGTTACTACATGTGTCCACACTTACACAGAGTTTTCTCATTCACACTTACAAGTTTTTAATTTTCAAGGACATACATGTGGTGCTGTCATTTACCTAAGTACTTGAAACATTTTCTTATTAGTATGCAGGCTATTATTTTCATTTATGTTAATGACAGTGGGGGAATGGTGATCTGAGTAGAGAATAGAATTAAAGGAATTGTGGATCAGAGGAAGTTAGGACAGGTAGGGACCTCGCACAGTCGATAGGTAAGTGGGATTTCAAGCCAAGTAATATTGGGAAAGAAGTTTCTGGATTCATGATCCCTTGGTGTTCTCTTTGTCTCCAAATTCCTTAATACTTAAACCTTCAGTTCTCCTTGAGCTCTCATGTCTCCTCCCAGCCCACCAGTTACTTCAATAAATACTGCAGAGATAAATTTATCCCTGTAAGATTTAGGTTACTCAAATGAGAATGTATTATTTAAGGATGTAAAAGTAATTAACTGTCTCTAGCATAATTGCTCACTTAAGTTTTTAATTTTTCTTTTCATACTTATATATGTTGTATTAGAAAACAGGACATCTGGCCTTACAGAAGACTTAGTCTGTGAAGCAGTCAAAGGATAAACAACTATTTTTCTTCTTGCCTCTAATCTTAGACTTGCCAATGATGAATATTATGTTCTTTTCCTTCATAACCCTGACAGTCTTTTCTGTGTGACATTACTTTTAAAGATTTCGTAAAAGTTATGTTAAAAACCCTTATTTCTTTTGATTTTTTTTGGTAAACTAATGAGATTATCACAATTTTGGGTCATACAAAGCTGAATTCTTTGTCCCTATTTGTTCTTTTTCTTTTAGAATTTGCTGTTTATTTGGAAGAAAATTTAATAGATTACTGGAATGTCTTAGAATAGCATCATCTTCATCTTTGTTTCTTTTTTGAAGAAAGCAAACATTTATGTTCCATCACTCTTAAGGAAAAGAGTGCAAGAGTATTACAAGATAATTAGAACTGTTAGGATAATTGCCACTTACGGGTACATTACACCTCAGTTGTTTACTGCTAAATGAAATGTAAAAAGTTGATATCAAAGTGGGCAATAATGTAAAAGAGCTGAATACAAGAGAAATGATTTTCTTACTAGAAATTTGCAGAATTAGACTAAATTAGGAAAATTAAGGGGGGGGTGTGTATTTTTTGTATGTATACACACGCACACAATTTTTCTCTGAATTTACAATAATATATTGTTAGAATGCATTGTAAAAGACTGAACAGTCATAGAGAACAGTGAACATTTTCCACAGTAGATTTTTGACAGTATGTACAGATGTACATATACACATGTGTTTATATATCTGTTGATATAGATTCATAGATGTTGGGTCAGAAGGGACCTTGTAGATCTTTTAGTCCAACCCCCTGCCCTGGGCAGGAGAGAAAACTGGGCTCAAATGACCCCAGATAGGGAAAAGTCAAGCCTCCTCTTAAAGGCCTCCAAGGTAAGAGCCAGCACCACTTCCATTGGAAGTTGCTTCCAGCTGCCTTGACTGTGAAGTAGCGCCTTGTAATGTCTAGTCTAAACCTACTCTCTAACAACTTATGGCCGTTATTCCTTGTTACTCCAGGAGGCACTCGGGGGAACAAGGTCTCTCCCAATCCCCACTGGTCCCCCCTGGTAAGTTTATAGACAGCCATCAGGTCCCTCCTCAGCCTTCTCTTGTGAAGGCTGAACAGGTTAACATCCCATAGCCTCTCTTCCTAGGGTCTGCCCTGCTGTCCCTGAATCATGTGAGTCAGTAATGACTCCAAGATCTATTTCTGCCACTGTGCTTTTGAGAAGGGAGTTCCCAGCCTATAGGTATGCTGCTGATTCCTACTGCCTAAGTGCAGCACCCTGCACTTGTCAGTATTGAATCCCATCCTATTTTCATTTGCCCATCCCTGTAACCTGTCCAGGTCCCGCTGTAATCTGTCCTTCCCTTCTAGCATGCCCACTGCACCCCAAATCTTGGTGTCATCTGCAAATTTAAACAGGGTGCTTTTCACCCTGTTGTCCAAGTTGCTAATAAAGAAATTGAACAGTGCGGGCCAAAGGACTGAGCCCTAGGGGACTCTACTGCCCACTTCCCTCCAGGTCGAATATGACCCATTCACCACCACTCTCTGAGTACAACCCCTCAGCAAATTTGCGATCCATCTGACTGTGTAGGCATCGTTGCTACAGTTGCCTAGTTTTTTAATGAGGATGGGGTAGGAGACGGTGTCAAAGGCCTTGCCACAGTCCAGAAAGACTACGTCCATGGCGACCCCTACATCCAATGATTTTGTGACCTGATCGTAGAAGACAATGAGGTTGGTCTGACAGGACCTGCCCCTAATGAAACTATGCTTGTTGCCCTTGAGCATCATCCCTGCTGCTGGCCCATCACAGATGTGCTCCTTGATAATCTTCTCAAAGAGCTTCCCCAGGATTGAAGTAAGACTAACGGGCCTATAGTTGCCCGTGTCCTCCCTCTTTCCTTTTTTTAAAGATGGGGACCACATTGGCCTTCTTCCAGTTGTCTGGCACCTGGCCAGAGCACCTCGAGTGCTCGTGAGTCCTGAGTCTGTCCTCAATCTAGCACATATATAGATATACACACATGTATATGTATGTATGTACATACTTCTACACACACACACATGCGCACATGCACACACACACACATGTATATCTATGTCTATATATATAAGGAATATGTGAATACATTAATACTGGTCTGTACATACTGTCAAAAACTCTTCTACTGTGGAAAATATACACTGTTTTCTATAACTGTTCAGCCTTTTACAGTGCGTTCCAGCAAGGCATTGCTGTAAATCCAGGGAAAATTTGTCAATTACAGCTATTCACTCGCATGCTCGGGTAGCCAACCAGAGCCTTAGAAAAAAGTGCTTTGCTCATGTCTGTCCTTCTCATTTCATTTCTATAAATGTTATGTGGTTTCATCTGAAGAACTCGTTCTGATAGGCTCACTGAACTGCAGAAATTGTCTCCTTTCAATAAATCCATGCTTACACATGTTGTTTAGTGTATCCACCACTGACTAAATCACAGTATGAAAAGGCATTACATTTGTACATAGAAACAAAGACATTATGTATAGCTCCTTCTGTGCAGTAACCCCAGCCACTTAATGGATTGGTTTTTCCCCAAATTGATAGGACCTTCTAGACAAAATAAAACACTTGTTGTTCATTACCTGAACTGTTACTGTACCCCATTTTATTTTATACCCAAGAGGAAAAAAAGATTAAACATACTTCTCAAACCTGTGGGTTGTATTTGGTAAATGAATTTTTGTTCTCCCTGTTTCTCTCAGTATAGAGCTGAGGTTAAAATGTAAATGTCAGTGTCATACAAAAAGTAAATCATGTTGGCAAATGAAGGTCAATTTGTGTTCCTCTGTTTTAGAATGTGAGTGAAAGAATAGAAAGAAGAGGAACACATTTGGTTTTATTACATAGAACAGTATATCAGCTGGAAAGAAGAAGGAGAGGCTTATTTCCTTGCATGAGTCCATGGCCACAACATGCATAAGACTTTATATATACTCTACAAGAAGCAATGTTATAAGGTACCTTTGAATTGAGGTGAGCTAAATAAAAGTCAGGCAGTGATTTAGCCAGTGTAAGAGGTCTTTAATTAAAAACAAATGCCTAAATATATTCCATATATAGAACCAGCAATTGGTTGGCAGACAACATGAAGTGAAAGTGAGAGTGTTCAAACCTCTCCTATTTCTAAAATTACATTGTCCGCATTCCCTGGCTGGAAAGCTGAGGGTTCCAAAGGCAGTCTGCTGTCCTGCAGAGTGATAAGTGTAAGTGCTAAGGCTCTCTGCTCGTGAATCTCCTTTGTGGGAGAATCTTGTCCTTTTAAAACATTTGCACTACATTTGGATTATTCTAAATCTGGTGATGTATCAGGGGTGTCAGAAGTCAACCTGGGGCCAGATCAAAATTTCAAGGCCTCCTCCAAGGCCAGAACTGTGGGGCCAAAAGAAACTGCAGTGGGCCTACATTGGGAGGCAATATGGGTCCAGGGCTCCGCAGCCACTCAGAGCCATGTTTGGGTGGTAGTGTGCATCTGGGGCCAGGTGGCAGTGCAGGACCATGTTAAGTCTGCAGGATAGGGCTCTGACCAAATGTTAACAAGGAGCCAGTGAGGCAAGATGGGGCTGTGGCCAGGCAGCAGCATAGAGCTGAGGGCATGCAGGGCTGTTGCTGGGCAGCAGTGCAGAGCCAGGTATATGTAGCAGCATGCACCTGCTTCCATGTAGCAGAACAGGTCAAGGCACATGCAGTTGTGGGGAGATTTGCTTGGGCAGCAACTTGGAGCTGGAAGGCTGCTGCTGATGATGGCTCTGTCCATTGGGATTTAAGATTTGTCCCTTAATTTCTGGTGTCCCACCAAACTACCAGTAGACCAAACAGAATTTTTCTGCAGGCTGACTGTGGCTTGTGGGCCATATGTTTGACACCCCTGGTCAATATGATAAGGTTTAAAATAGAAAAGTCTCTTGTATATGGGACTTTTCTTTTGCAGCCTGTGTAACTGATATTCTCAGTGGTTCCTTGTAATTCCCCACGTGTCTGACTCTATCCTTTCATTATCTTACATTTTAAGCTCATAATGTAAATAGTTTGGGGCAGGGAGAGTCTTTCGGTTCTGTCTGTGTACAAAATAGCTCAGTGGAGCTCTGGTCCATCACTACATCTTCAGGCTAATACAGATAATAATAACAATAACTAAATTATTTGAATCTTTCAAGCATCAGTGGGAGGATGTTACCTCTTCTGTTACAATTCAATGGAAAAATATAACTATTATTCATTTATTTACAGATTGTTTTATATTGTGATCAGTTTGCTGTTAAAAACCATTTTAATACAATATGTAAAGTCACTTTTTCTTTTTAAAACCTTTGTGAAAATGTTTCATCGTTTCAAAGTTAGTAGGGTTGGAAGGCACCTGAGCAGATCTTCAAGTCCGGCCCACTGCCATGGCAGGAAAGAGTACTGGGGTCAAACGACCCCAACAAGGTGATTGTCTAGCCTTGTCTTAGACCCCCAGGGTAGGAGCCAGCACCACTTCACTTGGAAGTTGGCTCCAGATCCTAGCCACCCTGACAGTGAAGTAGTGCCTCCTGATATCTAATCTGAATCTACCCTCTGCCAGCTTGTGACCGTTATTTCTAGTCACTCCTGGTAATGCTCTGGGAAACAGGAATTACACCACTGCCTGCTGGTCCCCTCTGACTAGTTTGTAACAGGCCACTAGATCCCCCCTCAGCCTTCTCTTTTGGAAGCTGAACAGGTTCGGATCCTGTAGCCTGTCCTCGTAGGGCCTGCACTGCTGCCCCCGATCATGCAAGTGGATCTCCTCTAGACCCTCTCCATGTTGTCCACATCCCTCTAGAAGTGCAGCACCCAGAACTGGACACAATACTCCAGCTGTGACCTTACCAATGCTGCATAGAGGGGGAGTATCACCTCCCTGGACCTGCTAGAGATGCATCTGTGGATGCATGACAAGGTGTGATTGGCCTTCCTGACTGCATCCTCACACTGCCTGCCCGTATTCGTCTTGGCATCAATGATGACTCCAAGATCCTTTTCTGCCTCTGCACTGATGAGAAGGGAGTTCCCCAGCCTGTAGGTATGGTGCCGGTTCTTCCTCCCGAGGTGCATCACCTTGCACTTGTCAGTGTTGAATCCCATCCTATTCTTGTCTGCCCACCCCTGTAACCTATCTAGGTCTGATTGTAACCTATTCCTCCCTTCTAGCGTGCCCACATCCCCCCCCCCATCTTAGTGTCATCAGCAAATTTGAACAGGGTGCTTTTTACCCCCTCGTCCAAGTCACTGATGAAGATGTTGAACAGTGTGGGCCTGAGGACTGAGCCCTGCAGAACTCCACTGCCCACATCCCTCCAGGTCAAAAATGACCCATCCACCACCACTCTGGGTACAGTCCTCCACCCAGTTAGCAACCCATTTGACTGTGTAGGTGTCGACACCACAGTCCCCCAGTTTCTTAATGAGAACGGGGTGAGAGACAGTGTCGAAGGCCTTCCAAAAATCCAGAAAGACTATGTCCACTGCAACCCTTGCATCTAGGGGTTTGGTGACCTGGTCGTAGAAAGCCACCAGGTTGGTCCGACAGGACCTGCCTCTAATGAACCTGTGTTGGTTGCCCCTAAGCATAATCTCTCCTGCTGGCCCCTCGTGGACATGTGCTAGAATAATTCTCTCAAAAAGCTTACCCAGGATTGAGGTAAGATTAACTGCCCTATAGTTCTCTGGGTCCTCCTTCCTCCCTTTTTTGAAGATAAGTACCATGTTGACCCTCTTCCAGTCCTCTGGCACCACATCAGAGCATCACAAGTGCTCGTAAAGCCGTGCCGGGGTCCCACAACAACCTCAGCTAATTCCCTCAGCACTCTGGGGTGGAGATCATCCAGACCAGCTGATTTAAATACATCCAGTCCCTCCAGAAGTTCCCTGACTAGATCCTTACTGACCCTTGGCCTAGGTGCACCTCCCCTAGGGCCTGAGTCAGGCCCAGTGGGGGGCTGATCTGGTCCCTGCTCAGGAAAATGGAGGTGAAGAAGTCATTAAATAGGTTAGCTTTGTCATTTGGTGTGAAGACCAAATTTCCTAGTGTGTCTTGCAGGGGTCCCACTTTACCTGGGACCTTCTTTTTGCCCCCTATGTATTTAAAAAAGGACTTCTTGTTGTCCTTGATCCGGGAAGTTAGTCCCAGTTCCATCTCCGCCTTGGCCTTCCTTATTGCCCCCCTGCATCTCTGAGTAACCGCAACATAATCCTCCCTGGTGATGGCCCCTCCCTTCCATTGGGTGTACGCCTCCCTTTTAGCTAGAAGACATTCCCGGATGCTTTTGGTGAGCCACTGGGGCTTTTGTGCCCTCCTGCTCCCTTTGATCCGTTTTTTTCTCTCTCTCTCTCTCCTGAAATGTCCCTGTCATTTGCAGTGCTTTGTTGCTTTTTTATTGTGTTGATACACTAGTCCATTATCCTCTCTGGAAAACCAGTGTTGCATTTTAAACCAGTCAAGTGAGTCAACTGGATTTGGCAGTGTGTGTGTATGGAGGGTTTGAAGAGAATGACACAATTGATTCCTTGTATTTATCTCTATTATAGCCCTTCACTTTTTGATAGATGGCCATTCAGAAGATGACTAGTGGGTCAAGACTTCAGCAGAATAAAGTACAAACTGTTAAGAATATTAAAGGTCACTGTGATGGTTTTCAGTACCCCATCTCAAATGAGAAATTATTGCTGTCATTCCAGTGTGATGTATCTAGAGGTGTACAACTGAAATAATAGGGTGAAGCATCAAAAATTTTTAGCAGGTATCAATGAGGAAATGTTACTTTGTTGTTTCTTTTGTTCCCCCTCCACCCCTCCTTTCTTCTGTTACAGAACATTAAGCCTCTTTTCCTCCAGGCAAAGCTAGACATCTGCTACTTTGGCCTACTTATAAAGAAGGAATGAAACTTTTATTGACATGACATCATTATTTTTTAAGTTTCTTCAGAATACAGGGAAAATATCAACAAGATAAATTCTTGGATTTCTAAATCAAGTTCCTCAGCTTGTTGAGCTAAACTAAAAGCATTAGAGTAACAGTATTGACATTTTAATAGGTTTCAGAGTAAACAATTTATGCAAATCATGGAGTGTCAGCCTAACTAAGCCTTTAGCTTAGGCTGTTTGCAGACTCAGGAAGACACTATTACTTCAGGCTATTGACATTTTTCATAGGTGTTTTCAATCATTAAGACTAGAGAAGGAAGGAAAGGTGGGGGTGTGGTGCTTTATGTCAAGGAGCAATACACATCCTCTGCCAGCAGAATGGGGTCAGAGGAGGGGCAAGCTGAAGTGCTCTGGGTCAAGATGCAAGGGGGCTGTGGGGAGAGGGATTTAACGGTGGGGGTCTACTACAGACCCCCCAACCAAGGGGAGGAGCTGGACCGGGAATTTTTCGGGCCAGCTTGCAGAGGCACTTAAGGCAAGGGATGTAGGTGTCATGGGTGATTTAAATTACCCGGACATCTGCTGGGAGAAACAGTCAGCCAGGTCGGACCATTCCAGGAGGTTCCTGGCCGAGATACAGGACCTCCACTTAATCCAGGGGGTGCACAGTCCCACCAGAGGAAATGCCCTGTTGGACCTGGTCCTGGCCACAGGCGACGACCTGGTAAGGGGCTTCCAGATTCTTGACCACCTGGGTGATAGCGATCATTGCTTGCTGGAATTCACCATCCAGCACAGGGTGTCAAGGGCCAGCAGCAAGTCGGTAGCCCTAGACTTCAAGAGGGCCAACTTCAACAAGTTGAGATTAGTAGGAGAGGTGCTGGGGTTCTCGAGAGCACTTGGAAGTTGGTTCCAGATCCTAGCCACCCTGAAAGTGAAGTAGCGCCTCCTGATATCTAATCTGAATCTACCCTCTGCCAGCTTGTGACTGTTATTTCTAGTCACTCCTGGTAGTGCTCAGGGAAACAGGAACTCCACCACTGCCTGCTGGTCCCCTCTGACTAGTTTGTAACAGGCCACATAAACACAACCCACAAGATTGGTTTGATTCTCCCTATTAGTCTTACATTATAATCTTAAAAGACTTCATTGTGTACACGTTTCAAACAGTGCTTTCAAATACTTCCAAGGAGAACATTTTTGTCTTTGTTTCAGCTGTGGAAGTTATGGTTAAGCCTATATTTATCATCTGTTTTTCAATAATTTGTCCCTTTACAAGAACAAAAAAAGTATAGTGAAGGGACACTTTTCATCAAACTTTTGCATTCAAAACCCCCGAACCTTTAAGTTACGTAATTTCTCCATTTCTCATTTTTCTTTTACTAAAATTCTTTGCAGATAAATGTTTTGGTTTGGCTTTTTTCGGGGGTAGTCCAAAGCAGTAATACTCTACGAGCAGCCACACATACAAACTTAGTTATTTGAGAACAGAGATCTTAAGTACTATACTATAGTAGTATGTGAAAATTTACTTAGTAGTAAAAGCCATATAATGCTAAAGTACTTTTCAGTCAGCAGCTCATAAAAAAAGTTAGTATTCATTCTAAGCCGTAGTATCGTGTTTTGTTTTTACTGAAAGCAAAAAGAGTTTTCTAGCCAAGATTTACTTCACAGTTCTTAATGAATAGAGTTAAGATTCACTCCAAATAACTCCTTACCTGCCGTAAGCTATTAGCAAGGTGAAAACTTGTTCAAGTGTTATAGGCTCATGAGGATTTCTTAAGTTATTAAAAAAAAAAAAAATCTCCTCTATGGATGTGAAAGTTCGATAACAGGTTGGACATCTTTGCTTAGCTAGTTGAATTATTCCATGGACTCTCGGGGCTTGCTTAATATACACAGTTCAATTATGATTTTTTTCTAGGCTTTCCCTCTTTTTTTTTCTTGTTTCCTCTTGAGTTGGAATATTGATTCTCTGCATTATTCAAAAGAAAAATGTCAATCTTTTCCAAATATAAGCTACAGTAGAATAGAGCCAAGTATTTCCATGAGCTGCAAAGTATGCAATATGTACCATAAGTTGAAGGAATGACGACTTACCGCCTTATTTTTAGTTACAGCTCTGTCAGTCATAATGAATCCAGTGCACATTTCTTACACTTAAATTCTTTTCAAAGTTAGAAGTGTAAATGACACCTGTATAACATCTTAAATTTATTTATTTTTCTTGAGGACTACAGTAAACTGTGCATGGCTCCTTTTAATTTAGAATGTTTCACTCAGACAGTGCAACCCCGCTCTAGTTTATTGGTCTGATCCAGACCCATTGACTTCAGTGGGCTTTAAATCTGACTATATAAACAGCTTTACGGTATTGATTGGAGCTGGGCAAAAATGCCTATATATTATGTAAGTCTTCTTACCATAGTCCTTTTAGTTCCTTGCATTTGTGAACTCTGATACATCATCAGTGATTTCCTCGTTAGTCTTATGAGATAGTACAGAAGCAAAACATAGTTCAACCTGGTTGTCTCCGTCTCTTAACTCAGACATAAATAGTATATACAAATTTATAGCTGAGAAAAATACAGAAATGGTTTTAACTGCATTAAATTTATTAAAATTCAGTGAGCAATTTGTGAAGATATGTTCATTAGTTATAGCACTGTCAATGACTAGTTGAAGCAGTGTACATTTTAGCACTAAAATCTTTCTCAAAGTTAATTAAATTGGATACATTTATTTCAGTTTGACATTTTCAGCAAAAGAATTATAATATTTTTTCTTATCCTTGTGTAAATGGGTAGAAGAAGAAATAATCCTCACAAGTCATTCAGAGTTCTCAGTTATGAAGTCTCAATTTCCAGTTAACATTTTGTACAGGAAATATTTACCTTTGTATGCATATGTGTGTTCATGTATAGTTATCTGATTATCCTACCAATACAAATACAATACGGGCAAAAAAAGTCCAACTTTGAATTCTAAAGTTAGGCATCTATGTACCTGTTTAGACAGCTAAACGTAGCTTGCCTTCAGTAGTACAAAGCGCCTATAACTCCCATTTAAATATAGATGAATGAAGAGGCGTATCGGCACAGCTCCATGCCCAAGGTAGTGCCAGCTTCTGCCATGCTGATTGTAACATCACAATCAGCAACTACTATGGCAGTGGCTGCTTTTGTGCCTCTCCAAAGGTGGCAACTGGGGCTGCAGCCTCAACCACCTCCCCCCCACCCCCCTGCGACTTTAGTTATGCTACTGGATGAACATATTCAGTGGGAGAGGGTCAATGGCTAAAGGAGTATGTGACACATTCTCACAGGAGGGTGCAGAAAGTCTTTTCTTTCCATAAACCAAAATTCCTTTTTGGATTTCTGATTTGGAACTGTGGTCAGGACCCAGAAAAGCCATTATTGTTGTTTTCCTTGCTTTTTCAATTTGTCCTATTCTTGGGTAAACAGACCCAAGTTTTTAAGCCTGTATATATAATAATAGGCACTTAAATTCATATTAAGATGCCTTCTGGGCTCTTTAAACTGCTGAGCAATATTAGAAGCAAGGGAATGTACTTGCTATCAGCAAATGACTAATGTGCCTGGTCAAGAAAAGAGTGCTGTCTGTGTAGGGCTTGATCCAGAGCCTCAAAAGAGTAGAGCAAACATGCTAGAAGAAGAGAAAGCATACTGGATTATACTAAGGAAAGCATGAAGGCAAGATGCAAAAAGAAGAATTGAGACAAGAGAGGAAACTGAGGCTGCATACATATGTTCACCTGATCTGGGAGAATTCACCTAGGTTTGTTCTCCTGGTAGAAAATCTTACCTGGAGACATCTGCATAGATATTCAAATGAGTCATTGAAGAGCAGAGAGCTTGCAGTGTTAATGCTGTGCAGCCAGGGGCCTCTGTGCATACATCTTAGTGGCTAAGTACAGACAGTCACAATGCCTGAGGCATTCAATCTTCATGGGTTAGTCTAAGCTGCATAGATTGAACTAATAAACAAGTGAACAAACATTCACTTCTGATTTTGGAAATGCAGCCCAATGCCATATTATGACATGCTGAGGCCCTAAATTATGTCCAGCTTAAGAAATCCCATATGATTAAAATAATCCACGACACCCATGAAAATGGATTTTCATGAAATTTTAAGATGAATTAGTGTTATTCCTGCACAAATTTATGAACTCAATATGAATAACAACTGTGGAGTCATATATATGCATATTTTTGTCTTATTAGAATTAAACTGTCCAACTTTTTTTCTTATTTAGAGGCCCCTTGTATTGTGAAACCTTAAACTGTAGCTTAAGTACCTTAAGCTTAAATCCAGCACTGATGCAGCTACATGCCTACAGTGGCCCAGTTTAGAAGCTGGGAGCCACTAGAGCATGCCTCCCAGTTCAGCTGGAGCTAGCAGCTTGGGCCAAGCCTAGGCCACATGCCCAGTGTGGGAGGGGTTTGCGGGAGTGATACAGAGCATGCTGGGGGGACTGTAATTTAACTTGAATCTGGAGGGGATGTGGGACAGAAGTTCAGTAAACCGATTTAACCTAAATCAATTAAATCTGACAATACATCCAATCCCGGTTGTGACAGTTGTGCCTCTTCGGGGCCATCTATTAGTGGTCCTGCAACACCAATGAAGGGCCAACCGCCCGCCTTCTCTCCTGCCATGCCTTGTTGTTATTTGCTTGATTGAAAGATCTTAATCAAGTGGGAGGCTGCCTATTCTCTGTCTCGGTGCCTGAGGCACTATCTGTGGCTCTTTCCTCACCTTAGACCGCAGCCCAAGCTTTGCAGATGTATCTGGTGTTGTTCAGGTCTGTCCTACTGTCTGTGCCACACGGACACTCTCAGGCTTGTCCCTCAGCCTGCATCCTCACCAGTGCCCTCTAGCTCATCTCACACTGCCCGTCCTGGGGCTTATCGCCAGTGTCAGCTCCGGGGCTCCTCGCTGCTCCCTAACTCCAGGGCTGGGGCCAACGCACCCCAAACAGTGCTGCGCCTTCTCTGGCACTAGGAACCCCCACACTACTGTGGAGTCCCTATGAGGCCTCCTCCAACCCCTAATAGCCTCACCAGGTCCTCTGGTGAAACAGTAAACACAAAAAACACAAAGCCCCTGAGCTATAACATAAAAAGCTAGACCATCCATCCAAAAATATAAGAATCTATCCCCACCAGAGACAGTGAGCACACCAAACCCCAGCAGGAACCAGGGATGTTCCCACCATCAGAGTTCTCCCCTTGTGCTGGCCAAGTTTCTCCTCCCTCAGCTGCCGGAGGGAAACTGCCCTCCTGGCCTCCTGCCTGGGCTTAAGAAGGGCTAAGCTCCGCCCCTTCCTGTCTCTAGGTTTCCCTGGTTGCCGTAGCAAGCAGCACCTGCGCAGTCCTGGTGACTGGCAGCTGAGCTTCCCCCTTCCCACCACTAGGGGTCTCTCCCTAGCCATTTCTGCTCTCAATTGCAGGACACCTGAGATCTCTGCGATGCCGGTTTATCTTAAATGGGTTTTGGCCATTTTGAAAGAGGTTTATGCACTGAACTCCTGTTGTGTTACAGATTTTAACTGGTTTGTCTGTAATTTCTCTCTCTAGCCAGTGTGCTCTGTAGGCTCTCTAAGTCTGTGTGGAGACAGATGGCAGCACTGCATAGGGCAGCCCTGATTGGTTGACTTATGGTTTCTCCTGGGAAAGCAGAACAGGTCAGAGCGAGATGCTTGTAACTTTGATACAAGACAGTCAAAATGATCTGGAAATTGATGGGAAACTAATAGTAGCTTCCAAAAAGATGAAGGTCCTACAACGGGAACTCCAGGGGTCCTATTAGGAGCTGAAGGTATGAACAAGGTTATTAGGAGCTGAAAAGATAGGCAGTATTGGAGAGACTCAAAACATTGGCTTTAGGGAGAGACTGAATATTTAGGGAGTTAAAAGAAGGTTGAATTAGAAGAACCTCAGTGCAGTCTCCTCAGCTACTAAGCACTCCTAATTCCCTTTGCACATGTGCCTTAATTTTTGGCTGGCTACAGAAAGCAAGGCATTATTGCTCTTCTGAGCTTCAGAGGGGCACCATTAAAAGATTCTTCATTTCACTTCTTTATATCAATTCCTTTCTAATTCTGTTCAAGTAGTTATTACTTCAGTGCTTTCTTTTTCTTTTTTCTTTGAATTTTAATATGTACATGAGATACTGGTTGTTAGCAGAGGTTTTGATTGAAAAATATGAAAGACTCCCTTACACCTTCATCTTCTTGAAGGTAATTGATGTAACCTACTGGGGATTAAGGCTGTAAATTTACAGATAGGGATTTCAGTGTTGCTGTAATCAATATTTTGCTGATAGTGCTAGCAGTTCATTCCTATGAAATATGTTGGCTGTAAGGTGGAAAAATCAATGTCTGGAAATGAAAAACAGGTGTCAAGTTCGACAGGGACATCATGTGCCTCATGTTTGGAGACTAGTGGTTTCTGACAGCAAGCACAGCAGTAATTCTGTCAAACACAGTGTGCAAAGAATTAAAGAAAGTGTCAAAAACAATGTATTCTCTGTAGTGAGACCAAGTCCTTAAGTAATGTGTTCATTTATCCAATGTCCCTTATTTTTCACTTACTTTTAAGCTGTAGTTTCACAATTCAAAATGTATTTTTCCCTCAGCTTCTTCTGAAGCGTGTTGAGAGCTGTTTTTGTTTCACTATGGAGTCAGGCAAGCAAATGTAGGCTCCCAACAAAGTTCCCAGTCAGAAGAAAGATGGAACTTATATTCTCATGCAAACTATGATCAGCTATTGTCAGTTCCTTCTATGATGTCTTAAGTAGGCTTTTTTTTTTCTTTGGCTAAAACAAAACAATGCCCAGTCTTGAAATGGAAAGCTTTTTGCAAGACCTGTGATCTGTGACAAATAGGCAATATCTCAAGAATAAATATACATACATGTCTCAAGCTAACAGAGAAGAAAAACCAGTTATTTAAAAAAAGATGATTCAGGTGCCTACCCCTTCTATGGACACTCCTTATATTGCATAGAATTTAGAAAATCAATCATTGTGTACCACAGTGCTTTAGAAAAAGCTGTATTATTACACCAAGGATAAGTGAAGAGATGGCAACAAAAGCCACAAGCGTGATCCTTTAGGTACAACATACTAGATGGATGTCCCATCCAACCCTGTTGTAGTTCATCTAGTTCTCATAGTAGACAAAAATTATGAGATATCTCATTGTGAGACAAAAACAGCCCCCCGGATCCATGCTCCACCTGCCCCCATCCCTCACCTGCTCCCCCCAAACCTCCCCCAATCCCTGCCCCACCTGGCCCCAGCATCCCTGTAATTAAAAAAAAAAGCTTGGACTCACTGGCAGTAGTTGCTGCTGTTGGGGTCACTGGGACCTTATGGCGGAGCCCCACAGTGGGCCTGGGTGACAGCCACAGTGGCCCCAGCTGCCCAACTGTGCACGGAGCTGCACGATGCCCTGCCAACCCCAGCTTCACCTGCCCAATGGGGCAGTTGCAGCGTGGGTGCCAGGTGGCTGGAGCCAGACCCTGCTACTCCCCGCTGCCCCATGCTGTGCTGGGAGGGGGCTTTGCCATGAGGCGCTGGAGTCCCCACAGCCCCTGCTACAGCTGATGAGCATGAGGCTTTTTTTGCTTTTTTTGTTTTGCTTTTTTTTTAAAGTGCCGGGAGGCTGGGGCCAGGTGGGGCAGCTGTCAGGAGGCTGGGGGTGCAAGTGGGACTCAGGGCTGGGTAGGGCAGCCATCGGGAGACGGGGGATGCAACTAGGGGGTGGGGCTGGGTGGGGCAGCCATCTGGGCGCTGGGAGTGCAAGTGTGGGGTGGGGTTGGGTGGGGCAGCCATCAGGAGGCTGGGGGTGCAAGCCATCAGGGGGCGGGGCTGGGTGGGGCAGCCATTGGGGGAGCCGCAGGAGCTGGCAGGGGATGGGGCCAGGCAGGACAGCAATCCCGGGGGCTGAAGGAGCAAGCAGGGATGTGGGGCATGTGGGCCCTGCAGGGGGATGGCTTTAACCCGTTGGGGGGCTTTAACCCCTGTTGGGGGGGCTGTAACCCCTGGCTGTAGCTCCTGTGGGGGGGTGTAGCCCCCATGGGAGGAAAGTGGCAGAACCCAGGCACAGGAGCCTGCTCAAAGTTGGCACCTTGGACCCAGCTGGAGGTGGCTGAGCTCGTGGCCCATTGGCGGACGTGCTTTGACAGTTCAAATCAGGCCACCACACTCGGAACATCTGGGCAATAGCTGCCCAGATGGCTGGGCAGGGGGCACACCTGGCAGTAGTGCCGCACAAAGGCCAATTCTGCAGCCACAGCCCGCTGGCAGCTGGCCCAGGAGGCAGATTCCTATACTGGCTGTGTAGTCCCCATCCAGGTCTGGCAGGTGCACAGCAGGTCACAGCTAGGCAGCAGCCCCCACTGCCAGACTGCTGCAGTGGGTAAAGGGTGCAGGGAACTCTCAGGGCTGCTTCAGCAGTCCAGCTGGCACCAGGGGTAGTGTCCACAGGTACCAATTGGCTGGGTCCCAAAAGCTCCTGAGAGTGAATAGCCCTGAACTACTAGCCAGGGCAGCTTTTTGTACTGATGGGGCCTGGACAGGGCAGCTTTTTATACTGAGGAGGGCAGCACAGGTGCTGGCAACTCTGCAAGACTAAAAGTAAAGGTAGCAAAATATGTAAGAGATGGAGATAAAATTTCCCCTGTCCCAGGAGTATGTCTATAGAATCATGTTACATCTGAAATGAACCAAATCTTAGGAAGGTTTCACAGTTAAATAATCATAACACATTTAATGATTGTGGAAGGGAAATTCAGAAAGTCCAGTGTCTGTTAAGATTTAATTGACAGTGGATACTGATAATATTTTATCATGGTAGAAATCTGTATGAATGATTAAGAGCCATAATGTACAGTAAGTGGAAACTATCAAATGTAAAGTTGTGTAAAAAAAATAAATGGGAAAATATTCTGAAAGCATTGCTGTACTGTAGATATAATAGCCCCTTTTTGTCTTTCTATTTTACCACAAGTAGATGAACAGTTTGCAAGAGGTTCAAAGATACCCTAGGCTATGCAGTTGGTATAGCTTTGTAAGCTTTGTAATTTTTCTTTTGTTGAAAGGATAGATTCATTTCTTTTTGCATTCCCATGGCTAAATTCTACCCTTGGATATGTGCATGTGGCAGGAGTTTGCTTGAATTAAAAAGCAGTTTGTACCCCAGTAGGTAATATTTTACTATAATGCCAGATAGAGCCTTTAGCTTTTGGTCGCTAAGCAAGTTACTTTCCATATGATGGAGTTGTTTTTGTATTTTTTTCCTCCAACACAGATGATTTTTAGTTTAAAAAGTAGTCATTAGTAAAAGCTTTTTAAAAATAGTTGGCTCTGTTTTACCAGATGTTGATAAGACATAAAGACAAAGAAAGAACAGTGTTTGCACTATCCACAGGACATCTTTGCTCTTCACTTTAGATATTCCATTAAAAAAGCTTTTTACTTCAACAACGCCATTTGAACAAATTACTTCATCTACGGTACCAAGCTTAAAACTGAAAAACATATGCCAATCTCTGTTCCGTATGAATTGGCTTAGAGCAGCTATCCATCTACTTTTTGGATTAGGCCAGTTTAAAAAAACCTAAACTGCTGTGGTACCAGGTGTGTTTTATTTTAGTTTATCTTCAGGCCCCTCTACACATACAGGTAAAGGCATGATGGGATCTAACGTATGATCCACACAGTCACATCTCCTGCCGTGCCACACGTGCACGGCAGAAAGCGTGATTATGGTATTGAGCATTAGATCCCATTGTGCTTTATTGCTGATGCAGGAGTAATCCAGGAGCAAACTCCCTTGGCTAGAAACCCCCTCAGCTGAGGAGCTCCCAGCTGCAGGGGCACCCCATATACCTCTGAGGCTGGGAGGTTGCAGCTGCTGCATTCTCCCAGCCACCAAGGGGCTCCACAGTTGGGAGATTGTAGCAGCTGCATCTCCCAGCTGTGGGAGACTAGGATCTAATATTCAATGTTGCAATCATGCTTCCTACCATATAGCATCTGTGATCTCCACGTTGTAGAGCTCCTCCCACAGCTTGGAAACTAGAAGTGCTGAAATCTCCCATTCCTCATGGTGCATGGGGCATCCCATGATTGGGAGATCACAGCAGCTGTTGTCTCACAGCTGTGGGGGTGCATGGAGCTCCCCGCGGCTGGGAGACTGCAACTGCTGTGATCTCTCAACTGCAGGGGTGCTACATGCACCCCCAGGGCTGGGAGATCTCAGCCACACCTTGTGCTTGCTGGGATCCAGCATCCTGCAGCTATGGAGGCTGGGTCCCAGCAGGTGCAGGGCACTGCCAGGGCCCTGCATCCACAGCTGTGGGATCTGGATCACTCACATTGTGGAGCCCTGCCAAGACAGCTGTGGGATCCTGCCGGATCAAGAGTCCGCAGCTGCTGGATGCTGCCAAGGCTAAAAGTCCCCTCAGTGGTGGGACCCCCAGCCCTACCTGGACATGATGCAGCCCTGCGGATGGGAGCCTGGTCAGCTGACAGGGCTCCCAGGTATAGGGGAGACCTTGCTGTATGTGCCAATTAAAGCTGGATAGCCACCAGCTATAAAGTTCGTACACATTGTTGAGGTCTAACTTTATAGCTGGTTGGACCTTTTTATGGCATGATAGCTACTTTGCACGTGTTTCTGGTCTTAGTTAATTACACAGTTTACCAGTTAATTGCACAGTACCTGTAATGTGTAGAGGGGGCCATAGGATTAGTTATGATTTATTTACTCTTCTTCCTCTGCCCCTTCCTCTCTGCCTCAGTGTGGTCAGTTGTTAACAATAGAACACATACATGAGAAGGAATTGAATGACCCAGGCCTGTGCGCTTGCTTTGAGACAAGGAGGTCATGCTTCCAGTATAGTATATAAATGTTGTTTTCCATAAAACCAGTTTTTTTTATGTGCTGCCTTTAACCTTGATCATTGGATGCTCCCCATTTGCTCTTTGGTAACAGTTTTTTCTGAGGAATTTGCATGGTTAGAAATCTTTCTAGGAGAGGGAGCATACAGTCATTCAGCCTGCAGCCATCTCTCTCCCCTGCTCTCTGCCGTCACCAGACTGGGGTAATCCCAGTTTCCTGGAGCAGAATGGAGGAAGCAGTGAAGCTCCCAGCCCATTCTCCAAGCTAGGTAGTGCCCTATTTGGAGAGGAGGCAGGGAGCAGTGACAGCTGCTCCCATTCTCTCCCAGACCAGTCTGGAAGGGGTACGTCATTGAATAATAGAAAATGAGGGTTGGAAGGGACTTCAGGAGGTCATATAGTCCAACCCCCTGCTCAAAGAAGGACCAGCCTCAACTAGATCATCCAGCTGAGGCTTTGTCTAGCCAGGTCTTAAAAACTTCCATGGATGGAGCTTCCACCACTTCTCTGGGTAATCTGATCCAGTGTTTTACTACCTTCCTAGTGAGAACATTCTTCCTAATATCTAACCTAAACTTTCCTTGCTGCAACTTGAGACCATTGCTCCTTGTTCTGTCATCTGCCACCACTGAGAACAGTCTAGCTCCATCTTCTCTTGAACACTGGTTCAGGTGGTTGAAGGCTGCTATTAAATTCACCCTCAGTCTTCTCTACACTAAATAAGCTCAGCTACCTCATCCTCTCCTCACAAGTCGTGTGCCTAGGCCACCTGACCATTTTTGCTGCTGTCCACGGGACTCTCCCAGTTTGTCCACATCCTTTCTGTAGTGGGGGACCCAAAACTGAACACAGTACTCCAGATACGGCTTTGCCAGTGCTGAATAGAAGGAAAACGCCAAAGCAAAGCTCTTGCCTGCTCCTCAGATCAGAGTCATAGTGGCTGAGAGCCAAGCAGAAGAAGTAGTGCTCTCCTCAAACTCCTGAGACCAGGTACTTTCCAGTCCCCTCCTAGACTAATCTGGGAAGGGACTGAAGCAGCAGTGCAGTACTTTCCACCTGTGTCCCTGTGTCCAGGCAGCTCTTCATCTGGAGAAGTGTAGGAAGCATTGCCCCACTGCTTCACTCTCCTCCTGGACCAGACAAGATTTTCTTCTGCATGGGAATCTTCCAGGTTGACACCTGGAAGATCTTTATCCTGGAAGGGGCATGTTTTCCCCTGGAGAAATTGAGTGAATGCTTATAGTTTCAGCTAGAAAAGTGGCAGTTCTCCTGGTAGAAACATTGTCTTGTGTGTGGCCTTAGTCAGTGTGGTTTCCCCCCTGCCCCTTCTTTAAGAATTCTTTTCAGTGCCACTTAAAATCATCCATTCCTTTTTTAACAAAATAAGAAACTTTATGAAACTTGCTGGTTTTTTTAATAGACTTTAATCTGGTGGCTGTTGTATCTTCATATTCTGTAATTTAATTTATGTACTCATAATTTAATCAATATTATTAGAGATAAAATCAATACATCAGTGGATTCTAGTCTTAAATCTTGCATATAAAACATTAATTTTACAACTGTTGTTGTACACATCATCACATACAAAGAATAAATGTATATGCAGCTGTACTTACATAGCCAGTGCTCTCTAAATCACATTTGAATTTCTCTATCTGGATAACATAAACCATACTTGACTGTACATTGAATACTAAATGCATATAAAGAGGAAGAGAACACCAGAGTGCTACGGTGGGTGTCAGCATTGTTTATATACTTTCCATACAATTACCTTTGTTTTTAATCCTTAACAGGTATAAATCAACATAGTTCTGTTTAAATCAGTTGCACTACAGCAATTTACACCAGCATATGCTGTGGTTCGTTGTTTCTTAGTAATCGTATACTTTGTCTTACAACTAGCAGACTTAACTTTGGGCTAGTAAATAATGTTTTCTGGGTAGGCTTGGTGCATTTGTGTAATATACATACACACGTGCATGTAACACAACACAAGTATGTGTGCGTGTATAAACTACTGATCATTATATATGAAGATCCATATATGTGAGTGCCTTCCTCAGCTGGTAAGAAAAGAACAAAGCAAGCACCAACAAACAGATAAGATTTTCTTCCAGGACAATTCAAATAGTGCCTCTGGCAAGAAAAATATATTTTTGTATATATTTAGTACAGTCATGATGCACATATGTCTGATTCTGCTAAAGTCTGCTATGTTTCTTTTTCTGTCTGTCTTTTTCCTTTTCCATTTTTGGAACACCTTTGTAGTAAAAGCAAGCTAAATCCTTTCCATTTTTTAATTTGAAATCAAATTTAAACCGCGTTGAAGCAAATAGGTACTTATGTTGAACTTTTCTGCATGGAAACCAAAATTATGTCAGTGCCTCATAGTCATTCAAGTAATGCTGTCACTTGCTGAACCTACTGTAAGGAATAATGGATCCATAGCTGTAAATAATACGGCTTTAATTCCACCAAGCAGTTCTAGCAACGTCATAAACAACAAACACACTTGGATCATTTGTTCATGTCATCAAAAGCCGTGGATGAAATTATTGCCTTATTTATGTGAATTCTGGGGGGACTCTTATATATAGATCATGATTAATACCTATGAAGCTGTCAAAAAACCTCATAGGGTTTGAACTGCCATTTCTAATTAATTTTTAGTATATGTTTTTAAACTTGCTATTGCAAGCGTACCTAGAGAATTATGATAGGTGACTGATATAAACTGGAGAAATAAATACTGTAGCTACAATTTTAGATTGCCTGCAATTGAAGAAGAAATCATAATGGGCATATTCTTGACTTAAGGGGGTTTTTTTTGTTTTTAAATATACCTTATCATATTTCAGCTCTAGAATGGCATGTAACAGTGAACCATCATCAGGTGATCCACTCTTTAACCTGCATCACCAAAGTATCAGACCTCCCTCTAGTGATGGGTGATCTGCAAAAAGGTTGAAGTACATGCTTAGTTGAATTGAGTTTTCATAAATTCAGGTATCTCACTGAAGCTTGTTCACACCTCTTGAGTCAGAAAACTTATACTGTAAATATTCTCAAACAGGGTCATGTAATCTATCTGGGGGCCTGCCCTCGGGTCCAGAATTTGGTGTCAGGGGAATGGTGGCAACATTCATTGCCATGGCTCTAGGAGCCACAGCAGTTAACACTGCTACCATTCCCCTACTGCCAAATTGCCAGACCTGTGGGGATCCATACTTTTCATGTGTATTGTGCACCCCAGTTTCTACCAGCTGGTTTGGGGGAAAAGGGATGGGTTTTATGTGAGAAAATGTGCTAGTCATAATTATTATGTCTGTTATTACCAGTAGTAGTACTTCATGGTCTCAGGAAGGATTTCTTCCACTCACCTGAGCCAACAAACCCTGTATTAAAGCCTAGGTACAGTTATCTTAGTTCAAATGAGTAGTGTGGAACCATTCAAAATGCTGGATGGATGGTGCAGAGCTGGCCCTGCAGGCTGGATTGGGGCCACAGCCTCCCCACATGCCAGTTCAGCTTGCTAATGCCCGTTCTGGCTGGTCTGAAACGTGAGCCACACACACTGCTCACTCCAGCCAGTCTGGAGTGGGTACCACGTGCAGCCTAGGTTTCAGACTGGCTGGAGTTGACTGGGTACAGTCCCACCTCAACCACAACAGACACTAGAGCCACCGTGTGCAGGACTTCCACTTCCCTGCACTCTGAATCCAGTGCCCGCTCTGGTTGGTCCAGGTCTGTGCCTAATACAGCACCCACTCCAGATTCTGCTGGACCAGCTGGAGCGGGCACCGTGTACAGTTCACCTGCCAAACAAGCCAGAGCAGGTGCTATGGGCACTGGATCCAGCATGGGGAGAGGGGTCCCAGACTGGCCTCATGTGGGTCACATGCAGTGCAGGTTCTGAAGCAGGCAGCACATGCAATGTGTCTTGGTCCTGGTGTGTGGGGCTGGTCCAGTGTACGCTGTATATGATATAGGGGCCCAGTCAAGACCTATGGCCAGCACCAGCAACAGAACATGTGGGTCTTCAGACCAGATTCAGCCCACAGGCCATATCTTTGACAGCTGTATCTTAGCAGAACTGCTTACTGACTGACTTTCTGCAGCTCTTATTTTCCCAGTACAGTAATATTTCTTTGTCAGTGACTCTAGCTTGTGATAAGGGAAACTCAGTTTGCAGGTCCTTGCACAAATTTTAATAGTTCATGCCCAAATTCAAGGTATTTGCAGAAATATTTAAACTCTGTCATAGTTCACCTCAAGTATAGACTGAAATAGCGTGAAGAATAGCACCTCACCTCAGCGTTATCCAGTAAGTGCAGTAGCCTTGCAATTGCTGTTTGTGTGTCAGTTGAGTCATGCTGATTGTTGACTCCCATGTCAAAAGTAACTTTCCTGGCTTGATTTCACTGTGCAACAGATCAAGCATGCTGTGCTAAATGAGGAAGTTGAGTAACTGGCTTCATCTACATGAGACACTAGCACGCAGTGGTTACTGAGCATTTATTTAGTACTTGCATGAGCAAGTACTAAACCTGAGTTACTGTGCAGTAGCACTGGTGAAGAGCTGCTTTGTAATGTTACTGAGCAGCAGCCTAATACTAGTGTGCAATAGCATTGTCACGGTTTTTGCCACATGACACTATTGCACAGTAGTATCAGGCTATGCAGTCAGCACCTCTTGTAGGTGTTCCCTGTATGTCCTTTGAAGGTAAAATCACTTAGGATGTATTTGGCCCAATTTAAACATAGTGCTGAACAGTGCAGTACAGGCTGTTACTGTGTGGTGATAACAACGCCACAGGGGCACATGTCGACACACCCACTACATATAACAGTAGTTAGGCCCAGAATATATATGAAGTCAAAGATCTCATGGTAAAGTGGCTTATGGATTTGAGGTTCTTGGAAGTCCTATCCACTTACCCTATCCCCCATTTAATTTAATTTAATTCTAAATTAAAATTATTATTCTATACCATATTCATCTAGCTAACTAGTTAATAGAAATAGGGATTTTCTACATCATAACTAATTTACAGTGTTGCAAAAATGCAATTATCAAGGGGGGGGTTTTTCTCTAAGACACTGGCTTCTTATATGTTTGAATTGTCTCCTTATTTTTTAGAGAATATTGTTCTAATTATCATGGCAACATGCTGCCACTTTGTTATTGCTGACAGAACACTAAGTGATTGGCTTGTGCAACAATACTTGATGAAGTGGACATTCACCCAGAATTTCAGAAAATAAGAATCCTTTTAAGTGCAGAATTCATGTTGGATTTTGGTCTGGTATATACTGAGATCCTTCAGTTCTTATATGGCCAAAATGCCTATTGTCAGGTGGATCAAGCCTTGAATATTTAAATGTCCAAGACTAACTTATGTTACTCCAAATTAAGATCTTGGCTTCTGTAACATCAGGTGACATAACTAGTTTGGGCATCCTTTGGCAGTCTGAGTTTACAGCTCTTGCATGTGTCTTGCTGGGGAGGCCTTGACACTAGAATGTATTCCCTGTTCTTCATTTCAGAGACCAGATTTTTATGTTTTGGGGTTTGTTTTTGTTTTTTTTTAGATCAGGCTGGAATATACCTGAGATTTTAGAATGATACATTTATTTGTATTAACTGTAAGTGGTAGTATCTGTAGATTTCAAACTGCTTTACAAAAAATGCCAGCTTCATTATTCTGATTGCACAGATTTGAGAATTGAGGCATCAGAAATTAGGGTTGTCCAAGGTCATCCAGCAGGCCAGTGCCAAGTAAAAAGACATAAAAATGACCAGGGTCTGCTGAATTGTATAGAGGGATTGTATAGAGCTGCCTTTAGGGGGAATGTCTGTTTACCCAGCATTTTTCCTGAAATGCTGGTTGAGATGCTTGAAGAGTAAGAGATTTTGATGCACTGGTATCTCTTTCTTGTTGACATTTTGTCCGTTCAAATTTTTATCCAGGCATTTGCACAATGAAATAACAGTTATAGGGTCGCATGCAGGCTCTCTGCTTGGGAGAAAATTTCACCTTGAGTTTAGCTTGGATGGTTTTTATAAATGTAAAATAAGATATCCTATGTTTCTTCAGACACATGCTTAGTTTTTTGTCATAAAAAGAGAAAAAGAATATAAATTATAGTCTTAACTAAATGATACTAGCAAACAAAACATGTTTCGTAAGTTAGATCAGGACATTTGCTATTTACTCCAAACTTTGGCAGCATGAAATCAGGAACAAGTTCTTCATTTTCTACCATGTGGTTGATAACGTTTTCCGACAGGCTACAGGTCTTTTTCTTTCATATCAATAGATCTGAAAAAAGAAAACATGTATGATAGCCTCCTCAAACTTTCATTGTAACACAGAGCTTTAATAAGTAACCGATGCTTTCACATCAGTTATATCAGCAGATCAGTATGTTAGACTGATAGACATTCTGTACATGGAGGGTGTAAGTTGGCCTTACAGCTGCTCTGGTTGGGGTGTATACATCTGGGGAGTCTTGTTTGAGTTGCTTGCTCTCCCCAGAAGCAAGTACTGGCATTTGTACCTTGTCAGAATTGTCATCAGTTTTGGTAGGTTCAGCTTGGTACATAAATGTCATCAGTGAATAAAAAGTTATAGACCACTATATTGATGAACTTTAGTGATTCATGCCTTATATTTTAGCCATCAGCACTTGAAAAGACATGTGAACAAAGGGTAGATCCCAAAGTGTTTTTTATTTTTTGCAACATTTTTATAGAGAAAATAGATATCCCCATGGAAAAAAGGAACATGTTTAATTATACTATTTTCTTTGTCTCAATCCATTTTTCATGAAACCAATATGAAGAATGTAAATAGTGATCCAAGTTTATAATCTGTTTGGGTGTCTCTTTAACGAGATTTTTATTAAAGACTTGAAGGCTTAAAATTTTTGATTGAGTGTTAACTATGGAATCTCAATCAGCACTACATAATTAGTTCTGCACCAGATGTGACTACATACATGGAATATATCCTTTAACCTCCGTGTACAAATCATGTTGACATAACTAGAAGCCATGTATCAGCATAGAGAGAAGTGATGACTTTAGAGAAATGTAAAAACATGGAGTAGCATTTATTCAAATAATGATGCTTGCCCTCCCCGCCCAGCTCAGCATATTACAGACATGATATAACATGCCTGGAAACCAGTTGGGCAGTTTAGACAGCAGTCAAAATTATAGTGACTATTTTATTCACTATTTTAAATATTAGAAACGCTTTCTGTATTTTGTACCTTATGCATATATTTATAATGGTTTCAAGTAATATATTCTGATACATGGACTGAATAGATTTAACACAGTTCAGAATTTATATAACAAAGTTGGGGCAAGTGTAAGTAACTTTAGAAGTCATATAAGAGCAATTAGTGTTCATAAAGTATCCCACTAAGTATCTAGGCTCTGTGGTTTCAGATTGATTATTAGCAAAATGAGGTTGTGTATATCACAGTCACATTTATGGCTCTATTTAATACATAGCTCTATTAAATGATTGGTTCCTGCAAGTATAATTAATTTTAAAATGCAGTTCTGCTACCAGCACATTTTTAAACTTACATTATCATAAAATCATAAAGCATTGGTTTGGTTGTCCAGAAATATCAAGATCTGGTTGGTTATATATTATACTAATAATTAGAATTTGTGCACATATGTATACTAAATCCAGAACAGCCCTCTTATATGCATATAAATTGCTAGTAGAAAAAAAATCAAGCAACAATATGATGCAAGACTATAAGAGATTATCCTGAAACCATTTAAAAAATAAAAAAGTGCTAGCTGTTCTAGTCTATTCCTATTTCCTATTCAATTACATTAAAATTTATGTACAATATTACACAAATAGGAATTTTCAATATATGTAGTATCTGTATGCTTCTCCATATTAAATAGTCGTGAATTACAGTATTTTAAAAATATTGTACTAATACATTTTAATAATATTTTTGGAGAATTTCTTTTAATTTTTTATAAATTAAGGACTAGGTGGTATTTGGCTACTCCATAGCATTAAGATGTTGTAGTTTTGATTTTGGTCCACCTGGGGATTTCTTCATCATGTAGTGACTCCTATACCTCCAGAGCTTATATCACTGCTGGAGGAAAATGAAATAACCAAAATGTATCTCATAATATCCAGAGTTACAACAGTGCTATAACATTGGTATTGCTGGCCACCAGCAAACAACATTCATATTAGTCTGCAACTGCAGGTTTCCTATTTCAGGCTGGCAGAGTTCCAGCCTGCAAGGGCTGCTTGGGGCTGGAGGAAGAGGCGGGAGGCTGATCATAGGCAGAGGACACCATGTGCATGTGCGTGAGCACACATGCACATGGCAGCCAGGCAGCATGGAGAGCAGCTCCGACACCTCCCCACAATTGAGCCTATGGTGGGGCACAGGCAAGGTGTGAAGGTGCAGGGGAACATAGGCAATGCATTGGGAGGAATGGGGGGCACATTCCCCCCTAGATTTCTGTGCCCACAGCAGGCACAATGCTGCACCTTGGCCAAACCAGCACAGGCAGGAGCCATGTCTGTGGCCCAGCAGGCAGGAGAATAGACTGGAGCAGAAAGACTTGTTGCTGCAGCCACTCCAGCAACACAAGGAATAACAAACCAGTATGGGGGCTGCACTGCCTCCTCCCACCTCCAGCTGCTTGTGCGCTGGGTTGTGCCTCTACTTTGGAGGGGGGCAGTATGGAATCAGTGCAGGTGGCCTGAGGGGAACAGCGGGTGGTAGTGGTAGCTAGGGCATGGCAGCAGGGAAGAGCCACAGCCCAGTACACAAACAGCTGGTAGTCCAAGGAGGTGAGGGCAGCACAGTCCATTATTCCTGGTGCTGATGGTGGCATGGGGGTTCTGGTGCTGGCAGCAGCAGCAGTGACTCTCACTGCCCTGCTCTGCCCTCATGCACCAGGCCCTATCCACTGGGCCATGGAGGTGGCTCCTCCCTTTGCCCATCTGGCCAAGCTACAGCCTTGTGCCCACTGTGGGTGCACAAATCTGGTGGGGCACATGCCTCCTCGTGCCCCCCAGACACATCTTCTATGGTTAGGCACCCTCCTGTCCCACACAGCTCCCCCCTGCCCCACATACCCACCTCATTCCCCACACATTGGGGAGCTGAGGGCAGGGGGCAGTGGGACAGGAGTGAGTGCCACTGGCAGGGCTGGGGGGCTATGGCTTGTGGGTGAAGGGCACCAGCATATCAGGGCTGCTCAGTGCCACAAAGCAGTGGGGGGCGGGGGGAGGGTGCATAAAGGTTTCAGGGGAAGCTCTGATTTTCATGATAAAAATAAAATCAAACACCAAACTATATAGGTATTTAAAATTTATTTTATTATAGTGATGGAGGCACTGGTAGGCTTCCAAAATTACTTTAAAATTGTAAATATATCAATAAAACATTGTGTTCAATTGATACCTATATATATAGTGGCATTTCATTTTAATAGTGGAAAAACAAGGATTTGGGGGGTTTTAAATTCAGGGAATGTTTTATTTCTAAATAGAGAAAACCAGGATCCCTGGTTATCAGACAGTTGTCAGCATTCTGTAACTGCCTTTATTTGCTATTGTGTAGTTTTTCACACAAGCTAGTCCTTAATGACTGTGTCCTGTTCTAGCTACTAACCCTTTCTCCTAACTGTTAGGAGCTCTTTATCATACTGTGGTTCAGGGACAGCAACCAATCTATGGAATGGCTTTTGTCACACTGGGAAAGCATTTGGCAGTCTTCAAGCTGTGGAGGTTCCTACTTACTGTAATCTTGGGCTTGTCTGTACTACAGAACCTGTATTGGTAAAGCCAGCAGAAACACCTGTTGAGGACCCACAGAGATTTTCTGCCAGTGTAGTTACACCATCTCCCCTCTTTAGCAGTGCAGGGATGTGGCAAAGTACCCCAGGGCAAAGTGGAAGCAGCAACTTCCAGTTGCTGCTGTGATCTCAGGTGCATGGCTGCTAGTAGCACCTACATTTTTCGCACCACTCCGAAGTTGGCACTCACCCTCCCCCACTTACTTCACTGCCATTCTTCTAATGGTATAGTTGTGCCCACACCAGAGGCCTTGCCAGCACAGCTACATTGGCGGAAGAGGAAGAAAGGAAAGGGAATCTTTTCATATGCATAAACCGAATAGATTTAATACAATTCACAATTTATATAACAAAGTAGGGACAAGTAAAAGTAACCTTAGAAGTCATATTAGAGCAATTAGCTAGGAACAGATATTCAAAACGCCTGAATTGATTCAGTCTTTGCAGGTTAGTCTAATCTGGCTAGGCTAAACTGGTTTGTATCACAGTGATGTCCCCTCTGGGCTGCTGGCACATACCTGCAGTGGCTCAGGCTAGAAGCGGGGAGCGGGGGTGCTGGATTTGTTCTCCTTTCCCTTCCACTGTGCTGAGCTGAGGGAGGCGTGGCCAGACCCCTGCAGGACTCTCTTATTAGGAAGGGGTTCCATCCCCCCAGCAGAGAGTTGATAACGCATTGTTTATCACTCCTAACTCAGGGTTTATCAGCCCATTAAGAAAACAACTGCCTCTCACCATTAATTTAAGTTCTTCTTAAACAGCTTTTCCAAGAAAGGAATGGAGCTACCTATTGATTAGCTCCAAAAAACCCTAAGCAGACACTGTCCTGTCTGCTTTTATCCTGTCTTCCACAGCATGAACTGTAGCCAGCATGTGATCTGCTAGCTAATGCTGAGGGGTGTCTGCTTGAGTAGGGACTGGTGAGGGGGAGAGGAGAAGCAGGAGGAAGCCAGGCAAGCCCTGCTATATGTGCAGTCTTTGCTGGAGCTGCAGCCAGGGAGCAGAGGGGAGGGGCCAGCCCAATTCTCTGGAGCAAAAAGTCCTGCCCAGTCCAGAGAACATGCTGGGGGGACTCTGATTTTACTTAGGAAGGGGTCTGGGACAGACATTACATAAACCAGTTTGACCCAAATCAGTTGAATCTGATGCTACATTCAACCAGGTTTATCTCAAACTGATATCAGCCATTTTTAAACTGTCTTATGTGCACTGAACTTCTTTTCTGTTACAGATTTAAACCAGTTTCTGATCACTAACTGGTTTTTGTGTAATGCCTGTCCCTAGCCTTAATGTGTATAAAGCCCACCCCCCACTAAATATCTAGGCATCTTTACATGTGCATGAGTTATAGATAAAATAGCAAATACTCACCTTTTGTTTTTTAAAGAAATTAAGAATGGGGCTCTTGTCCAATAACTTCACCTGAGTAAGGAATCAGTACTCCTGCATCCTAGTCTTACTCTGAAGGACTGAGTATTACTGTAGGGGCAGTGATTTCTTGGTAGTAGTTTTAGAATGAGGGGTTGAGGAGAGCCTTCTTTTGTGCTGTAGCTAGTTACCCCTCCGATCTGATCAGTATAGACTTTATGTTGATAGGCTTCTGAGGACTCCCATCTAGCTCTTTTAAGAAAATGAGATAGGGAAGGCAACAGATAAAGTATAAGGAAGCGTTAGGGCTCTGAGTCCCAGGAAACAGCACTGTCACCCACTTCTTCAGCCCATTGTCGGTAAATAGTCTGTATGCATAGAAGAGTTATTGTTAACCTCAAATTGTCCAAGTCCTGCAACATTTGTCTCTCATTTTATCTTGCATATAGATGTTTAGAACAGTTATGCTAGAGACAGACGTTCAAAAAGTCTGAGCCTGAATTGATTCAACCTTTGCAGGTTAGTCTAACCTCGGTAGGCTGAACTGGTTTCCAACCATACAGACAATCCTGCTGGACTGAGGAAATCCAGGTACATGCCTGCAGTGGCTCAGACTAGATGCTAGGGGGTGCTAGAGCAGCCCTCCCTTCCCTTGCACAGAGTTGTGCTGAGAGGGGCATGGCCAGGCCTCAGCATGACTTTCTCATTAGGGAAGTCTGCCTGCACCATCCCTGGCTTTTCCCCCCTGGCTGCTGAAGAGGAGGGTGAGTTGTCAGCCCCCAGACCCTTGCTAGCACTCTGAGGCAAAGCAGGGAGGGGTATGCAGTGCATATAAAGCTTTTCAGTCTCCCTCCCTGCTTGTCAGACTGTCTGCAGCAACCTGACAGATGATCAAGGTAGCCTGGAGCTGATAAGAGTCCTTATCACCCGATTAGCAAAACAATAGCCTGTCTCCCATTACTTCAAACTCTTCTTAAACAGTTTACCCGGGTGACCTGTTGGTTAGCTTCAAAAGCCCTGTTCTGTCTGCCTGCCTGTCCCAGTGAAATTGGAGATGCACACACAGACACCTCTGGGCATTAGCTAGCACACCACATGCATAGGGTCTGTGGGGCTGGGGTCTGTGCTGTGGGAGATGGGGGGGGGGAATTTCTGCTTGAGCAGCAAGGGGAGGTGGGGCAGGGGGAAGCCAGGCAGACCCTGCTGTGTCTGCTTTCTCTACCGGAGCCTTTTACAGCCCTGTCTAGCATACCACATGCAGGCTATAGTCCGTGCTGTAGGAGAGGGGAGGAAGGGATCTCTGCTTAAGCAGCAAGTGGTGAGAGGGGAGCATGGGGAAGCCAGCAGACCCTACTGTGTCTTCAACTCTATGCCAGAGGAGCTCTGCCCAGGGAGCAGAGGGGAGGGGCCAGCCTTACTGTGAAGCAGAGAGCCCTGCCCAGCCCAGAAAGCATGCCAGGATGCTGGGGGTGTCTTGTTTATTTTAAACCAGCAAGGGGACAGGCCAGTTTGAACCAAATCAGTTAAGTCTGATACTACATTCAACCAGGTTTATCTCAAACTGGTTTCAGCCATTTTCAAACTGGTTTATGTGCACTGAACATTGGTTCTGTTATAGGTTTAAACCAGTTTCTGATCATTTAAACCAGTTTATGTGTAATGTCTGTCCCTAGCCCTGGGGTATACTTGTGTGGTAGGAAAAGACAAAATATTCTGCTAACTTACGACATTTATGTATTTAAAGTTCAAAGTTTCTTTTTATCAGTTGATCCAGAGAATCCTATTCATTTATTAGTTTTATGCATTTGAGAGTTTTGTCAAAGCTGATTTTGCTCTACGTCTTTTTGTTAAGGTTGATTGCACATAGACTATATTAGATTAGAAAGAATTTTAAATATTCTTCTAAGATGGGCAACATTAATTGGTGGCATTTTCTCTTTTACATAGATTTATATGACCATGCACTCCTGTCACATGGGTACAATAAAGAGCTGTCTTAAACCCCCAATTTAGCTAACGTTCCTGTAGATAGTCTGCTCTGAATTAATGCAGTTTGTCAGTAGTAATAGACTGCAGTGATAGCCTGAATGCCCTGCTACATCTTCGTCTGACTGATCTATGAAATGGCATCTCCCATTTATTTTTTTCACCACATAATAAACAGCCTGTCTGCTTCTGCTTTCCTGGCAGGTAGTGAGAAGCCAAAACCTTCTTTATACTATGGTTTCTTATTTTAACCAGGCGACTTTCATGGCAACATGAAAAGCCATATCATGAAAGTAAGAAATAAAAATATGCCCGTGGGGGGGAACAGCCAATGAAGTAAATAGCTTCACTGAGCATAAGAGCCACTTCCATTTCACATGGGTAGCGCAAGACGAGTCTTTTAGAAAAGATACTCTGCTGATTACACAGGTGTTCCCAGTATGTCATGACATTTGGTAGATGTAAATAGGCACAGCTGAAGTTTGTGGCAGATGTGTGTTCAGTAGCATGGGATGAGTAGTGTGGACATTGACCTAAAAGGGCCTGACACAGCCTAGAATTTCTGCCCGATAATTGACAACTACTGGAAGTGTGCGCTGGAGCTGTTGATTTGATATTGTGCCATAATAGCGCTTCCTAATTTGGGTTAACAGATCATTATTAGAGCCTTTTATTCCTTTTTGATTTGCATATTCACCATGGTTTCTGAGGTGAAATTGGGGTAAATTGTCACTGACATAAGTGTGAAGTGAAAAATATATGTCTGCACTCCTTTATTTTTCATTTATTCAGTTAGATGCATGTTTCCTTCCAGCAAAAGAAAGAAAACCATAAGAACACATGCTTGTCTATCTTTCGAACTCTCTAGAATTAGCTTGTCATGAAATGTAAAACTAATGTGTAGTTGTAAAAACCACTGCAAGCATTTTCCTTACTGCTGGCTGATGGCTAAGTAGATTTGGAAATGAAAAGGGGTTATTATAAAGTGATTACTGAATAGCTAGGTATGTCATTTTAAACAAGTAGCTAAAATCTGTGTTACAGGTTCAGCATGTAATCTTGTTTGTATCATTTATAGTTAAAATCTGATTTTGATTGTGGAGGAGTAATCAAGCAATGTAAGTAATTTGAGAAAAATAAAGTGAATGATGATTTTCTTTCACTCCTTAATAAAGCACATTAGAATTTAAATGACTCACTCTCTAAAGTATACCTATAAAATGGCAACAACAATATAAATATTTGAATCTTGGCACTGGTTCAGATTTAACTTCAATTCTAAACTAAAAAGTTTTTCTCAGAACTGGTAGAGTTGCAGTAGAAGACCACTGAGAAGAAATGACATATAAAAATACTGCTGACTTAAGATAATTACTGATGATTACACCAATATCTTACAACTGTAAATTTCAACCTGGAGGGGTATGTTCCTGAAGCAGTATGTATACCTGAAAATTGGAGCCAGTGAGATTGAAAAATGGTACAGAAGCTGACTCATATTGGGATTTCTTCATTCATTCATGTGTCTGCATTTGAGCAATTTTGGTCATATGTTACTGGAAGCTCATTTCAGATGCATCATCAACTAGGTTTTGCTTTTTGATAGAGATGAGCGAATCTGAAAAGCTGAGTTGTTTCAGGTGCATCTTCCATACTAGCTAGACATCTCAGAAAAACGGATCTCTCACCAGTTTTGTTGTACTCCTAGCTCTGAAGCAAGCTAGGAGTATTGAAGAAGGAAACCTTCCTTGTGGTTATGTTATGTTTCTGGTCCTTGATTAAAAAAAACACAAACGTGTGATGACAAATATTTAAACTTGTTTATTCAAATTTTCTGACTGATGGAGGGTGGAGTTTCTTTGAAGTGTATGTTTTTTGCCAGACTTCCAGTTACTTTTTTCAAATGATCCTGACATTCTTTCAATGCTGACAAAGGTGTTGGGATAGGGCTGTTAATTGGAGTGGTTCCTGGATAAATTCTTGCATTCCCAAACTTCATAAGAATTTGAAGCAACTTAAAAGAAGAGTCCCTCTCGCACATGCCTCTTTGTGAATTCCTACGTGGTCACACTAACTCAGCTGCATTAGCCCCTTTGCTTATTTGCCTCAATTCATAGAGCTCCAGATGGTGAAAGAAAATTTGTAGTCTTCAGAAAAACTTTAAAAGCTGCCATTTTTGCAACGGTTTCACAAACAAAACCAGTCAGACTTAAACACTGAACTGTTTGGAAATGTCTGCCTATCACAATGCAACAATGTAGATACAGTGACATGTAGAGGGTCCACGGGGGTCCACGTGCACCCCCTGAGAGCATTGGTGCACCCCCTGACTGGCTGTACTCACCACTTAGGTAACGGGCGGGGGGTGCAAGTGGGAGCACCAGTGCCCCCTGCAAGCACCGGTTGTGGCACTCCTAAAAGCAGCCACAGCCACTTCTGGAAGTGGCCACAGTGATGGGCAGTAATGGTCTGTCTCGCGATTGGCCGATCCCCAGCAGCAAGACTGGCCATGAGGGGGACCCCATCCCGCCCGGTCGCCGTATCAGGCTCACCACTTGGTCTGGCTAATTATGCCTGCTGAGAAAAGTGTTCAGAACTAGCTGAGGTGTTGCTGTATGGCTCTGCGTGTGATATATAGATCTACCCTTCAGGATATTTCATCACTCCCATCTTCTTGTTGATGTATGTCTGGTGTATTTTTGGCAATAGCCATTTTGATTCTGCTGATTTATAACTATTACTTCACTCAGCCTTCCTCATGGTAAGAGGAGATCCTCAGCATTGAAATAGGAGGGAAGGGCAAACATTTAATTTCTTCCAAACCTCCATGGCAAGAACATTTGAATCAGCATATCTTCTCCATAGATATGAAGAAGAAATGAAATGATGGTCTTGTTTCCTTGCTGTCTCACTTAAATTTTGCTCTGGCAGGCAAGTGTTCATTTCCCATGTCTGTGTTATGTAGCAGTTCACAATGATGGGATTAGTACACATTTTATAATATTCTCACAGATGCTAAATGATTTGTTCTGTCAAGGAGATGGATGTGTGACTTCAGCTGGTGAATCTGTTTTTTATTGTACTGTTGAAACACAAAGATAAACAAAAAATCAATTGCATCCTTTTAGATTTAGCATTGTTCTTAAAACACATGCCTGGGACTACTGATGAATAAATATGGTGTAGAAGTAAAGGACAGGATATACCATCTCGAACCCATTCCTTCCAGATTTCACATTAGTAGTAATATGATGTGGAACAACTGTTATCTTTGTAACTACAGAAACTGAATAAGGGAGGACTGAGCGTTGAAGAGAAAAGGGATAAAACAGGTCAATTAGAGACATTGTCAAATTTTCCTCCTTACCTTGTGGGCAAATTAGTCTGAAAGCCAAGTGCAGGAAAATGTGTTGTAACAAGGCTGACACTCCATTTCAGTTTGCTGATCACTTAAAATAAATTATTTAACCTCTCATAGGTAGGGCTTTAACCTATCAACACTGTGAACATCCACTTTACAGGGTCCCTGAGATTATATAGCAGCAACTCAATGAATGACTTGGTTCTGCAAACCCTTACTCAGCTGAGTACTTTTGCAGGTAAGGGCTGTTCACAAGAATAAGGTTGGCAGAATTGAGCCCAATAAACTACTCAGCTGCTGTAAAATCTCTCTTTCGGTTTACACCAGTTAAGATCTGGCCCACTACTTTTTTCCCCAACTGTCTTCTTGGCTGCCTTGATAGATGAGCAGGGTGGAAAAAACCTATGTTACAGTATAAGAACTGCATTATGTTTAAACAGGAAACTTCTTTTCAGGATGCTTTGATGATGAATACATACTAGAATAATTGCAAAAAGAAATCAAACCATCATATTTGAATGTGATCTTTCATTAAACTATTTGCCAAGATTTGTAAACTGCTCTAAACAGCATCCATCGCAACCATGGAGAGATTAGAAATAGTGAAATAAGAGGAAATGAACAGGAAAAACTTAAAACATTTAGTAAATGTGGAGGCTTATGTTTTTTAAATTCTTTTTCTTTGAAAACAAAAATGAATTTACTACTTCTGTAGTAAACCTCACAGGAGGCATAGTAGGAGATCATTTCCTTTTGGATGCTATATGCGTATTTGTGAGGTACGAGGTTCAAGCTTCATTATTGGACGTTAGAATGTTTTGTTTTGTTTTAATTTAGCTGGCTTAAATTTCTCTGAAGGGAAGACTGAAACTCTCATAGTCTCATCATCTTATCTGATCACTTACATTGCCCACACTTCCACTGATCTCATTGAAATTACTGGCAGAATCCCATTGGCTTCCCAGGTTCAAGATGAGGACTTAAAGCATTCACTTGATTGTAAATGCCTGAGTAATCTCATATCTAAAGTTAAACATGTGCTTAAGTGCTGCATTGGATAAGGGCTGCAGTGATCATCAGTGTGTAAAGGATTAAGTATCTAGTTGTGTATAGCATATCATATCAGAATGCCTTACAGACATTCACAGGATTACGTTCAACATTGTTTGACAACCAAAGAAATATTCTCATTTCCATTTTATTGATAGAGAACTAAGGTACAGGGACTAAGTCTTTTCAGTACTGTAGTCTCATACCTGGGTCCGTGGCCTGGCAGCAGAGCCACTTACTTTGGCCTGCCACTCTATGGTTAGTCACCCAGACTGGCCAAAGCTGTCCAGAACCTGCCAACCTCCTACCGCTCCCTGTCACCAAAGTGACTGGCAAGGGTCAACTGACCCTGCACTTCCTACATATAAAACCCTGAGCCAGCACAGAAATGTCTGGGCATTTTGCACACATGGAGTGGAGGTGACTGGGCAGTCCATTTCTCAGTGATGGTTCTGCAGATGAACTCCTTGTAACTTGTACAGGATCACTCAGTGTGACCAGGAAAAAGCAAGTACTTTTGAGTCCTTTTCCAGGCTAAGTCAGAAGCGTAACTACCATACTTGCCTGCATACCAAACTCATCTTAGGATGCACGTCTTAAGTGGGGGAGCTGTTTTTTTGTCACTGTAGTATAAGTAGGCAGGTATTGTACTGTAATGGCTGCCCAGCTAGCTGCTGCTTGCCTCAAGCCCAATAAGCAAATCAGGTAGATCCTTGTGTTAACCCTCTCATAGCCAAAGCTGTTGGCTGACCACTGAAGTTGGCTCATTGCAAGGGAGGAGCTGCATAAATTTTGTAGTACCTTGATGAGTCTTGTAGTATGTAAAGAACACTTTATTGTTAATGGGAACTTACATAAAGAATTATTTACAGTAAAGAAGTAACAGTCTTGATACTGCCATTGCAAGGTCTGGGCCTAGCCTGGTTGCTATCCTGCCACAACAGGAAGTCTGCCTCACTCAGACTTAGGATGCCATATTTCCTGGACATTGTTTCAAGGAGGCCACACAGTCAGCCATGACTCAGGAAAAATGTTCCCCCCGCCTTAGCATGTGCAGTTGGTGTGTTCTTTTCCTGGATGGAATAAATAGAAAAGAGGCCAGAGGCTGAGCTGCATGCATGAAAACCAATCAGTGAAGATGTAAATTGGGGAGTCAGTAGGTGAGAGACAGGTCGGGGGGGAGAGGAAGGAATGTAGCTGGTAAGTAGTGGAGAGGTACCCAGGGAGTCAGATGTTAGGTGCGTTTTAATGTGTTATAAATCCAATGTCTATATTTAGTTCATGATTTTTTGTATCCAGTAGGCTGACTAAGTGAAGTTCATAGGCTCGTCTGTGAAAGGTGTTTTGAGGATTAGAACTGAGAGATTGGAGAGAGAGTGGTTTTCTTGTGAGAAATGTACCTCCACAGGTAATTGGGTATTCTCATCTTTGATAGATTTTCAGTTTGCATTAATTCTGGTACAGAGTTGTTGTTTGGTCTCTCCTGTATATTTTCCATCCGGGCATCTGGTGCACTGGATGAGATGTATTACATTTTTGGAGGTGCAGCTGGAAGAGCCAGGATTGCTGATGGTTCTGTTGTGGGGTTTAGTAATTGTGGGGGGGTGGGGTGGAGATGTGTTCACAGGTTTTACATTTCTTATCTGATCTGGCTTGGCCTGGGTCCGTTTGGTGTGTTTTGGGCCATAGGAAGTTTGCTTTGGTGACGAGGTTAGCTAGGTTCAGTGCTTGTTTGAGGACTAAGATGGGTGGTTCTGGAAAGATTTCTTTAAGAATTGGGTCTTCATCTAGTATGGGTTGCAATTGTTTGAAGATTTTCTATATAGGCTCCAGGGAGGGGTGATATGATCCAGTGTGCGATTCATGGGGATTTTCCTTCTGAAGCAATTCTTCACATGGTATCAATCTCTCTGGAGGAGTGTCCTTGTTGACTCAAAGCCTTTTTGAGGTTTGTGAGGTGATGATCACAGGTGTTCTCCCCAGTGCAAATTCAGTGGTATCTGAGGGTTTGGCTGTATAGTACAGTTTTCATTATGTGTTTAGGGTGATTGCTGGTTCCTTGCAGATATGTATGTTGGTCCGTGGGTTTCTTGTATATCATGGCCTGTATTTTGCCATTCTGGATAGTGATCATTTTGTCTAAAAAATGAGATGTTGGTGCTGTCTTATTTAGGGACATGTGATATGCGAGAAAGTACAGTGACATGTAAACCTTACGTAAATGTCACTCAAAATGGTGGCAAGGAAAAACGGGGGCAGTGAGCAGAGTCAGCATTCATTGTGGGTTCCAGAGTTGTGCCAGTGCAGCGGCTCTAGCAGCAACACTAAGAGGCCACTGCACCATTACCAGAAGCAAGTGATTTGGCCTGTAAGAAGCTCCACAGTCTGGATCCAGCTCTGGGCCAAAGAAATCAGACAGCCCTAATGTGTGGGATAAAGGCATACCTTTAGAAAGAGTCTGAGCAATAGTAAGGATACTTTTAAAAACATACAATTTTGTTTTATATAGTTTAAAAGAATTTACAAAATTGAAAAGGGCCTATCTTGTATATTTGGCACTCTTGACAACTATTAAAAATACAAATCCAAGCCATTACTGCACTCTTAACACCCTCACAGCATCACTCGACATCCTTTGAGCCTCAATTTAATGAAACATTTTAAAAATTATTTACTATCTGGAATATCAAATCATTCTAGTAGCATTTAGCTGTTGTTTTGCTGACCTTTCTAGAGATCTGTTGTCTGATGCATCTAATTCTAACTATTTTTTACTTCCCCTGGAAGACTAATGAATGCCAGTTTAGAAATTAAGTTTATTGAAAGAGTTTAATTACATGAATATTTTATTTGAACAAAACATATACTACATTTTTTGTTTGCATTCATTTTCAAATGTCATCTTTTGAAGAAGTGTTTAGACTCCTTTTGGTTCCTATTTGATTCAGAATACATATGTATTCTTTAAATAAATGTATATAAAAATGAGTTGTGTGAAGCGACCATACTGTTTTCTTTTTTGGTCTTTTATTTGTTCATTATTCATTAGGTCTCTAGCCAGAGCCCACTGAATGCAAGTTTTTTTTCCATGTAGGCTTCTACAGTCCACAGTGAGACACAAAAGAGGAATCTTGAACGTGAGCTTTAATTCTAAACTCAAGTTTTTGATTATCAATGACAGGATCCTAAAATTACATCTAAATGTCTTTCTCAGATTCTGAAATTGAGTTTCTGAAAAAGCATTGTAGTTGTAATAAGAGGTAAAGTGCAAAAATCCAGAGGAATGAGCTGTGAATTGAACCTGCAGTGGAAATTGATCCTATCAGTCAGTTTCTGCACCATATTCTCGGGAAAGCACAGCTGAATGTAGAAGAAGCCAGGATCACTGATTAAATGGGATGCTAAAGTGCCAGGGGCTAGAACTGGGCTTGCTGGTCCCTGAGGTCAGAGCTGCAACTGTCAGCCTTCACTGCTTGATACCCAGCTAAAACTGGCAGAAAGAGAGCAGCATGAAAAATGCTGCAGGCACCATCAGGGGAATTGGTAAGAACTACCTGACTAAGTTTCAGGCATGACAGACATTACATTCCTCAGGGAAGAAATCCTACTCTCTTATCATGAGTCAGTGGGCCCATATTGTCCCAGTTTGCCTCATGATTCATGTCAATGGGGTCTATCATCATAACCAGAATACTGAGGGGCAATAAAACGTCAGTTTATCCAGAGAGCTGCAGTGTAAATAGTAGGGTCTAGCATTTTACCAAGTAAGGAGAAAACAAATGTTTAACAATTAGTTGTAGTCTGCTAGTCGTGAAAATATAATTAATTACCCTATTAGCTAACCCTATGAGATTTGTATGTTGCATATAAAATGATAGTGATGGCATTCATGCCTTATTTTGGCAGTACTGTATTTGTCTTCTGGTCTGGGAAAAGTGGTTTGAATGGTGATTAGCACTATGTGAAATTACACTTTTCTACTTACAAAGTTATCACTTAATTTATACAACATACTGCAGTTTTAGGACAATGGTCTTCCAGTGCTGCAGGGGATAATCAATACTGTTCTAAAGGGCACAAAAGCAAATTTAACTATAAAATGTTTAGTTCATACTGTTTCACTTCATTTAAAGTTGGGAAGTGATCAATCAGAAAGTGATGAAAAAAATACCAAAGAATGCTAAAACAACAGGGGTAAATCTAAGGGGAGGGTTGCAGTAGTGCAGTTAATGTTAATGCCCCTCTCTCAGTTTATTAGATTTAATGTTTCACTATTCAGACTATCCTTTCTTTTGCAATATTGCTGTCTATTAACTATTCCTGGTAATGTCTTTTCTATTTTACAACACTGAAGACTGTCTTTAGTGCTAGCTAAAAACCTTAACTCAGGTGTAGTAAAATTAAGTCAGATGCAGGCTTGACTGAAGTGAAGCATTGGAGGAACACTTAAGAGGGCTAGACTTTGTTTTACAAATTGGAATGAGATTGCTACATTTAAATATAATGACTACAGGACAAATGAAATGATATTGTTTGACCTTTTTTTTTGCCTAGCTTGTTGCATTTTCTAAACTTAATGTAGCATCTAGCAAAGTAGTGCAGATTGTAATAAAGGTACATGTGTTTTATCTTTGACCTTAAACTGAATGATATAGTTCTAAGCTTCTAGCACATTAGTCAAGTTTCTAGTTGCTCCTTAACTGAAAAAATGTGTGTGATGATGCACCATACCACCTACACTCTCTTTTCAAAATCCTAGATCCATCCATGTGTAGCAGGCTTGCCTTTTGGAGCTTGGGTTGAGTCCCAGACCTGAAATTTTGCTATTTTGATTGGTGGTGCCCATCCCCCAATCGGCAGGCAGCAAGAGGAGTTCAGTAATGCCCCTTTCCTGAGGGGAGGGGGAGAGGAGTGCTCCCCCCATGGACCTGATTGAAGACTGCAACACTCAGGTCCGGAAGACTTCAGGGGTGGAGCCTTGGAGCATATAAAAGGAGCTGCATGCCCAGCATGAGAGGAACACATTCGGAAGAGAGAAGGGCAGAGCTTAGAAGAGCTGAGGAGAGCTGCTCAGCAGGGTGAAGCAGTAGCCCAGAAGTGCCCCTGAAGTCTTCCATCAGTGGGGGAACGGCAGCAGCTAGGCTCTCGGTGTGCAGCATGGCACACGGCATCCAGACCCTGGGAGCTGTGTGAGACAGCTCGGGTCTGCAACCTCTGGCATGCGGCCAGAGACACGGTGCATGGAGCAGGACCTTTGGAGCACTTGGGTGGCTCAGCTCCTCAACCCCCAGAACAAGGCTGGGAGCTTGGTGCAGGAAGTGCTGTATGGAGGGTCTGGGAGCAGACCCAGCCTGGTGCTGCATGAGGCAGCCCAGGCCTCCGATCCATAGTAAAAGGTTGACTCCAGAGAGCCAGATGTTGACTGGGCTACTGAGCCTGCCAGAGACACCAGAAGCCCTACATAGCGGAGCCGTGTTCCAGGGGACAGCGACCTCCCCACCCTGAAGCCCACTGCAGGTGAGAGAGCAGCCTGGCACAGAGGATAAGGACCCTCCTCTGGGCCTGGGAGCCATGAGTTGCAAGGAAAAGAAGATTCCCACAGGGGAGGGGAGTCTCCCTCCTGGTTAGTTAAGGGGTCCTGAAAGGGGAGGTGCCACTGAAAGGGCCCCCCCTAAAGTTACCAGCTTCTTTGTAGGACTTGGGAAAAGCCCAAGAGCACTGGGGTTTCCCCTCAGGATTGAGTTTATCTTTGGAGTTTACCTGTTTCAGATCAGATACTTACTTGTGACTTACCTATATCTGGAGCACTGGTATAAGGTTTTATGTCATTTACCCAGAGTGTATTGTTTATGTTACTGATTTAGATATCCTATAAATATATATATACATTGTACATATGTTTATATCCATGTTCCTTCCTCTTGTGATAAGTTAATGTAAATAAATTTGTACATAGTTAAGTCCCCTGACTGTCCTGGCCTGGTTATATAGGGATGGAGGGAAACTGAGCAGTCTGCAGTTCCCGCCTCACAGCACACCTGCCAGCTATCAATCCCCTTCAGTTGGAGAAGGGAAGTATATACCCAAGCTACCTGGGCTACATATGTGAAACAAGATAAAATCTTAGCCCAGAACTCATAACATGGTTGTTCTTGAGTTATTGGACAGGCACACAGCAGTGTAAGTACTCTAGAATTCTTTCACTTCCTAGATATCCTCAGAGGGAAGTAAATGAGCTTCTACATTATGTTGAGAGTAATGTACTACGTTTAAACTGTGTGAATTAAATTGGTATTTTAAGGTATAAAGAGTGAGTTAGATATTTCAATGTTTGGAAGGTATAAAGAAAAAGACACTAACACTTACCTTTTGATCAGACAGAGGTTGGTTTGTGGTCCTTTTGTTAGACTGTTGTCTTTACCCATTGTCATAGACCACATTTTAAGTTATAATATAGACTAAAAATTAGCATGACTTACTGGGCATAACACAAATCACAACCAACCCATAGCCTTTTTTGCAGTTCAAAAGTTCAAATAAACATTTTTCTCCATTTTTGTTATGTCTACCATGTGCACAAATAGGTTCCAACCAGAATTTGGAAAATAAGTTCTTCTGCCATTATTAGGTTTGGGGGGAGGGGAAGGGGTAGTTGAAGAGTAAATAGAAAGAATTTAAAAAGGGAAAATTTGGGAAACAAAATAACATAACAGACTCATGGGTTTGGTGGCAGGGGGATTCCCTTTAGCAATAGCCAGCTGGCTTTTTTTTCAGTCTAGAGATTGCCCTTTATTGGTGACCCCTGACTACCAGGTTATCCAGAGCAACAGATTGGTGAGGATACCTGAACAGCAAGGACCCTATATGAGATCTTGTTTTTATCTTTAATTCCTTGTCCCAGCCAATTTCTCCCAGCATCTCCCTCCTATGCTGTCTCTTGAATTTTCACCTGATTGTTAGACTATACCATAGCATGGCACTACCATGATGGAGTGAGGGGTCTCATTTAGATCTGGTCAGCTTTTGAATGAAGAGTAAAGGAAAGTTATCTGATCAAACCTACATAAGTGATGCCCTGAACTGATAAAGCAAGTCAGAGTCCATAGTAATCAATGTCATGGCTGACTTAATAGCCTACATCATCTGTCCATTAATGATTACCTGCCTTATATCTTAAAATCATCAACCAAGGCTGAGTTTCTCCACCTTTTACTATCATTTTTCTTGTCCCACCTGGTGTCTGTCTGTCTCCTCAAAATTAGGTAAAGAAACCATCATTCTCAGAGTAATTTACTAAAGCTTCATCAATAATACTAACCTTTTCTCTTCCACAGAGGAGGAATGCTTGGTAGAATAAGTAAATTAATGAGAGAGAGAATATTCTCTCTCTAGCAAAAGGACTTTATAAGCTTTGATTTAGTTTATTTTATACAGCCTTTTAATTTCAGTTTCAAAAAGTTTCGCATTTTTTTTCCATTTTTTTTCTTGTATGTTTCCTAATCTGTATATTTCTTAACTTTGGTATAAAATTTCTGGTGTACCTGCCATAGAACTTAGTGGACCAAGATTTCTGTACTCAAAATCTCAAGCCTTAATGTACAGTAATAGTGCCATTACACCTTTAATGTGCTGGGCCTATTGATTCCATTGCAAATAATGCAGCAGTTTCAAAGCACCAGATGAAAGGCTATTCTTACAGTATTCCCAGAAAAAAACCTGAATCATGAATTGCTGGAAACTGAGATAGAAATCAAGAAAAAAGCACCAGTATTCATGAGATTTCTGCTTGAATTATGTAGATATAGACATTTAGGGAAATGTTCAAACTTTGGTGGTTTTGTAGCTTTTGAGATTTACCTTTCTTCTCTTAAATTGTGGTAAGATACAAAACTTGCATCCAAATTCAAGATTAATTTAGTGAGTTGCGTTGCTTCAACTGAATTATTCTAACCAAGAATATGGCCCACTCAGTCCAGTCACAAAGGTTGTTGACAGGGACGGGGGGAGGAATAACACTTTTCCAGAAGAGGAATTGTGTCAATTTGATCTGGTCTAGCTCACATTCTTCAGCAGGGCTTGTTGGTGCTTTTATCTAATAGCTGATTCAGTCAGCTATTAAAGTGCCAAAAAGCCCTGTTGAAGCATGTGAACAATAGAGATCCTGGGTGAATCAGCTCAAACTGACATGATACCTCTTCTGGGCATGTTCACTGCAAGGGTGTACCAAGCTGAAAGTAAAGCACTGTTTGGGGGAGGGGAGGCGGCAAAACGGAGAACTTTATTGTTGAGTTAATTTAACACTGGCATCTGGCCATAAACTGGCAAATGCAGTATGGAGTCTAGATTGAAAAATATATGTATTTTGTAAAGCTGATCAACACTGTGTGATTCAACAACAATTAATACAAGAATAGTTAAAGGATCTAAAGCTAAAGCTAAAACAAAAATTATTAAAGCTTTTCTTTGTAGGCTGGAACAGAGAACACATAATTCCTTAACACCTTTTCTTCAAGGAGTTAAGATGAAGATGAGTAATATCTTTGAACAAATATTGTAAGCATGCTGGGATTTTAGTAAAAAGTAAAAGTGATGAAGTCTGGTGGAAAGTGCTTAGAACACTGTTGGTAAAGACATGTTGATTAATAAACATGAGAGAAGGGAGATGCATATTAATATGTTTATGTATAAGAAATTTCTAGCTCATTAAAACTCTTCTAAGCATTTAACTAGAGAAGCAATAGATAAAATCAGACATTGTCTTTAATCTTGTTGAGGGCTCCTCTACAAAAAAAAATCCAGTTTATTGCTAAATATGTATAATAGCTCTACTAATGAGAATGTTTTGAATACGTAGATAATTCACTAAAAATGTAGGACATATGCCATCTCAGCAATAGTACAGAGCTATGGTTGAAACTTGGGTTCATTTTCTTATTGTAGTCTCGCTGTTACCTGGGCCAGAAGGAATGAAAGGAGTTTCACTTATGTCAGAAGCAGGTTTTGGTCAATTAAGTAGCATTTAATCTTCCTCTGATTTCTGTATAGCTATGATATGATAGTGTCAAATGAATATGTGTACAACTTGTCATTAATGTATAATATGCAAAGATTGTATATGGTTACTTTTAAGATTGTAATGTGTGTAAAAATTAGATAAAATTATTTGGGGATGTTTACAGATCCCATGCGTGGACCACGGAAACTAGAAGTTGTGGAAATCAAATCTCGTCAAATCACTATTCGTTGGGAGCCATTTGGATACAACGTAACACGTTGCCATCGATACAACCTCACAGTCCACTACCGCTACCAAGCTGGAGGACAAGAGCAAGTCAGAGAGGAAGTTAGTTGGGATACGGAAAGCTCACACCCTCAGCACACAATTACTAATCTGTCACCGTACACAAATGTTAGCATAAAACTCGTACTGATGAACCCTGAAGGTCGAAAAGAAAGTCAAGAACTTGTAGTACAAACTGATGAAGACGGTGAGTTTTTGCATTTACTTCCTTCAGGAAATGTATTGAAAAAAATACTAATTTAAAAAAAAGATGTGATATATTCACAGATATGCATACCATCACGCACACTCTGAAATTGAGGTGTACTGTAGAAAAAAGTAGAGAGGGAATAAAAGACTCAAGCAGAAAAAATTTAAATACATTTGCAATTTTGTGTGAAGTTGCATTAATCAAACATGCAAATTACCAGATGGTCATCTAACAGGGTTATTACTTGTGCAGGTTCCAATACTGATTTCATTAAAGCCAATACCAGAATTTCTATTGACTTAATCAATTTTAAAGCTAGAAAGGGAATCTTATAAGCACGTGGTCTGACCTTCTGTATAACAGATAGTAGTTCTTGCATCAAGTCCATTACATCTATTTGGGTTATAACATATGTTTTAGAACGAAACATTCAGGGTCTTTTCAGAGACTTCAAGAGTTAGAGCATATACAAAATCCCCTCCTTACAAGTTCATATGGTTAATCAAGTGTCCCAGTAATGATCTCATCCGCAAATGTGCTGAGGTAATGCTACCTCCAATATTCCTACTTGATTACCCGTCTCATGGATCAAAGGATTGCACTACAGCCCTCTTAACAACAATGCCAACCCAGGAGATTATGCTCTTTTGTGACCAGGCTTCATACCACCTTTTCAGTACTCCAGAATACATTCCTTTACCCAGTTCATGCAACTGAACTGTATTCATGGATGCATGGCTTTGCTTTTGGCTATACCAGATCACTTTGTAAACCAAAACAGTTTCCAACTCCCCTAGTTTCTTTAACTGAACACTTTGCCACTGTCAATTTGTATTTTCTTCCAAATCATGTCAGTTATTGTATTTGGCCAACAATGAATCAAATCACCAGAGGATTCTACAATAAACAAACATTACATGATGAATCCACATTTACAATATATATTTGTAGATCTATCAGTTAGCTATAATTTTATCCCTTCACTATATGCTGTATTGGTTCAGAATGTCATATAGCACCAAGTCAAATGTCTAATAGAATCCTAAATATATTAACACAAATTAATCACCTTTATCAGCAGAACTGTAATCTCACAAAAATAAGTTTGGTAAAACTTAGTTCCATAATATTGTATTGTCCAGAATTAATTTTGCTGCTATCCTTTAATTTTTTACTAATTTGTGTTCCATATTAGCCTTTCCATGATTTTTCCTAGTACTGTATTAATGTCAAGCTAATCAGCTTGGTTATTTCATGTATCCCTTTTTTATAACTGGAATAATGTTTGCTTTTTACCAGTCTTCTTGAACTTCCCCAATATTTTAAGACTTGTTAAAATCACCACTGAAGATCCGAAGGCTTCTCAGATCGTTCTTTTAATACTGTTGGTGTAGAAAGTTCTGTAAGAGTAGGATCATGATTCTGTGACTCTTTCCATTGTAGTACATTTTTTAAATAAGGCATATTATCATTTCTCATATACCCTTCTAATGAATAACTTGTCTTTTTAACAGTGAAATTCAAAAAGACTTTCTTTTGGTCAGTCAAGCATTCACAATAGAAAAGCCTTCTCATATTTCTCAAGAGAATCTGGCAGTTCAGGGATGAATAATCCTTCCTTCCTGAAGTGAAGCTCCGTTTCTGTATAGTCAGGATAACTGGACACTGGTATGAAAAAAGAAACTACATATATTTCTAAATATTGCCAAATTTTCCCTATCAGAAATAGAAAAAAAAATGAAACCCAGAGCTTTCAAAAACAAATTAAAGTTATATGTCAATAAAATTTCATTTTTTGTGTTGTTCAGGATAATTGCTAAAACTTACAAACCAAAACAAATCTTACAAAACAAGCCACCCATACTAATTCATTAAATAAAAGATTCCCTGAATACTTTGCTTGTATTGAATACTACATGCATTGGAAAGGCCAAGAACCAGAAAAGATACAAGAGTTTACCTTCTTGTTTTTAATGTACAGCTGTCAACTTATTTAACAGTATATATTGGCCCAGATCCTTTAAGACTAACTTCTAATCCTACAATGAAAAATGGGACATTGGATCTATAGTAATTCCAAGAACATGCATTATACTCTCGTTCTTGCTTTCTCTCTCTCTCTCTCTCTCTTCTGCTTCTATACTGAAAAATTTGGAGGTTGGGCCTATAGTAATTCCAAAAACATGCATTACACACATACTAACTGTGACCTACAGAGGCCACATCTACATGAAACAGTGACTGCGCAGTTGTTACTACAACATCATTTACTACTTGCATACCCAAGTATTAAGTGACTGTGCAGTAAGTGGTGTTACTGTGTAATAGCATTCTTGAATGGCCTCATAGTGATGATGACTGTGCAGTAGCTTACTACTGCACAGTAGCATGGCATCACAGTTTGTACCCCGTGACACTGCTGTACATTAGTAACAAGCTTCTGCGCAGTAAGCATCTTGTGCAGACACGACCAGAGATGTATAAAAAATGAAGCATGTTTTTGGAATTACTATAAACCCAACTTCCAAATTTTTTGGTGTACAGGTAGAAGTTAGCCTTGTAAGATCTGGGCCATTATGTACCATTTATATATATAAACTGTGAACTACAGAGGTCATTAAATTTAACCTTTTTATCTTTTAGTTAATATTTTTTTAAGCAGTCATTTTTACATGATGTCCTTTACCCACTTGACATGGGTGCATCATCCTTTGCTCCAGTATTGCAGTGCATTCATGGAAGAGGAGGTGTGGAAATAGGGTTTGCAGCTGCACTGCTTTTATATTGTATTATGTGGCTAAATACAGACAGTCAAGACCAAGCCTGAATCAGTCCAGTCTTTGCAGGTTAGTCTAAGCAGCACAGATTAAATTGAAACAGAAGTGACAGGCATTTACCTTTGATTCAGGAAGTGCAGCCACATGCCTGCCTGCAGTGACTCAGGTCAGAAGAAAGGGGGGAGCTAGACTATGGTTCTCTGGCTGTGTTCACTTCCTTTTCCTGCTGCCCCTGAAGTTTCTGGGATTTGCAGTTCAGAATTACAGCAGCAGGACTCTTCAGGGTTGTTCCTCACTTCCTCTTCTTGCTTCCAGGTGCCCCTGGAATTTCTAGTCCACAGTTGCAGCCAGCAGTAAGTTTGAATGGGGGAAGGGGTGTTTAACCCCCCTCCCTGGCCCTAGACCCCAGCCAGAAGTTTCATAAACTGGTTTGACCCTAATCAGTTAAGTCTGATACTGCATTCAACCAGGTGTATTTTAAACCAGTTTCAGCCATTTTGAAACTGGTTAATGTGCACTGAACTTCTGTTCAGTTACAGGTTTAAAACAATTTCTGATCACTTATGCCAATTTATGTGTTACTTCTGTTCCTAGCCTGTAAGTTGATTTTGCAAGATACTTTAACATGCACCTGTATGTTGGAGCAAGTTTATACCCTGTAAAAGTAGGACTCTGCCACTGCCTATTATTCATTTCATTGAATTGGAGCTGGGAGCAAATTATTCTGCTAGTCCAACTCTTCATGGAGGACTCCTTCCTATGGTCTGTTTTTAACCTAATTCAGTTTTAAATGGCCCAAAGGAAGTGCCTTTTTCCACCCTTGAGAAAATACTCCATTGTCTAATATATTTTATTAAATCAGTGATGTTTCCTTTTTCTTTCTTTAATTATATTACTGTTATCTTCCTAAAGCATAATGTCTTCTTCTTTTGGGTAACCCTTTTGTACCTTTCTAGATAGTTATTGTTTTTACTTGGTGAGAGCTTAGCCAAGCTACTATTAAGTTCAAGGTCTGTCTGTGGTATAAACTGGTGTGCACAGATCTTGTGAGCACCTCTCTGCTCCGAATATTGCATTTTAGGGTTATGCTAAAACATTCTATGTATTTTATGAAGCATTTTATGGGGGAAGAAAAGCCAGCAGTTGCAAAGCTTGGGAAGAGACTGTAGTAAGGCCTGACAGCATCTTTCTACCAGAATCTTCTGATAAAACTGACTTTTCAGTCCCAGTAGTCTCCTATAATAAAAGACTTGAAGAAAGGCGATCAGATGTTTGGATTGTCATCATCACCATTTCCCTGTAAAGCTTCTGTCCTAATATCAGCCAACATCACTGATCTATGCCAAGCATGACCCTCTATTCCTAATACAGGTTAATCATAGTATCTGAAACTTCAGTACTGTTATGCATGTCATATACAAGTTTTCAATATATTTCTAATTAATAGAAGACATTAATGACTGAAGAAGTATTGATACTGGACTTATCAGCAAGAAGTTGTCTTCAAGACACTAGACTTAAATGTTAAAAAGTCAAATTCTCCACCTTTTTCATCAATGACATTTTACTGAGGAGCACAACTTATGTGTTTTAGACTTCACTGTACTGCAGGTGGCATATATGCTTATCCTTTTTCCTTTATAATACTGTGCATTTAACTAGTGAAGAGCTATTCTGCGTTTGTCATTCTATGGGGAAGAGATAAAATGTGTAATTTCCTAACAGATGTATAATGTATTATACACCCGTTTTATCTGGGAGAAGAAGAGAAGAGAAAAGGATGATATTAAGTCTGTTTAACAATTTGCCAAGGACTGATTATACCTGCAGAATATAAGTATTATATCTCAACAGGGGACTGAAATTTGATGGACTGTTAGCAGTCCTAGAAGATGTTAATGCTAGGTTAAACCTCTCTATACATTACTTTTCCTAAACCATACATTTTTCTTTTTCCTCCCGTTAGTCCCAAGTGCTGTACCACTTGAATCAATCCAAGGAAACACTTTTGAAGAGAAGATCTTTCTTCAATGGAGAGAGCCAGTGCAAACATACGGTGTGATCACTTTGTATGAGGTACATTGCCTTTTCATCTAGAGCTTTGATTTTAAAAAAGTGATGTCTTAAAAATGTCTGTATATTTCACAGAGTAATTAGAGTACTTGCATATTAGATTGTTTGGATTGAGGTACACAATAAGATACTGTGCTTCAGTAAATACAGCAATGGATTGTAAATTAACTAATAAATGTGCTCCAACACTTGGCACTTCTCCTCTCTAGGCCTCTGTTTCCATTCCCTCTTTCCTTTTCTGTATTGGAAGTTTTGATTTTAAGTAAGGGCACACCAATAGAGATTTTTGGGGCCAATACAAATAGCGGATTTTTAAGGAGGCATATTGGCCAATACCAATCCAATTTCCAATATGCAGCTCTTCAGCTTGAAGAGCTGCGTCCAGCTGGTAAGTCTGGTGTGGTAGAAGGGATGTGGGGGCAGATCAAGGCTCCTGCAGTGAGGGAGGGAATGGGGCTAGGGCTGGGGCTGTGGCAGGTGCTGACCAGATGGTGCAGGGAGGGGTACAGGATAGAGCCACAAGTGGCTTATCTGGGGGGCACAGGGTGTGGCTCATTGGGGAGCATGGCAAGGGAAGGGGGCAGCTCCCACCACTCTGTGTGGCACATCCAGTGTTCATCTGATGGCTCCCACTGCTGCTACCACTGCTCATCCAGCAGGGCATGTGCCCCCAGATCTGCCTAGCCAAGAAGAGCCTGCCTCCAGCCTGGCCCGGCCCGCCCTGCCCCCGCAATATTAAAAAAGTACATGATTGGCTTAAGAGCATTAAAAAAGAAAATGATGAGTTTTTTCTTAAAATGCCATTTAAAAAATACATCAATCAGAACACAAGTTAATGAAAAATAAATCTACTGTAGAAGAAAATTGCTACAAACCAGCTTTCAATATAAGCAAAACTGCAGCTGTTAAACCTGGGTGATATATTGTTCTGTCTAGTAATGCACATCAAATATTTGAATGATAGCAAAGCAGATCTCAGTAAAATGTTTAAAAAATAGGAGAGAGAACACAGTAGTGATAGTCGTCATGACATTTATGGGAGACTCATTTCAGTAAGCCTATTGTAATCGAAACAAGCAGGTGCAATTTAAAAAAAATAATCTGGTATTTTGTTAATGCAAATTCAACAAAATTACACGTTGTTAGGTTTCTAAAAGTTGCTGCTTCTCCTCATCTGGAACCTTTGCTTGAATACCTTTCAGAAAATCTGACAAAAGACCACACAGATTAAGCTGTCAGACTGTAATCACAGTTAAACCTCTTACCTGACCTTACTACTAAATTAGTATTGAAATGCTTAAAAAAAAAAAAAAAAAAAAAAAAAAGGCTCTAAATGAGATATAAGAAAAAAGTTTAATGCTATTAACTATTGATTTAGTTTTGTAGGCTGAGTTATTACGAAGGGGTAAAATGTTATGGAAATGTATGAGTTGGCTTTGGTAGACCTAACCTTAAACCATGATGAACCATCTCAAACAACTGCATGTCAGAATAGTTAGTTAATAAATATTGTTACTTTGCTGATTCTTAGGTCTTATTTGTACAAAACATACATTAGCAAAAAGTTCCTGCTTAAAATCACACATACATAACCTGATTGCTGAGAAATTTACACTCTTTGGCTAAGTACAGACATTTGGGGATGTTAAATCAGGTTCAAAATGGACGCCCGATTTAAAATTGGCTTGTCTTGGTGCCGACTTTACACTTAAAGACCCGGTCTCAGTGACCAGAAATCAATCCAAACCTGTAACAGTACAGACATTCCATGAACACAAACCGGTTTAGAAATTGCAGATCCCAGTTTAAGATAAACCAGGATCAATGCCATATGAAACTTACTTGATTTAGGTCAAACTGGTACATGGAACTTCTGTACCCTTTCCCTGTATAGCCCCAGGGCTGGGAAATCCAGCCACTGGCCCCATTCCTGGGGCTGTACCTTTTACTCCTTCCCCTGCCCCTGCCTGTACCTAGCTGTTTTTTGCCCCCCTGCAAGTCCCCCTCAACTCCCATCCTGCAAAGCTTCAGGTGCAGCCATTTTTGCTAGTGTTTGCCACTGTCAGAGCCAAGCAAGTAAATCCTTTGGGGGGGGGCAGGAGGGATGTGGTAGGTTTGCCAGTGAGGGTCACAGGGCTAAAAATAGCCCAAGCCCTCCTGCAGATGCTGTGAACCACGTTGATCCAGCCAGATGCTCCTGGACCCATGCAGCTCCCCATGGGTCATGCTTGCCTCCCCACCACACCCATGGATCACACCTGCCTGCCCACCCATCCTCTGGTAAACCCCCAATTTTTCCCCCTAGCCTGCTTGCCTCCCCTCCAACACTCCCAACTTACCTGAAATCAGATGGCCCTTCTGAATTGATTTAACTTCCCTCTAACACTCCCAAATGTCTGTACCTAGCTTGAGGGGAAACTCTTTTCTCAATACACATATATAGTATACATCAGCTGTAGTAGGTGTTGCACAGACCTGTTAAAAAGAGGAAATTAACAGCCTAACTATCCTTCCAAAGTGTTTGGGAACAGAAGAGCTTTTGCACATCAAAGTACTCCAGTAGCACTTTAACAGTGAAAAACTAGTGCAAAGGGAAGAAAACATGAATATCTCCTCATGCTAGGTGTTAATTAAGAATGCAATCACAGAGAAGATGGTAATCGCAGTAGAAATCAGATATCATTAAAATTACTTTGATTTTTTTCATGAACATACATAGGCCTACCATCAGTTTGACTCAATCACCTCAGGTCTTGTTCTTTCTAAATATGCCAAGTAGGTAGTGGACCTGGCCAGCTGAATGTCACAGCAGGTTTTTGCTGGCATGTGGCTTCGTTTCAGAGGTTGGCACTCATAGTATCACAGGAGCACTGTGCCTATGCGAGAAACTTCCTGGTTGCTATTGTGCAAAGCGGAGCAAAAAATGATTCAAGGGTCTAGTCCCTACTGCAAATCCAATGGTTTCAACAATTTTTGAAAAACAAAAACTCAGCAAATAAAAGCGAGCCTTTAAATGTAGGTCTGGTGTTAACTGGTATAGTGTGGTCTACACAAGGTTCTTTATTCTGAAACATCTTCCAACTGCTTACATCAGTGTAGTTCCTGAGTTGGTAGCAATGAAAGGAGTGCTACTGTAAACAAGGAAAAAGCCAGTAAACCCTCCCAAGTGTCAGCTTGCATACACAGCGATGAAAGTGCCCACATGGCTTTTTCTAAATTAGCCCCCTGACCATTCCAAGGCATATATCTGCATCAGTGGGAGGTTTTTTAGATATTTTCGAAATAAGACAGCTTGGAGAAGATAAAGCTTTACTAAACGGGGAGAGGAGCATACTGAAAAAATACAGGAACAGTGTATTGTAATTGTAACCAAGCAAGCTACTCTTTTTTTTTTTTTAATGAACGGGTTGTTTATAGTGGAATAATTTAGGTCCTTATAGTGCAATAGCCATATAGCCAATTCAAAATTTCATGAAACAAACATAATTAACAGCTAGCACATGGGTCACAGAATTTGTGACTTCCTGGTTACATTTTAAATGAAATTGGAAGGGGATGTTGAGGAATCTAATTAAGAGTTCCTGTGTTTGCTGGTTAACTCTTCCCTACCTCTGTCTCAGTCTCTGTCTCCTGACAAAAATGAAGAGGGTTGGTTTGGTCTGAAATCTTTTTAGATCAGTCCGTGCATGAAAAATTTAAAGATTCCTCATCCAAGTGCAACTCCTGACAAAAATGTATTTGTATTTTGTCTTGAATTGATCTGTTTTCCTGGGCACTAACACGTGCCCAGGATTCTGTTCCTATAAGGCAGCCCATAAACATATTTTCATTGATTTAGAGATTTTAGGGAGTTGCAAATATTTAATCATTTAAGAAGGGTTAGTGATGCATACTGCACCTGTCACACAGTCCCATAGTTAATATACACAGTAAAAGTTCCTTGCCAAAGCTTAAATGTCTCTATCTAAATATTGCTTCAGATGTCTTCTTAATTATAATAATATGGTGTAAATCTAACAGAGAGTGTCAATTATCCTTTTATATACTAATGGTGCTCAAGTTAATATGTGAAAATTTATAACTACAACTACCTATTTAAAGGGGGGAAATTGAGTTGTTATTTTTAACTATTTTTGAGAGTTTCTTTTTAAAGTTAATTCAGATCTTGAAGAAGTCAATAATTTACTACGAGAAAATTATACAGCATTTTATTCTGGACTTGAGGTTTTAATGAGAACACAAAAAAAGTGAAAGGAAGGAACTAAAAATACAACATTTGGATTGCATATATTATTGAAGGTATTTTTCCCCAAATTGAAGAGCTGAGTTTGGTTTACTGTACTACCTGAAAATTTACAACATAGCAATTATAATACATAAGCTTCAGACTCAAATATAAGTGTCATCTTTTTTGTGAAGAATTCACCTAAAACTGCCCTTGTCATCTAGTGAAGATAATCTTATTCAGAGCAAGGTGTAATTATACTAAAAAAAGATCAGAAATGAAACTATACCTTTGTCACTTGCTTATCTGTTTTTCCTAGTTATCTTTTTTGTTCAAACCCAGCAGTAATATGGCTTCAGAAAAAATAACATTGTGAAAGCCAACAACTTAAAGGTATTAGATTAAGCCTGAACCTATCCTTTACTGTTGTAATCTAGCTGCCTCTAAGTCCCTGTATCTATACAAGTAATAACTCATAACAGTTTTGGCTGAGTCCCTATGTCCCTTCATTGGATTCAGGATTTGAAGAGTATAAGAGAGTAAGATAGCTTATCATAAAATGTCTGACAGTGCATACATCAGAAGGGTTTACTGGATAAAGATGAAATCTTTGTCCATCTCCTTGAGATGCTTTATAACTTTCTTATTCTTTTGCAGATCACCTACAAGGCAGTCAGCTCCTTTGATCCAGAAATAGATTTATCCAATCAAAGTGGAAGAGTCTTAAAGCTAGGAAATGAAACCCACTACTTTTTTTTTGGACTTAATCCTGGAACCACGTATTCTTTTACCATTAGAGCCAGCACAGCTAAGGGGTTTGGGCCTCCAATCACAAGTCAATTCACCACCAAAATATCAGGTATTTAATTAAAGACTATATCAGTTCCCTTATGGTCATAACTCTTGGCTTTTTGGGGGGTTTTTTTGAGTTTTTTTTCTTTTTCTTTACCTTTAAAAAAAACCAAACTTTTACATTCGTCAGAAAGAAAAAAATAAGGTTTTTTTTCCCCTGAAAGTGCTAGATAAAGTGAAACACTAATGTTTTAGAAAAACTTTCAGGTGATTGAAAATCAATCAGTTCATGTCTACTTTGAAATTCTTGTTTGGATCTGCAGTTTATCATCCACAAAACCATATGAATAATGTGGGTGGAGTCAGTGTTAGCAGCTGTTGTGACTTTTAGCATAGGGTATTTTGGACATGATGCTGAGGGTTCCATTCAGAGCTCATTGAGCCTTGACACGATTCTAAATTAGTACAGTAGCAGTGCTGGAAAATCTCTTTAATGAGCCATGAACAATTGAGACTATAGCAAAAAATGCTAAACATCTAGCGTTAGCTTAAAAAGTGTAGGGAACTGCCAGGCTGCATGCTGTCCTAACAAATGCTTGGGCTGAAGTGGATATGAAACTGCATTAGAGAGGAATGTGAAGACGGGTGGTTTTCAGATAGTGGGAAAGATGACTATGACATTTCTAAAAGCCTCTGTACAATATTTTAAAGCTGTCTTAGGCACAGGAACATTTTATTCCTCGTGGTTGATGGAATGCAATACTACTACGTATGCTAAAGTGCATACGTGATGGATAACCAAATATGTTACAAAGTTCTATAATAGAAACCTCTGTATATTCAATCTTTTGGCCATGTTTCTGGGAATTAAGCCAATAGTCAGATGCCATGTGGTCTTGGAAGAATGTTCATAAAAACTTGCACTAGTTATTTTTTTTATCGGTCTTCTCTTTTTGGAAAATGTAAAGCAAACTAACCAGGGGACTTTGTTTATCATCTTGTTTCCCGGATATTCTCATTGTCACCTTTTCTGCCTTTTTTGTTGAGTGATCAACATTGAAAGCTTTATTCTGTAGCAATGAATTACTTGAAGAAAGGACAGTGAATGGAAGTTAGAAAATATTATTCATACAAGTTATTGTAGGGATATATTCAGTTGGTGATTATCAGCTAAGAAACATTCTTAATAAAAGCCATGAATATAATTAGTGTCAGAAAATAAAGACTGTGTCCAGTGCTCTACTCCATGATGTTGAGTAAAACTTTTGTCTGCAAGAAATTTGCCCGGCTGCTTGCACTGTAAGTGTGAACTAGATTGGCAGAGCCAGGCCTTTGTAGAATGGGAAGAAGGTACTATTCAGAGAAGAGAAGAACTGAGATAAAGGCTAGGGACAGACATTTGAAAAGCCTGAGCCTGAATTGATTCAATCTTTACAGGTTAGTTTAACCTGGCTGGGCTAAATGAGTTTTGTAACCAGACAGACATCCCAGAAATGCAGGCATATGCCTACAGTGGCTCAGGCTAGAAGCCAGAGGGTGCTAGAGCAGCCCTCCCTTCCTTCCACAACATGGAGCTGAGGGGTGTGTGGCCAGGCTGAGGCAGGAAACTGTGATTAGCCTAGCAGGGAATTGATAACAGTGTTTATCATCCAATTAAAAAACAACAGAGGGACATTACCAGCTACCTGTTGATTCAGGATGGACTGTAGCCAGCATGTGGTCTGCTAGCTAACACACAGACAGCTCTCTGCGGGGCAGAGTGAAGAGGCGAATTCGTGTTTAGCAGGGAGTGGTGAGGGGGAGGGAGAGAGCAGAGGTAAAGGGCCAGCCCTGCTGTGGAGCAGAGAGCTTCACTCAGCCCAGACAGCATGCTCGGGGTGTCTGATTTATCTTAAACCAGCAAGGGTTCTGGGACAGACATTGCATAAACCAGTTTGAGCCAAATCAGTTAAGTCTGATGCTTTTCAACCAGGATTATCTCAGACTGGTTTCAGCCATTATCAAACTGGTTTATGTGCACCGAATATCTGTTCTGTTACAAGTTTAAACTAGTTTCTGATCACTTAAACCAGTCTATGTGTAATGCCTGTCCCTAGCCGTAGAGAACAGTTCTAGGAGTTTACATTGCATTACACATGTTTTGAAGTGGAATTGCTCCATACAGCCAACACCACTTGGAACCCATCTGGTCACAGTCATCAATCCAACCAGGATTAGGTTTATCAATGGTTTATGGAACATCGCCAGGGAAATCTTATGGCTGGGATTTTTGAAGGAGCTAAGGGTGTTAGCCACACAGGTCCTATGGAATTTAAAGAGACTTGAGCCTACCTTCCTTATGATCACTTAAACCCCCTGTTTAAAGTGCTATGGGAAATAGTGCCGAAGATTCAGGTAGTAGAACTTTTTTTTTCATTCTGTGCGCCAAGCAAATGTCCCGGTATGAAGCTTTAGGGCCATTTGTTGCTGTCACAGCTTTTGATATGATGTAAAACCAGTATTCTTAATGCTAACAATGTAAATATCCCATAGCACTTTCTACAATAAATGAGGTATTAATGCTGCATGCTGGCCAAATTCCAGTTGAGGTAATTGGATTTTAATTTTTCTAAATCTCTACTTCTTTTTCAGTTGAATAAGAAATCCTTGATTTCCTGTCAAAACTTGAGGACTGTTACTATTCACTGTTAAAACAGCTGCCATAACTACAAAGTTGTCTTAATTGCAACAATGGATAAAATGATCCATCATAGTCTAATAAAAAATCTTTTCTCCCAAAATCAGCCCTCCAAAATAGGGGTGTTATTCCTAAGCAGCAAAGCTGCTTTTTCTTTCCTGAAATAAAAGCATGGAGATGCTGCATGTTAATGGCTGCCAAAATGGCTCCTGCTTCTCTCTGATCTAGCCATCAGAAAGGGCAGAGTCCTCTGTTAGTCCTGTCTCAGAAATTTGTAATAGCTATTGACTGAGCATAGTAACTTGTGCTGGAGGAGGCAATTGAGGTGGCTCTCAGGCCAACTAAAGGTGATGCCACATGTTCAATTTAACACTAAGTGCAGTTAAAATGCAAGCAGATGTATATTTAAGTAGTTTAGCATGTGTTAGGTGCCTTTTGGTTGTTAGAGATTTGCTCCCTTTCAGGCAAGTTTTATCTCTTAACACCCGCTATTCATGGGTTTGGCATTCACGGTTTCAAGTATTCATGAATGCTGAACCTGCATCTTAAATACACTTAAAGGAGCTCCTCGGAGTTCCGTGCTTGCCGTCACCAGACTCCCACTGCTGCCACTGCGCTGCCGCCGTCACCAGTGCAGCCGTGCCCCGCCCCCAGCCTCCAGGGGCGCTGCGTTCATGAACGCAGACGGTGTTCATGAATGCAGTGCCTTATTCACAGATTTCACCATTCGCAGGGGTTATGAGAATGTATCCCCACAAATGGCAAGCATCTCCTGTACTAACTTTAGGTTACTACGTTCCAGTGATTTGCAGTTGTTGCAAATGAGTGTATGCCACCACTCCAACACGTACATCACAACATTTCAATAATTTGCCACCATTGCAAGTGAATGTGTGACAATGCCCTAAGCTGTTGTCTGTTATAGTTTGCAGTAGCTTGATGAGACTTGTGGCATGAAAGCAACATTTTATTATTTCTAGGAACTTATATAAAAAACTAATTACAGTAAAGTAACAGGCTCTCTACTGCCTAGCCTTCCAGGGGTGCAGCCTTGACTCAGTCACTGTTAGGACTTAACTCTATCTTAGTCAGCTACATCTCTAGAAAAAAAACATTTCTACAGTCTGCTTTCCAAAATCAAGATCCAGGTCTTATTTGCGGGATAATCTGTCACTATTCTTTCTTTTCAGTGTTAAATGTTGTCGACATGAGGTAGTAGCACTTACAGGTGAACCAATGCATCAAATGTAGTGACACATTTTTTAAATAAACTGTTAAAGATACAGTTCATTAAAAAATCAAACAAATATGGAAATAATGAGCATATTTTGCCTCTGTTTTGTTTGTTTTGTTTGTTTTAGCACCATCTATGCCACCATATGAGCTGGAAACACCTTTGAATCAAACTGACAGCACTGTGACAGTCCTGCTGAAACCTGCACAGAGCAGAGGAGCTCCTATCAGGTATAGAGAGGAATAAAACTTTACAAAATTAAAACTAAATTGATTAATTTCTTGAATGCATTTCCTGAGGATTTTCTACAACAGCAATCACGGTCTAAATCCATGTCTGTATTAGCTCTAATTAAATTAAATAACTGGAGAAAATGAAAGTGCTTTGATGTTTGAGTGTTCCGGTATTGTTTAAAGGATTTGATTCAGATGCAAGTGGCTTGTTCTTTGAAGATAAGGAACAAAGCCACAGTGCTGTAGTGTGGGTGGTTTCTTTACTTCTTTTAGGTAATTGCTTATTGCAGTGTTATGAGTTCAAGGGCATATAACATTTGTTTTTATCTTGAGGTGTTACGTTTTTACTTCACAAATATTTAAGATGATCAATTTTTACCAGGGGAACGCATAAAAAATAGAATGTAAGATTAATAATAATTTAGTATGTCCAGTTTATTAGGAACAGAGGCTGAAAAACCAATAGCTCAAATACTAGAGATTTCTACCACCCATTAATATAGTTATAGTTTTCACATTGCTGTGGTTTGTATTTGACAGTTTCTGTGTACAGTGATTAGAAAAAAAAGCAGCTGTTTTTCAGAGTAAAGTGAGGAATGATCAAATTACTTTACATGAGAATCATTCATGAGATCAATTAATTAAAATCATTAAGTTCCTGGTTGCAGAAATTACAGATTTTTTTAAAGAAGTTTTGGTTTTTTGTTTCCATCAGATAGACTAAGAAATGCTCTTATTACTCTAAGGAAGAGATTACATCCCAAATGAAGACCTGTCAAGGTGTATTAGTTCCACTTTGATGTTGTAGTTTTTGATAATTATAGTTCATTTTAGAAATATCATTCTGGTTTATCAGACATGAATACAAAGGAATATTGAATTGCATGTTATTATTTAATGAGAGGATCCTGTGTTTAATTAGATTATTGGGAGAGGTTATACTGTAGGTAGTTGTTAAAGAAAGGAAAGAGAGAAAAAAATGTGTAGGCCTATTTTCTATTTTAGCATAATGTTTCATGAAATTCTCTCAGGAACATCCGAAGCAGTTGAAAAAATTTAAAGCAATAAAATATACTATTATTTGAATTGGACTGAACAGAATCACATACAATTTGCTCTTTTTAGGTACCCTGTGTAAAACCTATGTTTTAAATAATTTTTGGTTCAACTTATGCTGCTGTATGACAGTCCTTCTGAATTACAAGCAAATGAATTAGGATTCCACAGCATGTTAACAATTGGGTATGTTACAGCATAAACACAAACATGTTTTAGATCATAAATAAAAAATAAGTTCAGTTGCCTTCATCTACCCTACTAAATTAAAGGCAGTTGACTCCTAGTAGTACTGATAGACTGAAAATCAAAATCATAATGCAAAGGAGCTAGTTAGGAAATTTTTAAATGCCACATACCATTAGTGGGTAGGGAAATAGAGGGAGGGATTTAAAATAACATCACACTATGGAGCTGGCAGAACCACATGAACACATGACAGTAAATTTACAAAGCTCTTTTGCAGCAATACTTAAAATTAGTGCTGGCTGTGAAGTAGTAGTGTAAATAAAAAGTTAAAGAATAAAAATTAAAGTCAGGATTTCTTTCATACTTTTAAGGTTTTATTGTGCTTTATACTTTCACACATAATTTCATTGCACAGTTTCCGGAACAGATTCTTGTTTATGGATTTTATTTTTTTAATCTATATTCATTGGCTGTTGAAAATTTTGCCATACTTCATTTATGCACTTCACTAAGTAAGAGGTTGTCTATTGATTCTGCTACAACCACCCAACTAGGTTGATGCAGATTCTTGGAACTGCACTAAACTTTCAGTGTAAATGATTGTTGTCATTTTATTGATCAACACATCAGGAATGTCACATAAAATTCTTTAATTCTTGAGATGGATAGGGAGAGCACAAAATCTAGCATTCAAGTCAGTGATGCTTATGCTCAGGGTCACATGGAATTCTGACTTCTCTCCACAATTAAATGTTTTATTTTTGTAGAATACATTTAAGCTGCCTTATTTACAATGCCTTCACCAACAACCATAATATATGCTAGAAATGCTTGCTGTTTATCAATTAAAGGTTGTCCCAGAGGGTAGTCTTTATCAAAATGTTCAGGCACCTCTGTTTGCAACTGCACAATAGTTATAGAAACCAAGTAGCATACCAAGAACATTATTTAAGCATATTGTACCAGAGGTTTAATTCAGCAAAATATTTCTTGTTTTCACTTCAGTTTTTCCAGTGTGTTTTATGGACATTGTTTTGTAATTGAATTTCTTTGAAGCCATAATTCATTTGATAATAAGGAAAATGTTCACTCGTTTATCTGTTAAGTCATGGGAGACTTCAGCTACCCTGACATCTCATTGGAAGAGCACTTGGCCAAATCTGACTGGTCACAAAGCTTCCTCACTTGCACTGACAAGCTCTGTCTGACTCAAGAAGTCTACAGGCCAACAAGAGGTAAGGCGCTGCTGGATCTGGTTCTGGCCAAAGGGGATGATCTAGTGAGCGACCTAAGGATCAAAGGGAAGCTAGGTGACAGTGATCATGAGTTGATCACTTTCTGTATCCATCGCAAAGCTGGCAAATCAGTAAGCAATGCAGAAATCCTTGACTTAAGGAAAGCTGATTTCCACAAGCTCAGAAGATTGGTTGTCGAGACCCAGAGAGATCACAATCTAACAGGGAGGGGAGTCCATTATGAGCAGTCACTCCTTAAGGACACGATCCTAAAAGCACAAAGGAAGTCCATTCCAGCCTGTAGGAAAGGTAGCAAAAGGGCTGGGAGGCCCCCTTGGTTCAATAGGGAACTAATGGACCTTCTATATCTGAAAAGAGAAGCTCACAAGGGATGGAAGTTGGGAAATACCACTAAGGAGCATTAAGCAGCACTGGCCCAAACCACAAATCCTCCTTCAGATACATGAAAAGTCAGGGGTAAAAAATGGGGCAACATTGGACCCCTGCTGAGCCAAATGGGGCAGCTGACAGCCAACACCATTGAAAAAGCTAATCTCCTCAATGATTACTTTGTGTCAGTTTTCCACCAGTCCAAGGGGATCACCCTGCCTGACAGGACCCACAGATTACCAGGGTAAGGGCAATCATATGCCTATAATTAGTAAAAATCTTGTAAGGGAACAGGTTGAGAGGCTGGACATCCACAAGTCAACTGGCCCAGATGGAATGCACCCAAGAATGCTAAAATAGTTGGCTGACATTGGAGCACAACCAATGGCCAGGTTATTTGAGAACTCATGGTGCTTGGGAGAGGTTCCAGAAGACTGAACGAGGGCCAGTGTGTTGGAAGGAAGATCCAGAGAACTATAGGCCAATCAGTTTAACCTCAATCCCTGGAAAGATCTTGGAAAAAATCATCAACGAAAACATCAACGACAGGCGAACGGAAGGCAACATTCTGATAGAGAGCCAACATGGTTTTGTTGCAGGTAGGTCTTGCCTGACCAAACTCATTTCCTTCTATGATGAGGAGATGCATCACATGGACAAGGGAGAAGTGGTTGATGTCATATACTTGGATTTCAAAAAAGCCTTTGTCTTGGCCTCCCATGATGTCCTCATGGTAAAGTTGGGGAATTGCGGCCTTGACAACCTTACGGTCTGATGGCTGGGGGACTGTTTCTATGGTCAGACCCAGAGTAATAGTCAATGGAATCGAGTCAACATGGTGCATGGTGACTTATGGTGTCCTCCAGGGCTTGGTACTCTGACCAGTACTTTTAATATATTGATAATAATCTGTATTTGGTTGTCAAAAGCAGACTGGCTAAATTTACAGATGACACCAAGTCACACTAGAAGATAGGCTGGGGATTCATGCTGACCTGGACAGGCTCACAAGGTGGGCGGATCAAAACCTGATTACATTCAACACAGAGAAATGCAAGGTGCTCCACCTCAGGAAGAAGAACCCACATCATACTTATAGGCTCGGCAGTTCTATATTCACTAGTGCCATGACTGAAAGAGACTTGAGGGTCATGATTGATCACAAGATAAACATGAGCCACCAATGCAATGCTGCAGCTGGCAAAGCAAATAAAACTCTGGCTTGCATCTACTGATCCTTCTGAAGCAAGACCCAAGAAGTCATCCTTTCCCTTTACCCAGCCTTGATGAGGCCACAGCTGGAGTACTGCATCCAATTCTGGGTTCCACACTTTAGAAAGGTTGTGAAGAAGTTTTAGAGAGTTCAAAGGAGAGCCACGCATATGATTAGAGGTCAAGAGAGCAGGCCTTATTAGGAGAGGCTGAGATGCATGGGATTCTTCAGCCTGGAACAGAGAAGGCTCAGGGGGACTTCGTGGCAGCCTATAAGTATAAAAGGGGTGTGCATCAGGAACTGGAAGAACATCTGTTCACCAGGGCACCCCAAGGGAAGGCAAGTTCTAACTGTCACAAACTGGTGGAAGACCCTTTTAGACTGGACATAAGGAAAAACTTACTTTCCAAGTCTCCAGAGTCTGGAGTAGACTCCCCCAGAAGTAGTGCAAGCACCTACTCTGGATACGTTCAAGAAACACCTGGATGCCTAGCTTGCTGAGGTCATCTCACCCCAACTGACTTCTTGCCCTTTGGCAGGGGGCTGGACCTGATGATCTCACAAGGTCCCTTCCAGCCCTAACATCTATGAAATCTATGTTAACTAAGCTAGATAAAATGCTTGTAATCTACCTAACTTCAAATTTTAGAACTTAGAAATTGTTTTTACTATTGTGGATTTCGCTCAGCAAAAAATTTAAAAGACAAGTTTTATTTAAAACCACATACTTTCTAGGAAAATATATTTACGGAATACACTGTCACTCAAAAATGCTTTAAGAACAGTTAAATTAATTGTTTATAGCATATGGAATTTAGTGAAGGTAAGGAGTCAGCTTAAGTGTTAGGCTAAACCTGAAGCAGAAAAAGCATGACTACTATTAAGTAGGTGATAGTATGTGAAGCAAAAGCGGGTTCCAGGACACTAGAAGTGCTCTGGCACTGCATTGTAAATTAGAGACTCCCTCAGCCCCCAACATGCACACACAAAAATCCATGCTGAAGAGTTTTATACGTAACAGGAACATGTGTTTCCCTGGGAACAAATAGCACTGGCATAGAATCATATCATAGAAGTAGGGTCAGAAGGGACCTTGTAGATCTTCAAGTCCAACCCCCTGCCTGGGCAGGAGAAAAAACTGGGCTCAAATGATCCCAGCTAGGTAGGCATCAAGCCTCCTCTTAAAGACCTCCAGAGTAGGAGCCAGCACCACTTCCCTTGGAAGTTGGTTCCAGGTCTTAGCCGCCCGAACTGTGAAGTAATTCTTACAGATGTCTAATCTAAACCTACTCTCCAACAATTTATGGCCGTTATTCCTTGTTATGCCAGGGAGCGCTAGGGGAAACAAGGTCTCTCCCAAACCCTTCTGGTCCCCCCTAGTGAGTTTATAGACTGTCACCAGGTCCCCCCTCAGCCTTCTCTTGTGAAGGCTGAACAGGTTTAGGTCCTGCAGTCTCTCATTGTAGGGTCTGCCCTGTAGTCCCCGGATCATGCGAGTGGCCCTCCTCTGGACCCTCTCAGTGTTGTCCACATCCCTCCTGAAGTGGGGCGCACAGAACTGGACACAGTACTCCAGTTGTGGCCTGACCAGTGTTGCGTAGAGGGGGAGAATCACCTCCTTGGCCCTACTTGAGATGCTCCTGTGGATGCATGACAAGGTGCGGTTAGCCTTTCCAACCGTGACCTCGCATTGTCAGCCCATGTTCATCTTGGAGTCAACAATGACTCCAAAATCTCTTTCTGCCTCCGTGCTCTCAAGAAGGGTGTTTCCCATCTTATAAGTGTGCCGCTGGTTACTACTGCCCAAGTGCAGCACCCTGCACTTGTCAGTATTGAAACACATCCTGTTTTTGCTAGCCCACCCCTGTAACCTATCCCAGTCCTGCTGCAGTCTTTCCCTCCCTACTAGTATGCTCACCTCACCCCAAATTTTGGTATCATCAGCGAATTTAAACAGGGTGCTTTTCACCCTGTTGTTCAAATCGCTGATAAAGAGTTTGAACAGTGCGGGCCTGAGGACCGAGCCCTGGGGGACTCCACTGCCCACTACTCCCCAGGTCAAATATGACCCATCCACCACCACCCTCTGAGTGCGACCCTTCAGCCAGTCTGCTATCCATCTAACTGTGTAGGCATCAATGCCACAGTCGCCCAATTTTTTAATGAGGATAGGATGGGAAACTGTGTCAAAGGCCTTGCTGAAGTCCAGAAACACTACATCCATGGCGAAACCTGCATCCAAGGCTTTTGTGACCTGATCATAAAAGGCAATCAGGTTGGTCTGACATGACCTGCCCCTAATGAAACCGTGCTGGTTGCCCTTGAACATCATCTCTGAGGCCGGCCCATCGCAAATGTGCTCCTTGATGATCTTCTCAAAGAGTTTCCCTAGGATTGAGGTAAGACTGACAGGCCTGTAGTTGCCCGGGTCCTCCCTCCTCCCTTTTTTAAAGATGGGGACCACGGTGGCTATCTTCCAATCATCTGGCACCTGGCCTGAGCACCATGAGCGCTAGTAAAGCTGTGCCAAGGGCCCTGCAATAACCCCTGCTAGCTCCCTCAACACCTTGGGGTGAAGAGCATCTGGACCCACTGATTTGAACACATCCAGCCCCTCCAGAAGCTCTCTAACTCAGTCATCCCCAACCTGAAGGTCTGAAGGCATTCCCCTCAAGTCCATCTTGCATCATGGTGGGGAAGTCCCGGTCCCTGCCCAAGAAAACAGAGGTGAAGAGTTGGTTAAAGAGGTCTGCTTTCTCCTCTGGCACAACCACCAGATTGCTCAGAGGATCTTGCAGGGGCTCCACATTTCCTGGTGCTTTCTTCATCCTCCCTATATATTTGAAAAAGGACTTTTTGTTATCCTTGATTTTGGACGCAAGTCCTAGTTCTATGTCCGCCTTAGCTTTCCTGACAGCCCCCCTACAGGCCCGAGCAGAGGAGGTATACATCCCCCTTCCACCGGGTGTACACCGCCTTTTTGTCAATCAGGCATTTCCGTACACCCTTGGTGAGCCAGGGGGGCTTTCAGGCACTCTTGCCCCCCTTGCTTTTTGTTGGGATGGTCACCCCTTGGGCCCTGAGTATCGTCTCCTTAAGGAACGACCACTCATGTTGGGCACTGAGTTCCCCTGCCCTTGAGAACCCCAGCGCCTCTCCCACTAATCTCAACTTGCTAAAGCTGGCCCTTTTGAAATCTAGGGCTGCCGCCTTGCTGCTTGCCCTTGACACCCTGCACTGGATGGTGAATTCCAGCAAGCAATGATCACTATCACCCAGGTGGTCAAGGACCTGGAGGCCCCTTACCATGTCGTTGCCTGTGGCCAGGACCAGGTCCAACAGGGCATTTCCTCTGGTGGGACCGTGCACCTCCTGAATTAAGTGGAGGTCCTGTATCAAATAACCTCCCTAGGGTTGTCATACTGAGATTGGGGTCTCTGATCCTGGCACTTCATTGGAAGCCAGTGCTTGATGTGGTTGATGAACTAGTCTCTGTTAAGATGAAATAATAATTTTATGGTTTGATATTCTTTGATTTGACCATAACTGTATACAAAGTATAACTGAGCACCAAAAATTATTGAAAACAGATTTTCTGAGAGTTCTTTAAATATCAGTGTTGCTGCTTTTAAAACTTTTAGGGTCTAAAAACTGTAAGTATTCATTTGAATTTTGAATGGTGACAGTGGTGTTAACACAGTTAAAAATAGAAGGGAAATTCAAATTAACAACAAACCCTAACTATATGTACTTGTCAACTAGGGGAAGTGGTAAATATATTCAGACTTGCTTATTCACATTAGTTCAGCTTCTACCTTACCTACATGACAAAACTAAGTTTGCCCAATGTTTCAAGAACTGCAGGGAGGTTCAAATACAAAGTCAGATTTTATGCAGGTCATAGTAAGAGGTGGAAAGTAATACCCATTGATTACATTTATTTTATTTTATTCAGTGAGATGCTTCTAGTGACCCCTGTGTTTAGGTTGTCTGACATGAACTATTACAAAAGATTCTTGTGACCTTTTTTTTTTTTTAGAGAAGTTTTGCAATTCCTTCCTGGTTTACTGCAAGCCTTTGAAACTTGGCAAGGAAAAATATATTTTCTTTGTCCTGTAAAGTCCATTCAGGTTACCTTAGTAATGAAAGGAATCTCATTACTTCCTTTCTCTCCCTTGTGTAGTCAGCAAAATATTGAAAGGATGGCAAAACAAAAAATCTTACATTTTCTTAAGTTTTGCATTCATGCTGCTGCCTATAAATAAACAGCATACTCTGCAATGAGAACACCTGACAGTTACTAGCATAACTGTAGCAAGGGCTGGGGGAAGGAAAGATCAAGGGAGAAATAAGTTTCCTCACTTTGGAGTTTCTGCAGCTCCTTCTACCACTTGCTCTTCATGGTCCATGAACCTTCCCAACTCTGGAGGCAGGTAGGGGGTAGGGCTTGGCTTCCTCCAATTAAAAGTTTTAACTATTGTATTTACCAGAATCCAAGACAACTTTGAATTTAAGACAACCCACCCAATAATGCGATTCTGTATATGGAGAATGTATACATTTGTTATAGACTCTAATTATCAGAGGATCATCTTAAATTCATCCCCTTCTTTCCCTCATTATAGAGGGAAAAATAGTGGCGGGGCAGGCAGCTGGGGGGCCAGCAAGTAGCCGTCTTATCATTTATCCCCCTCCATTTCTTCCCCCTGCTGCCTGTGTGCACCCCCTGCTGCCTGCCTCTCTCATGCCTGTATCCCCTTGGCACCTGCCCCGCCTGTGGCCTCTGCCCCCTCCCCCCATAGCCTCTGTCCCCCCCCCCACCTGCTCCCTACAATCTCTGACCCCTGTCTCCTTCTCTCCACACAGCTTCTTCGCCCTTCAGCCCTCCACTTCCTACAGTGTGTGCCTCTCCCCCCAGTTAGTCAGACATGGCTTCAGCTCCATTCCCTCCTGGGGAATAGAGCACATGGAAGTGCAGCCCCTGCCCAGGCATGCAGCACTGTCCCACAACTGGAACTGCAGCAAGAGTTGTGCCTGACCAAAAATGTTCAACAGGCTGTGGAGGCAGGCTTGAGAGGTGGAGGCTATGAGGGGCAAGGAGCGGGGGCATGCAACTGCTTCAGCTCTGACTCTAGTCCTGACCTGAGCTTAGGGCCAGAATTAGAGCCACAGCAGCTGTCTGATCTCTCTCTCCCTCTCTCTCTCTTTCTCTCTCTCTCTCCTCCCACCTTGTCTTTGTACTCAAATCCAAGACAATACAATAGTACATGTCCCTAGTAGACCACCACTTTATCATCAGGGAGCCTTGTGGTGGGACAGGAGGAAATTGAGAGATAGATAGAGCTGAGGCTCATCCAGTGAGTTTCTGGAGCACTTGGTATCAGCCTTCAATGACCTCTTGGGGATGACAGCATTCGTACTGCCAGTTAATGGAATTAGTCCTGAAGCTTAAGTGCCATAGTGCGGAAAGTTCAAGATTCAAACCATGATGATGATGAATGAAGAGGGTGGGAGAGTTACAGTTACAAATCATATATTATTTTAAATCTTTTTCAAAAGCAGAGATATAATAATGGGGAATTCCATACAAAAAGGGTTATCCTAAAACTTATTCAAAGTCAACTTAGGACACACCAGAATAGGGATTGTCTGTGCAAACTTGATTTAGCCTTTGTGGACATGCCTTCTGGTACAGCCTTTAATTACATGATTGCTTATTATCTACAGGACCCCTGCCTTACACAGGGGATGGAATACCATCCATTACAGGATGGAAATACAAAGCAGAAGAAATGAGATTTAGCAGGAAAAAAATGTTTCCTCCCTTTTGAATGCTTGACTTCATAACCTAGCATCCTTTTAATGTGCTTTCCTTATGTGTGTGTAACTGATTTTATATTTCAGTCTAAAAGAAACCCCATACCATGGGATGCACATTCAACACCTTAGGTTCTGTTGAAAAATACCAAAGACATTCTAGAATATAAAACTACCCAAAGCAGCATTGCTGCTTCCCTCTGCCCTTACTTACCTGTCCTAACCACTGTAGCACCTTTTAAAGAGGAATGGGGTAAACTCTTAGGGCCAGATTCTGTTTAGATTTTATACAGATTTACAGGGCAAGGGAGTACCTTCAGCACTCTTTGCAGTCCAGAGTATGGTAGCTGCTTCATTTCTCTTCCCTCTGGGGCAGAACGTTCACTGAAGGGATTAGGAGAAGTCCTTCCTTTACAAGCAGTTCAGGCTGTAGGAGTAAAGTGCAGCCTTTTAAGATAAAAAGCAAGTTTCTCTACTTACCAGAGTTAGAGTATGACCTCATAAATCAGGATTGCAAAAATCTGGAATTCTCAAAAATCCAGCACTGTTCTGGGACCAGCCACCGCTCTCCCCTGCCCCCCAGATGCAGAGGGAGAAGCTTGCACATGGTGGCTGCTGCCGCCATCCATCTCCACTCCTCGCTGCTGCTCCAGGACTGTTGGCTGCTGCTCCAAGATTGGCTGCCCCCTCCCCCCAGCTTCATCACAGGCCACTGCTCCAATTTAAAAAATCCAGCGTTTTCAAATATCCAGCTGGTGCTCAGTCCTGCGCATGCCAGATTTATGAGGTTATACTGTAGAAGCAAAAACAGTCTAGATATACATGCGAAGTGGAATATAAGATCAAAAAAGCGGTTGTGATCAAATATGGCTAGATACTATATGTTGGACATGTCCTATTGAAGTACTTTAAGTGGCATCAAGTGAGTATTGTTCTTGGAGAAATTTCTGTTCTGTTGTTTTGCTGGTGACAAAGGTCACTATTACGCATGCTCTGAGATGTTTTGATTAGAACGCATCAAAGTAGACTCAGTTAATTGAGTATCTAATCAGATCACTCCTACGTGCTGCAGCATCTGATATATTCAGCATCCCACATTTCAAAATGTCGATGGGGATGCTTTAATTAAAGCTTATTGAATGAGTTTTAGCTAACGCGCCCCTGGCGCTGTTTTAAAAGGGAGGACAATGAATACATGAGATTCTATGGGCATTTTAATTAGATTGGCTCCCAAGAGCCAATCTAATTAAAATACCCATCACCCCAAACATGTGTATAGGTACCCAAACATCCTTTCGTATAGTTTTTCTTTTTTATAAGGATCTGCTAAGGTGTAGAGTTCAATGGTATACTGCTTGGTTGGCTCCTGCTGTTTGCCATTGTCTGTAAACTGTGTTTCCAGATCATAGTTTTACTATCCATAAGGCAGCCAGCAGACTTGCTTGGGGAAGTCTGAAATGCAGGAGGGATGGAGTTTATTGATGCCCATAATTGTCATGCCTTTATAGCAAACAAGTATCCTTATTTACAGCTGAAGGGGTAATTTCAGTTTCATTGTGGGAACAGTAAAGTAATTGCCTATGCTATAAAAATGTAATTCTTTTTTTGTTATGCAATAGAACTTGTCCTTGAATTTTTGCTGTGATTTGACTTGGAATTTTTGGCACATGTTGCTTAAATATATTTAAAGCAGCTCTGTGTGTCATTCTGGCTTGATTTGAAATTTGCATGAAAGTGTTACTGCAAGTACTACTAGAATCACTGGACAAAAGCAACTTAGATTTCTTGTTTGCTGCAGCAGTGCCAGATGTCACTGACAATCCTGCAGATAATGTTACCTGTTTTCTATTACCATAATTATTACAACTTAATCTGTAGTGATTTAACTAAACTAGAGCTAAGCAACATCAGGGTTGAAGAAGGTATAAAGTATTTCTTAAATTTAGATAGAGGCAGATCATTTCTTCAGTTTCATAACTCAGTAGTTTCTTACTAGCCTCTTCAGTTGGGATCTCATGTCCAAAGTGACAAGAATCCTCCCAGCATGCCCTTCTGTTGCCTGTTTTATGGTCCTCTCTTCCTCCTAAAACTCTGGCCATCAAGAGGAAGGAACAAAGATCTCATCTGGCTCAATTGCTGATGGTCGTTTACCTCTGATATGTTATGTCTCCAGTTCTTACAGCAAGATAATCTGGGTCATCTAAGAGAAACCTTCTCAAGCTCTTCTTTGTGTTTTATACTTCCCTAATGAAGAGTACAATCCAGCAACAGTTCCACTAATGTGCACAAAAAGGTAGCACCTCCCTCCCTGCTTTTGTTCTGCTGTTCTGTGTTAACAGGCATTAAAAGTGATAAATACTGGTTTTGTCCTTGAAAGTAAGTTCCAAAGCACAAACAGGTCTGGCAGGATGGTGCGGTTTCCACAGAGCCACTCCAGGTATTCATTGTTACTGTACATTACGCATTTGCCATCTTTCCATCTAAACAAGATTATTTTGCAGAAAATTTGCACTCTACAGCTTACAGATTTTTCTGTCTTTTCTTGGAGAGGTGTTTTCCCTCTGTTGTTTTGAATCTTATTAGTCTTTCTCCTCTTGAGCTCTAAATTCCAAAGGAAGTAGAGTTCCCAAGGAAAAGGAATTGAATAATTCCAGCTGAATAATCCCATTTTCTTCACAAAGCATATTTGGAAACCATAAATAATTGGACAGGTATGGTGCTGAAATCTTAAAGTTATTGCATGTCAACTGTTAGGTGAAACGTGTGGAGTTTCTCTCTATCTTGCTAGGTACTTGCAAATTCACTCATTTTCATGAGCTTTATAATGACATAATATTTTAAAATGAAATACCATAAAAAGTTTGTTGCCAATGACTGTGACTTAAAACAAATGCACTGTACTGCATTATATAGTAATGAAATGAATAGTCTGAGATTATCTGACAAAAATGTGTATTTATCTGTACTTACATCCCAAATATAAAGGTGATAAATTTTAAGCAAGTAGAATAAAAATCAATGAAGTCATCACTTATACAGAAGAAAATCACAATATCCTGCAGGAAGAACTGCATGACCCTTAAGACTGGAGTGAGGACATAAGATGACATTCAATAATACAAAGCACTAGGTCTTGAATTTAGTGGATAACAACAGAAACTTCAACTGTACAGTAGCGGGACCCCTGCTGGAAGTGACAGAGGAGAAGAAAGACCCAGGTGAAGTGCTTCATCAAGTATAACTGGAATCACCAGTGTGATATGACTGTGAAAATAGTAAATAAGTTTCTCTGATCTATCAGGTGAAACCTTTCCAACAGAAATAGAAGATATTAATACCATTGTATGAGACATTGGTAAGACCTTATCTAGACTACTGTGTACAATGCTGGTTACCACATTCAAGGAAAAAGTATCAAACTGGAAAGAGGGCCTAGAAGGGCTTTGAGATTGTCAGGGAAATGGAAACTTATCTTGAAAAGGAGCTTGGCTTGTTCAACCTTGCAGAATGCAGGCTGAGGCAGCATGCGAAAGTCCTTGATAAATATATCACAGGGGAAAAACAGCTGGGTAGGGGAAAAAACTTCTAATTTGAAGGACAATATAAGTGCAAGAACAAATCTATAAAATTGGTCAGGAATAAATTTAAACTGGAAATCAGAAGAAGAATTAAATTCTAATTAGAACCTTAGACTCATCATTAGTGTGAAGTTCAGGAACAATATTTAACTAGAAGTAGGATTATATGACTTTTTTTTAAGGCAGTATGTCTCTCTTGATTCTATGTTTCTAAATGTCATTATTTATCTTAGTTTTTATGTTTATATGCTGACATTTGCAGAACAGGTTCAGGGCAGACACTTTTACCAGACTGAACAAAAACTTTTTAGCAAGCAATTCATAAAGCTCTTCGCCTGATTCAACCTAAAGCCAAACACCTACTAAAACATTTTAATTTTATTATAAAAAATATTTGTCATGGTTTCTGTTTGTATACTGTATATAGAAGGGATTGCATAATAACTCAAAAATAAAGTCTCGCTCTCATAGTGTGTGTGAGATGGGACTGTGGGGGGGTATAGGATATGATGTGGGGGGTTGTGGGTGCAGGGTTTGGGTATGTGAGGTTTGTGGGATGTGAGGGAAGGTGGGGGTGAGGGAACCCCCCACACTCCCCCACTTGGCACACAGCCCCCACTGCTGGCAGCAGCAGCAGGCAGGGTGGGCTCAGGGTGCTTGTGCTGGCACAGGCACTGGCATCTGGCAGGACACAGCTCCAGCCAGCACTGCACATGGGGGTCCACAAGCGCAGCCTGCCTGAATGCCTCTATCACGGGGGCCCCATGCTGCATACCTGCAGCTCCCACACTCACACCAGGGAAAGTATTGCACTGAACTAAGTAGGGAGGCATGGCTGCCTCCACTCCTGGCAGAGTCCATGGACCTATGTGGCAGGAGGTGGGGAAGGCAACCAGCTCTATTGTGGGAGCTGCAAGCATGCAGCCCCCACGACAGAGGCAGCAGCAGGACCCAGCTGGAAACTGGGGTGGGGGAAGGCTGGCTCCTGCTGCATTCTGCTGTGTGACACAGAACTAGGCAGCCCAGCCGGGCACGTCCTGACAGTACGCAGTTTCCAGTTGTAACTGTGGAACCTCAGAATGCAGCAGGAGCCAGCCCAGCCCCTGCAGCTCCCAGGTGAGTCCTGCTACTACCAGCCCTGATGCCTGGGGACCTGCACTCCTGCCCGCTGCCACTTCCCCCATTGCGCCTAATGCTGCTGCCTTTCCCCTGCTGTTTCCTTTCTTCCCTGCCCACCTGCCACTTCTTGCAACAGTTCCTTCCGGCAACTGCATGGTGCTGGCTGGGCTGGCTTCTGCTGTACCAGCGATCCTTTCCTCCCCACCCTCCCCCACCTGTTCTTATCTGATTCTCTGCTCTCAGGCAGAAGAGGCAGTGAACAGTCCTAGGGTCCCAGGCCAAAAGCCTCTGCTAGGCAGAAGTTTCTAGGGTGTGGGGCCTGATAGTGGGGAAGGTGGGCCTTGCTGCTGCTGCTGCCTCTGGGTCCTACTGCCGGCTTCTCCTGGGTCCTGCTGCTGCAGGCACTTTTTCATCTTTGAAAGGCAGCTGGGGGAAGATGAATATTAATTTTCTAAATGTTTAGGAGTCCCATGGGCCAGATAGAATGACACGGCAGGCCACATCTGGCTCTCAGGCCATATTTTGCCCACTCCTGCTTAGTAATCTCAAGCACACCTTTGAGATTACCAAGTGATGTTTTAGTTACTGAGGGCCAACTTTCATTCTACATCAACACACACTTTATACAGAAGCTGACCTCAGATCTTCTCTGCTACAAGTACGTGTTATTTTAATTAGTGAACAAGTATTGTGTTTATGGCTGAACAGAAACTTATAAAGGCTTAGATTAGTAAAGTAGATAATATCATAGTACAAATACAAAAGGAGATAGAATTAAAGTTACCAGGCAAATTGAATTTTGATATTTCCTAATTTCAATCTAAAGAACATTCTTCAGTGTGTTTTAAATATAACTGTACTAAAGTAGCATTTGATCTGAGAAGCCAACAAGTCCATACTTCTCCTTCAATCATAAATAAGTTTATAGAAGAAGAAAAAGGAGGAGAAAATGCTATATGCAGAGATAAAAAATAGATATCAATGCACTCTTGAATGAAACTGCTATTTTGCAGACTGTATTCTAAAGCATTTTTCATATTGCTGAACATTGCCATCAAAAACTTTTCTTTGTAATACTGTTTATTTAACCAGGAGGAAAAAAAATCACTGACACTTGCAACAAGTGCCATAACTATAAAACATTGCTAAATAAAAGATAATCTGCTCAACCAGATTACAGTAAGTGACATAAAGAAACGAGTGAAAGCAGCAAGTATTTAGTAAGAAGCAATATAAATGTTTCAGCCTAAAACAGACTTTAAGAATGTCAGGATAGATGTCACCGGCATTATAGAAGTGTTTTAGGCAGAGATTTAGAATTTGGGAAGAGATTACTGTGGGACGTAAGGCAAAGGTGAATGAATTAACTATATAATAACATCTGAAGCTGAAACTGTTTCAAGATTAGCCTGGCAGGGCAGGGGGCAGGTAGCAGCACAAGGCTAGATTCTCATCTGTATTTAATAGCTGTTCTGATCCTCAATAAAGCAAAACCTTTCATCTATAGTCAGGTTTCTCCTGGGAAGAACTATAAGGAGTCATGCTGTCAGGGACTTGTCTGTGCTTAATTCTGTGAGAATCACCCCAAAAAAGAGGTTGTGTTTACCTGCAGAGACAAGACAAAAGGGCAGCATTAATATATCCAAAGGCCTGCAAGATTGGGAACGAAGAGAAAATGGAATAAAAATAGTGCCTGTTTGTCCCTATCTCATTCTCTGCTTCCGAGTAGTGCCCTGAAGAGCCTGGAGTTTTAAAGAGTCAAAGGAAAGTAGAATATTGCCATAGAGACATCTATCTCTATTTTCAGTCTCATAAACTGGGATCCACTGGTTCTCCATACTCTCTAATTATGGAAAAAGAGACCACGTAAAGAGATCGGTTTGAATACAGGGTAAACTGTAGCTCTGAGTGCTTTATGCAGTAATGAATGCTTCTAAGCTTCAAAACCACAGAAACCGTTGAAATTGGCTCTGCCCTCATTCAGCTGTCTCTAAAAGCATCCCTTTTCCTATGCTGTGCCACAGCTCAGCAAATTGCAGAGCATCCTTGAAAGGGGAGTGGGAGGGAGGGAGCTCATGTAAATAAGAGTTTCTTCTCTAGCTGTGGCCTCTAATTATGATACATCCAGTTATTTAATTGGTTAGCCCAATATGGGTATAAGCCTCCAGCACAGCTTTGTGAAACGGAATAGCCTCAGTGCTTCAGTGTTAACATTACATTTGTAAATCTATTAGCTTATCTCCTGCTCTAGAGAATAGTGCTCTGTTCTTTTATAGTACTCAAGGACTTTGATTGATCTCTGTGTGTGTTAATTTGCATTTACATGTGTACATTTTAATAACTGCATTCTGCTTAAACAAGGTCTATGCAATTTCCCTATAGTTTTACATTTGGGTGTTGCTACATTTGCCAACCTTGTGCCCTCTCATAAAAAATGTCACGTTGCTACAATAGTTTTGTTCGTGTTGAAAAGAAGAGAAGACAAGCAGCAGTTACTAAAATCTTTGTTACCCAAAAGTAGAGTTTTAAAGGCCACTGTCACACGTTAAAATAATGGAACAGTTGGGAACTGAGGAACTGTATACCCCATACCACAAATCGTTTTTGCTGCATTCAGTCAGTTTGTGGTTCCAAAAAACTGCACACCAGCCACAAAGATGTTCTCAAACTGAGGCCTGGGGCTGTTTGAGGCTCATGTGGATAATCAGCTGATTAGATGTGAACAATCTTTGTGGCTGGTTCAACATTTTCTGGTGCCATAAATTGGTCATATGTGGCATGTTCCAATGTATGGCATTAATTTTGCTATAAATGTAACATCTGCCAGGGCCCTTATGCACTATGTTTTATCCATAATGGATGAGCACAAAAGATCTTATATTTGAAACTCAGCGCTTCTGATTTATCCAGTGCTGTGACATCTTGCTCGTTGTCTAATATTGGCAAAATGAAAATCTAATTTAACTAGTCACTTGTACATGAGTATGGGACTGAAGAGACCTTCCTTATTCCTTAAAACTCTCACTTCATTTCTTCCAATGTGAGATTTCTGATAAATCTTGGAGTTTACATTTAGATATCTGTAAAAATTGTTAGCTGTCAAATTATCCAACCCTTTCCTAAATCCAGCACAGTATTAAACCGTCTGACTTCCAGCAGCAGTGAATTCTCTGGGTCAGCAACTGGCCCACAGAGCTATTGAATGTGGCGTACGGACATGGGACTTCAGCAGCATTCAGCAGCAGGGGTCTTTGGCAGCAGTTGCTCTCTCCGTGCTGCCATAGGGAGAAGTACCAGTTTTTGGAGCTTCTGCTGTGCCAGGTTATCCTCCTGCCTTTGACCCAAACTTCGTTGCTCCAGTCTGCAGCCTAAAATGGTTGCTGACTGCTGCCCTAAGTTGATTACAGTGTGCTGTGATAGTTTTTAAAGATGTCCTCATACGTTGAAACTAATTCATCAAGAGAATTTGGATTTATGACTTGACTTGTTAAACCCAGAGAAAATGGTAGCTTCCCTGCAGGCTGACTGCTGTATCTTTTCATTCTGTTGTCTTAGGAGAATCTGAACATATTTTCTTTTCCTCTGGTTGGAGGGTGAGAAAAAGTCTTTTTGTCTCCCATATTGGAAGAAAGGAGACCTGTTGGATTTCTATTCACTCCTTCCTTTCCCTGGGTTTCCCTGGTTGGAGGTAGATGGGAAGAATCAAACTCTTCAAATGCTACCAACTCTTTTGGCAAAGCAGAAAATGAACTGATTGCACTTGTGTGGTAGAGCTAGCACAACCTTTGTTGGGGGTAGATCATGCCGGGCCTTCTACGACCAGGTAACTAAACATCTGGATGAGGGACATGAGGTTGATGTCATTTACTTAGACTTCAGCAAAACCTTTTATTCTGTTTACCACGGAATTCTCTCAAACAAACCAGAGGGTACTGGGCTGGACAAGTCTACAATGAGGTGGGTTGACAGCTGGCTTAGAGGCTGATCCCAGAAACTTGTAATTGATGGGATGGCCTCATCCTAGAGGGCTGTCTCCAGGGGTGTCCCCCAGCGGTCAGTGCTTAGACCTGTGCTCTTTAACATATTTATTAATGTCTGGATGAGGGGGTGAGAAGCTCAATGATCAAGTTCATGGATGATACCGAGCTGTGGGGAAACGTGGGCACATCAGAGGATAGGGCAAAGATCCAGTATGACCTTGACAGACTGGATTTATGGGATGAATGGAATCAGATGAAGTTTAACAGGGAGAAGTGCAGGTTTCTTCATCTGGGTAGAAGAACCTTCACCATAACTACTCAATGAGTCATGGTCCACTGGCTGCCACAGCATCTGAACAGGACCTGGAGGTCATGATAGACCAGAAGATGAATATGAGCCAACAGTGCAATGAGGTTACCAGCAGGGCAAATAGAAATCTGGTGTGCGTTAGCCAATGTATTGCCAGTAGATCCAGAGAGGTGCTCCTCCCTCTCTATTCGGCGTTGGTGAGGCCACAGTTGGAATACTATGTCCAGTTTTGGGCACTGCACTTCAAGAAGGGTGTGGATAAGCTTGAGAGGGTACAAAGAAGGGCCACCCATATGATTAGAGGCATGAAAGATAGGCACTATGAGAAAAGGTTCTGGGAACTGGGCCTGTTCAGTCTGAGTAAAAGATGGCTGAGAGGTTACTTGATAGCTGTCTACAAGTATGTCAGGTGTGAGCATCAAGATCTAGGGGAGCAACTCTTCGGAAAGGCACCTCAAGGGAGGATGAGGGCCAATGGGCATAAGTTAATAGAAGATAAGTTCAGGCTGGACATAAGAAAAAAACTGAAAGGAATACACTCCCAGCAGAAGTGGTACAGTCATCCTTGGAGGTGTTCAAGATGAGACTGGACAAGCACCTTGTTGAGCTTGTCTGAGTCCAATAACTTCCTGCCCATGGCATGGGACTGGACTTGATGATCTTGAAGGTCCCTTCTGGTCCTGTGATTGTATGATTAACCTATTCAGCAACCGACCCTGTGGCCTGCACTCTGCTCTTGACTTTCTTGGATACCTAACTGATTCAACTGGTCTGTTGCCTAATCTTGGTTTTCTGTTGCTAAATATTGGTTATGATCAGCCTCATCGTGTCACAGATTTGTTCCAGTTTGGTTGCCTTGTGTGCAAACTATGAATGTGTTCTTTTGGTTTCTTTTTCTATGATCTGCAACTTAATAGCATTGAACTTCCAAGATTTCTTTTTGTAAAACAGAATTTAGAAGCAAAGACCAATCAGCTGTGCCACACCTTTCATAGTTTGAATATTTCATTCAAGTCCCTCTAAGTCTCTTCCTTTCCAGGCTAAATAAGTCTCTTCATTTCCTAGGTTTTCATTTTCTGTTTGTTTCCTTTTGCTTAGCCAGGTTTCAATCTATGCAAAGACTTTGCCTCTTATTCCATTGTTATAAGTTTTGTAAATTTGTCTTCGTAACTAGAAACTTGAGGCAAATAGTGCAATATTGGTTGACAAAGCACTTTGCTTGCTGTACAAAAGGGCATTTTTCTACTTATATTTATATACTTACCATCTTTCTATGTTCCTTTAAAATAAAAATTAAGTGGAGAGTGTAAAGCTGATTAAAAAGCTTTGAAATGGACTTCCTGATTGTTCCAAATGTCACAAATGTAAATTCACAGAAAATATGGGGGCTTTTTTGGCCCAATGCCATAAAATTCTGCCAGAGCTTCAGCAAAGCTCAATAAAATAGAAAGTATTGTTCAAATCTCAAAGCTTCAAGAATTAAATGTTTCTGAAACTAAAAATCTTATATTACTATAGATGACACATTTTAACTTGCAGTACAAGATAAGTTCAATTTACTACTGTGTATAGGATTTATAATGCCATATTACTTATATTGGGCTAATTTCTATCCTAGAAAATTCAGGAGGGTCCAGAAACCAGATATAACCCCCTGATGTCAGTGATTTCCTGGGTAGACCTAAAACCTTTTTTTGTGGATTGGTTTGCAGTATGGGGTCTCTGGTTATAACCTGTATTAATGTACACTATATTTTCTAATATAAATATGTGTATTAAATGTGTGGTAGGGGAGTAAAATATTCTTGTATGTGCATTTGGGGACTTATTTTTAATGGTTCATATTTTTCAGCCTGTTTTTAATTGGGTCTTACAGTGAAACACTGTAAAAGCTGTTTTGCCTCATGCTATTAGTGGAGTAGATAATGTACATATACATGGCTTAAACTGTATTTGAAATTATTTGCTTTTCAAAAAAAATAGCACCTAGTATGAAAAATTTGGCCATGAGAAACTAAGATTCGTCTGCAAAAAAATCTAGAAAGAGAGATCTAAATGTTTTGATAATAATTATAAAGGATGGGTTAATTGGTACAGATATGTTTCTTTTAGGACCACTTGAAGACCCATTTAAACTTTAAGGGTGCAGATAGAGTTGAGCTAAGTACAGACAATCAAAAAGTCTAAAGCTGAATCAATTCAGTCTTTGCAGGTTAGTCTACGCTGGAAAGATTAAACTGAGAAACAACTGGACACACATTTACCTTTGATTCAGGAAATGCAGCCATACACCTTCAGTGGCTTAGGCCAAGAGCCGGGGGGCACTAGAGCATGGCTGTCTGGTACTTCCTCTTCCTGTTGCCCCCAGTGTCTCTGGAATTTGCAGTCCAGCAGCACAGAAGCAGAACTGTCATAGCCAGCAGTAATTTTCAGTAAGTTTTTTAATTAATGAGATTCTAGGTTAAGTACAGGGGTATAAGTTGTAGCTGTGTTGGTCTGAGGACATAGGCAGACATTTGGGTGACCCCAAATGGCAGACTTTGGGTGAATCTGGGTGGGTGACCCCACAGCCTGTCTCTCACCCATTGACTCCTCAGTCTACATTTTCACTGACTGCCTGTCTTGTATGCAGACCAGCCCAGCCTCTGGCTTCTTTACTTTTCATTCCATCCAGGAAGAGCACACACCAACTGCAGAAACTTCCTTAGCCTGACAAAGGGTTTTTGAACCCGAAAGCTTGCTTAAAAATTGTTTTCGAACTATTTAAGTTGGTCTAAAAAAAGATACCAGATTCACCCAAAAAACCTTCTCTGCCAGGTTAAGTACAGGCAGTCAAAAAGGCCGAGGCTGAATCAATTCAATCTTCACAGGGTAGTCTAAGCTGTATAGATTGAAACAATAAGCAAGTGAACAGATATTAACTTTTGATTCCAGAAATGCAGCCACATGCCTACAGTGGCTCAGGCCAGAAGCTGGAGAGGGGAAGGGGGAGGAGGGTGCACTACAACATGTCTCCATGCTTGGCTGGAGCAGATGGGTCCATTCAAAGCTGTCCTGTGAGATGGAGTTTGCAGAGGAGGTGCATCCTGGGATGCTAAGGGATTATTAGTTAACTTGAATCTGGAAGGGATCTGGGACTGAAGTTCTATAAACTGATTTAATTTTTAATGAGTTCATTTAACCTACATCAGTTCAGTCATGGAAGCTTCATCCATCCAGACTTATCTTAAACTGGTTTTGGCCACTTTGAAAGTGATTTGTGTGCACTGACTTTCTGTTGTGTTACTGACTTGAACCAGTTTCCAGTCACTTATACTTGTTTATGTGTAATTTTTGTCCCTAGCCTTAATGTAAAACCTATAAACACATCTGGTACTGGTACTGCTTCTATGTCTAAATACAGAATCAGTGCAGGAATATTTTGGGAGATGAAGCATATATTTCTTTAACAGTATGGTCACAACTTTTGCTGACATGGGTTCACATTTGAAGGCCTACCAGGGGGAAAAAAAAACACATTTTCAGAAGGGATTTAAATAAAGTGAATAGGTTCTCCCTGAATTTAGTATATAGTGATCATTATACCTAGTTGCTGGAAAACAGCCCAGAAATATGACTTGAAGGAAGAACATGGGATTTGATTATTGAAGCCAATCATTTAGAAGCTTTTGTGGCACCTCACATTTTAATTGTGAGGATCCTGATCCTGTCAAAGCTTAGCCATATCCTGCAAGTAGTTGAACACCCTCGACATCAGTATACATTCAGAGCACCAAGCCCCTAATACTCTTTTCTCAACCTCTTGCAAGAGACTGATTATCATGTGATTTACATATTAGAGCAATGATGCATGTCACTTTGACATCTTCAATGTGCTGCACAAATATAAGCTAATTTTCACAAAATGCTTTTGAATTACAATCCAAAGACTTAAAATCCCAGCTCTACAAAGGAGATATATTGTCCTACCAGATAAATATTAGCATAACATTGAGTTTCTCTAGGATAGGTGGTATTTTCAAGCTCCAAGCTGGCATGCAAATAAGGGAAAACTGAGACATTGTGGCTTGCCCAAAACCACACAGGAAGTCGCTGGCAGGACTAGGATCAGAACACAGTCCCAGTTCTCAGGCACTTGATCATCCTGCTAGACTCTACTACATCTACTAAAAAAGGCTGGAAACTGTATTTTTGAGGGCAAGTGACTTGGAAAATATTCCATTTAAAGAGGAAAAAATGAACTGTTCCACTCTTACTATTTTTCAAACTGATTTGGCTTCTTAAGCAGGCAAACCCAGTTTGTTTCAATCCTGCAATGAGCAACAACCTTATTTGACAAGAGCAATAACATTTAGAAGGCTGCTATTTCTATTTTAGATTTCATTCCATTTACTGTGACCATTTTGGATCATGTGTACAATATCTAAGCTTTGGTTATAATTGCTGTGTCCTTGTGTATATTACAAAAATTATTGAATTATTTTTTCAAAGAAAAAATAAAAAATATACAGATAAAAATCTTAAAATTAGGCAAGAAAAAAAACAGCAGAAAAAAATCTTTCATCCAGAGCTAATTTATTTGAAATACCATCCCTGATGTGACGATTAATAATAGGCACCCTTTTTGGGAACACTCTGCCTGATTCTAATGTTCTAGTTGTTCTTTTATTATCCCAAACCTCCATAACTAAAGGATTTTTTCATTGTGCCCTTTGTTCAAAATATGGAACTGTAATTGAGTTCATATTTCTCACCCAACCTTTCTGCTGTAATTAATATTTTATTATATCAGATTTTATCACTAAATAGCCTAGCAGCAGGGTATTGAGCCACACACACTGCCAAAAAAAAAAGCTTTAGTGACTTATTGATGCCAAGCAAGTTCCCTGTAATGAGTTGTGGATGAGAGAATACAAAAATACATTCTTGGTATCCAGCTAATATTCCAAAGTAATTTATGACTGATTTTATCGTGATCAAAGCAGGACAAAGAGAAATTAAAGTTACAAGAATGGAATATACAACTGTGACTCTATTTATGATATCAAACATATGGTATCTAACAAAAATTATCTGTTCAAGACCTGCTCTTATCTGTTTTCATTATTACATTTCATGAACAAGACCAACTAAGGTCAGACACTTTTTGTGCTATAGGTTACATGCTGTTTTCTAAGCCTTGTTAACCATGAACAATTCTTCATTATGACAAATGTAAAATCTGAACATTTAGTGCTGTTCTTTTTGTTCATCTTTAAGGAAATGAAAAAAGCATCAATTTTACTAGTGTTAATTTCATTAATTTCATATGGAATTGTTTCCATTTTACTAGACTATTCTGAGTAAAGGAAAGATATTTTTAAATAAAGAATTTTGAAAGATGCAGAGATTTTTTTAATTTCTGAATAGCACTTAAAAGGACAGGGGGGAACATGAGTTATTTTGACTGTTTACAATATGCAACTTCAGTGATCAGTAGTTTTCATCATACAACCAGCCCACATAATCTGGACAAAATTGACCTACCCAGTTATGGGGAGCTTCTGTTGCCTCTTCCTTAGCCTGCTTCAAAGAGGTGATTGTTAGGGAAGAAAGGCTAATGAAGATAATGGTCACTGGTGAACTAGGAAAGGAGAAGCTCTGTATTGGAGAATAGATTGTTTGTTCTTCAATATTATCAGCAGAAGTATCCACTCAAAAATATACACTGGTGTAACAAGTCGCCCTTCCCAGCGCCATTTTCCTAGTATTCCGCGCCTTGCATGGGCACCCTTGGATCCTTCTTTGGGGTTCTTATGTCCCGCCCTATACTTCCTGCCACGTCTAGATGGAAATTAGGATGATGTTCTTGCGAGCAGGAGGCTGCCAATTGTATTGGATATATTGGGGCCTTCCCCTATGTGGTACTGACCCCTGGTTTTCTCTAGCTAGGCCTCCCCATCTAAACCTACTAAACAGGGTTTGACTTCTAAGGCTCTAGCCTTTTCCCCTGTCTTGAGGCCTGGAGCCCCTTTTCCTGCTCCAATCTGGAGCCTGGTCCAGAGGGCCTGGGCACCAACCCCACCGCCAGAGGGCCACAAGCCCCAAACCAGGGGATGACCCCAAGCCTGAAAATAACACTGCACCACAGGCACACCAGAGCTCCCCAACTTTTAAGGTCGTACCTCGCTAGCGCCAGAGGTTCGCGCCCCCTTTGCCTTGGGGCTTCTCACACTGCTCCCTTTGCCTTGGGGCCTTTCATGCTGCTCCCTTTGCCTTGGGGCTTCTCACACTGCCCCCTTTGCCTTGGGGCTGGGATTCCCACAATGCTGAGGATCCCCTATGAGGCCTCCGCCAGCCCTTAATAGGCTCACTCAAACCTCCGGTATTTTATACAACAAGAAACAAAACATAAGCCCCTGGGCTGCAACATAAATTCAAGCTGCTTGGCTATAACATTATCCTTCCCCCAGTCCCGGAGCTGTACGTGGAGTCTGGCTTCTCCCCTCTGCTTGCTGTGGGGGATCTCCTTCCCCCATGGCTGCTGGCAGGGAACTGCCTGCCTGGCCTCAGCCTGGGAGTTATAAAGGAGACAAGTCCTGCCCCTTCCGGTCAGCTGACTCCCACCGGTTGCTGTAGCAACCTGCACCCGTGCCTCTTCATTACTACTCCACAAATAGCAGGCACCCTGCTACAACTGGCAATAAATTTTGTCTTTTTATGTTTGTGCATCACCTGGCTATCCTTGAGTAGGAAAGGAATGGACTTCCCACAGGCACAGCTTTGCACAAAGAGCAGGCTACTGCTGGACTTCCACAGAAGGACCCTATTCCTTCTCTATCCTCTGTTTCTGGGACAAATAATTTTCTACAAACCCTTCATGTAGGAGGAAAGGCTGATCTAGAGCAGTGGTCTCCAAACCTTTTTGATCGCACACCCCTATCTATATAAATAGAAGTTCTGATATTTTCTTTCCGCACCCCAGTGGATCATCTTGTGCACCTCCTGGGGTGTGCACACCCCACTTTGGAGACCACTGATAGAGAATACTCAACACGATCAAAGCTCAGGAGAAACCGAGATTTCATTTTAGTTCATCTTTGATTTGTAAATCAGCCATAGACTTCTTGTGTGATTTATGAATGGGAACAATGAAATTATCTTACCAACTTTTAGGTGTTTGGCTCCTAAAGTGGAATATCCAAACCTGAGTTAGGGAATTAAGTTCCCTCTAGAATGTCAGGAGGCGGGTAGATTAATAAGATTTGTCATGCCTTCCCCTTGGTCACAACCCTTCAGCCCTTTGCAGTAGCTTAACTATTAGGGGGTAACTGGGGCAATACCCCTGGGCACTGACCTCAGGGGGTGGGGTGGGGGCAAAAATAACAGTGGCAGTTGTTACTGGCTGGCCATGCTGCTGACAGCTGGCAGCTACACTGCCCAAGGTACACAGTTGCTTTATTATGTCTCAGGGTTCCCTTATGTTTCTCTACAGAGCATGGCCTCCAGCCTATCTTGTTCTCTTTAAAGGACTCTGTCCCTTCTCCCTTATAATGAGTTTTAAAAAGGCCCCTATTAAAAGTACAGGGGAGAGAATGGGCTGTTAATTACCAGGCTTCCCTGGGGACAGGAGGACCTAAGGAGCAGCCCCCTATTACCCCCTAGCTAGAGAGTTTGCCTTTGTGGCTCTCCCACTGGGGGGTGGGGGCTGAAATGTCTTTACACACACACACACCCCTTTTTTGCCACCTTTCTTAGTGCTCCAGATTTTCCCAGACTACATTGAGACAAGAGGTAAACAAAACAAAGCCCCCTTGTTACATACCTGTACTATATTGACTGCCAAAATAATAGTACTTAAACTTTCTACAGCATCATTGCCTTAAAACAAACAGATTACCTCAGATTTTCAGAATAAGTAATTCTATTGGAGGGAAATAATGATGCATTATGTTTCACCTTGTGGGGAATAATCTGTCTTCTCAAATCAGTATCGCACAGAATTTCTAAGATTCCTGCACCAAAAACATTGCTGTGTCTTAATCTGTTCTTAGGGTCCTTAGTACATTCTATGACAAATTCCATTTGAAGGACCAGAGTAGCTGATAAACAAGAACAGAATGCCCTTGCCCCTATGAGTGAAAAAGATGGCTTGTTTTAGATGCGTGGCATGAAACCAAAAAAGATTAATAACACATCTATGAAAAGGAAGATAAACTCTTGCATATTATGAGGAATTTGCAGACAGTATTAGATGACCCTGGTGAATAGCCCAGAAATTACTCCGTCACCATAGGTAGAGAAGGAACCTTGTAGAAGTAATGGCCAGATACATTTTAGGGAGCTACTCAGATGTAACTAATACTATAACCTAAAAGCGGGAGTTTGACAGTATACATCTGAATTGCCCCATTTTGCAAACTTCCCATGATACACCATAAGGTGATTATCAAAGAATTCTTAACTAAAAACTTCTCTGACCTCCCAGCCATCTTGTTAAGCTTCTCCAGAATGATGGGTACATCTCTCAGGAATTAGAGGAAACAATTAAACTCTGCTATGGGTGATATCATCAAGGTCAGTCCTGTCTTTCATCACCCTTGTTATGGAAAGGAGACTCTGTCTATTGCATAAGTGAGAATAAATCTCTTCCAACTTTGACTGGGCTTGGGAAGCTTGAAAAATGTTTCAGACCTAGGGTTTATGAGGGCTGGCAAAAACATCCAACAGTCTGGCATAGTTAACTCTACTTGAGAAATATCTGTGGATTAAGAGATGCCTCAACCAGTTGGCTTTTACCCATGGACAGTTCAGTGGAAACAACATTCTCTGTCTTTGAAATGTGTAGGAAAAAATGTTTTTCTGGTTAGGCAAAGTAGCCAGACTTCTGTGGCTACAGTGGCCATAGACTTTGAAATGGTTCTTCATAAATTGTTGAATAGAATACTATAGGGCTTTTGTCTGAGAATCTTACATATGCTACCTTGAGATATCTGTACTCTAGACTACAAATAGAAGATGATGTAGTATTATTAGTTTGTTCTCAGAGAGACTTCCAGAAAGCCTCGTGGCCAAGGTTGATGTTCCAGTAATCAGATTGGTAACCAAACCAAAGCAGATTAGTAACTAAACCAAACTTTGCTAACATGCAGCCTTTGTCGTGCTAAAAGTTTAATTCCTATTTCCTTTCATCAGTATGTTTCTGCATTAAAACCAAAAGAAAAGTGGTAAGTTAAGAGTAACTAGAGAACTCGCCATTGTAGCTCTTCCCTGGGGTGGGGGAGAGCCTAAAACACCTTTACACATTCCATTCTTGCTACCTCCTCCTAGTGGTGGAAGTTTCCCCAGAATATAGCTAGGTAATAGGTAAATGAAACAAAAGCCCCTCGTGCTATGTACCTGTATTATACTGATTGCCAAGAGAATAGTAGGTATATTAATGCACCAAGTAGGTGTGTTAAATAATTCTGGGAGATGGAAGGAACGTGCATCATTTCCTGATGTCCATATTTCAGTGGTTTTTTTCTGGATTGTTTAGGTTCAAGGTCCTAGCATCTCCTTTGAATCCCCAAAAGTCAAAACATGAAAATGAGGCTAATAGAGTTTTCCTGATAGAGTATTAAAACCATTAGAATTTATAACAGACCAACTTATTCAGTCCTCCAACTTATTCAGTCCTCAGAGCTCCCCTGACTGAGTGTAATCAAAATAGCATCTAAATAAATAAGTATTTTTGCTCAGGGCCTTTAGAAGATGAATACTCTCATGATGAATGCCTTTGGAGCAAGCACAGGTAGAATACCTTGACTTTCTACTGATATACTTCTTGTCTACAGGAGAACCTTAGGGATTTCCTGTTTGTATGCATAGGAAAGCTTTACCTGATTCTGTTTTTCCTGAAAATCCCCTTTGTAAACACTGACTTTTAAATCTTTTTGACTATCCATGTGAAACAGTTGGGCAGTCACAAAGAGGCTTAAGGGTTTTACATTAAAAATTAGATGTCATCCCTCAGTGGACTTGGTCTGTGAAGATGAAGCTTATCCAGCCCACCTGGGAATTTGTTTGGCAGGATCACTAGGGGCTGAAATGAATCCTTTATTTATCTCCCACTTTAAGGCTATTGAGGTATTTCTTCTAGGTTTATTTATGAAACAGAGTTCCTTGCACTAAAATATTGTTCCTTGCACTGAAATATTAACCCCTCTGACACCCATTCTAGGTCTGTTAAAGGGAGATTTAAATCTTGCCCAGATATTGTTATCAGTGCTAGCCAAAGATAAAGATAGGACTGCTGCTGGTGGGTGAAGCCCCTGCCTTGAACAAGCCAGTAAGGTTCATCTCTCTTATGAAGTTCAGAAAATAAGAACTATTTTCCTGTTTAAGTATTTTGTAGTAGTGGAGTCATCCTATCAGAGCATGGTTAGCACTGATACTTCATTTTCTTAGTCCTTTTCTTGTTTCATCCCATGGACTTGGAGATATGGCAACGCCTATGGAGAATGGAACTCATCTTGTTCCTCCCTCCACTTCAATTAAACATACAAACAAAAGTGGCAACAACTTAAATACCTTGTGCAAAAGCATGGCTCAAGCAAGGATTGCATAGCCATAGAGACATCCCATAAATGTAGGGTTATCATCATCATCACAGAATATAACTATGGAGGCTGAATAGGACCTGGTTCAGTAAGAGCAAAATGATAGGTAGATCACTTCCAGTAGTCATCTTTCAATATTTACCTACTAACTATAAATGCCCCTTTCCTCTACAAAAATGAACTTCAATGTTTCATTTTTGAGATCTGGTTTGGATAGAAGTACTGTTACTGCAATACAGATTATAAGAGCCTCTTGCAAGATAAGGCAAAACTATTACCATTTTAATGGGTAACCAAATTGATATATTGAAAAAATGGATTATGACTTTATTAACTCGGTAGAAAAGTGTTATGAGCAGGGATCCAGGTTTTCCATCCTCTGCAGAAAAATGGGGGGAAAAAATGTGGATTTCTCCTTTTAACCAAGGAAAAAACACAGATTTTTCATTTTAACAGATAAGCACATGGATTTTAGACCTTTGCAAAGAGCTCTCTGCTGGGTGGCAGAGTTCCAGCCTGCAAGGGGCTTGGAGAGTGGGAGGAGGGTGCTCAGACAGGGGGCGCCATGTGCATGTGCATGATCACACACACAGGCAGTCTGGAGAGCAGCTCCCACAGGTAAGTTCAGTGGCAGGGGGGGAAGAATTGAGGCCCCCATGGGGAGGGAAGAAGGAAGGGAGTGAGTTGGGCAGGGCTGGGGCTGCTGCACACCCCAGGTGGTCCATGGGGTTTGGGGCCAGAATGCACGGCCACAGGGCTTGAGTAGGGAGTGGGACATGGCTGTGGTCAGCTCGTCTGGGGGCAGGGGAGCTGGCTCCCTGTTGTGCACATTCCTGGGGGGAAGGGGAGCACATGCCCCCCCCAGATCTATGTGTGGAGTGGGCTGCCCATTGTGGGCTTGGTCACCAAGTCTCCCCACCTGGCCCCACTTTGCCCTGCCACACCAGGTCCTGCCTGCTGGGCTATGGAGACCCTGAGGGGAGGGCAGCATGGCAGGGAGCCCTGAGCCTGCAGCAGGCAGCCTGCATCTGCCCCCCCACCATGGGCTCCACTAGGGCCATGTTGCACATGGGGGAGGGGGAACCAGACTCCGTGCTCTGCTCTGCTGCAGCAGCCGCCACCTCCTGTGGGAAACATCCGGGGCTTGGTCCCTGGCAGTTGCGGGCCCCTTCCTGCAAGGCTGTGGGGGGGGGCGGGGGCTGTGGGGGAGGGAGTGAGGAACACCTGCAGGGCTCATGGGCTGTGGCTTGATAGTGAGAAGCCTGCACCTGTGTCCTGGTGAGCAAATGGAGCAGGGGCAGTTCTGATTTTCCACTATAAAAAAATTTCAAATCAAATGCCAAAATGTATAGGTATTTAGAATTTATTGTACTATAGTGATTGAGGCACTGGTAGGCTTTCAAATTGCTTTAAAATTGTAACTATACAGTAAATCCCTGTTATCTGGCATGAGTGGGGAATGGGAGGTGCCAGGTATCTAAAAATACCAGTTACCTGAGGAATGCGGGTTTCTGGATGGACGCCTGGGGGTGGGGGGGGGCGCTGCACATGGAGTGGCAGCAGTGCAGGGTGGTGGGAGGCAGCTGCTATGTACGAGCTCTCCCCCTGCCTGTGTCTGGCCGGCCGGCTTGCCGGAAATTAGTGGAGTGTTCCAGATTGTAGAGTGCCAGATAACAGGAATTTTACTATATTAATAAAACATTGTGTTCAGTTGAGATAGATATAGATATATAGCTATAGATATAGATAGCAGTGTTTCATTTTAATTGCATATTTTGTGTTTTTAATCAAGAATTTGTGTTTTTATTGAGAATTTGCCATTATTAAAACAGAGAAAATCAGGATCTCTGTGAACTACTTGTTATAAGCTGCAATTTGTGATGATAGGTCACTTTAGGAGGAAGCTTTTTTGCTAGGAGATTATACCAACAAAGTGTCGTATTAATGTGTGTGTTTATTTAAAATACTGTTGAATCATGAGCGCATTAAGAAATAATGAATAATGGTGTCAGATGTATCAAAAATGTGTGAAACCTTTAACTTATATAAAAAAAATGGGAGTGAAGGTCGCCAAAGCTGACCTAACCAGATTGGGCCATGCTTACTTTATTAGGAATACATGGGTGAAATGGTTCTAACATAAATAAGAATAATGAAGACATAAGGAAGTTGTATCTGAGACAGACATTATGGAAATATACTCTTTCATTCTTCTGATGTTGAAACAACACAGGTCAAGTAACTGTGCCCCAAGTGGTTCACAAAGGCATTATTAGCTAATGGACAAGTACATATGTTTATCAAAGTTTCTGAAAATAGAGACTTTATACAAAGTTCAGAAAACTTTAAATTAGACTTTTTTATACAGAAGAGGCACTGCAAAACCAGGAGTATGCAATCTATGAAGGCTAGATTGCATGCTTTAAGCCAGTGGTTCTCAAACTCTTTTTTTTGGCAGACCACTTGCTGAAGGTCTTAGTGGCCCACTTAAACCCTTTTTTGTTCTCCAAATCAAAGCACACAACTCATATTTTAATATCAGTAGTCTTACCTTTCTAATGCAATGTATGTGCCTGGTACTTTTGAGCAAAGTTCTGGGAAGTCAGGTGTAATGTTTGTCAGCTTTAGCCTTAGGTCAGCTTTCTGCAGACCACCTGAATGGAGCTTGCAGACCAGTGGTGGTCCGCAGACCACTGTTTGAGAACCTCTGCTCTAGGCTACACCCTAGTATAAACATCTCACTGCCGCCAGCCTAGATCAGGCCCATGGCCCCCCAGCCTTCCACAGCACCCCAGACCTCCTCTCACTACCCCACTACCTCCTCCTCTGCTTACTTGTGACTGTCAGTGCTCTCTGTCCCAGGGAGAGCAGGCAAGAAAGGGTTAAACTGCATGCGCTGCCACCACTGCTTCTGCTGCATCTGGGCAGACAGGTTAACCCTTCCCTGTCTGCTCTCCCTGGGACAGAAATCACTGACAGTCAAAAGTAATGCCCTGGGAAAACAGGAGGCAGGGGGGAATCTCAAGGAGCAGGGAGGGAGCCCCGGGAGTGGGGGTAGAACTGATGAAGCCCTGGGGGGCAGGGTGGAAGCCCAAACTTGGAGGGAGATTCTTACCTTTCAGACCTCCATGCCCCTCCTGACCTCAAGTGTGACTGCTCCCAACTAAAGTTAGCACTAACACTGATCAACATTGGCATGGCTCTTCATGTCAGATGTAACAAGGATCTTATTAAAGTCTTATTAAGGATCCATTGGTTCATACTGGACTAGTGGCGATGCATTGGGGTGCATGTGCACCCCCGACCGGCTGTGCTCCCTGTGTAGGTGAAAGGCAGGGAGGGCAGGCAAGAGTGCCAGTCCCCCCCTCCCCCCACAAGCACCAGCTGGGGAGTGGCGCTCCTGGAAGCGGCCACAACCATTTCCGGAAGTGGCCACAGCGATCAGACATGGGAGGGATTCCCCCCCCATCAGTGCGATTGGCTGCAGGGTGACCCCCCCCTCTGGTCACTGACTGGTCTTTGGGGGAGCATGTGGTGGCACCAGTCACGCATGTAATGGGCATGTCTACACATGCAACTAATGCACATGAATAAACTCTGAAGATTATTGCTCCTGGGTGCTTCATCTTCACATGCCCTGGCTTAACGTGCTGCAGAGGGGCTGTCTGGAGCAAGAGGGTGCTTCAGCTTGGGGTAGTCAGCAGGGAGCCCCTGCACTGAAGCACCCTGTAATCTCCCATGTCTTTCCCGTGAGCATCGTGAGTGTGGGTTCTTCTTGAACCTCACCATATTGCCTTGGGCTGAATAGCCTGGTTATTGGGGTAACTTTGAGTTGGTTCCACAGGGGCCTCACCTGCCACATCTTTGATGATGGCTTTGTTTGGATTGGAAAGATGTTTGGTCTCGCCTCCCCTGGAGCCTTCCCTTAGTTGTTCCTGCTGTTCCTTCTTTGTGGGGCTCCGCCTCCCCTACACCGCACCTAACACCAACCTTGATGTTGTCACCTGTGTTGTCAAAGTTGATGTTCTGAATCTTCTCGGAGCTCAGTCCCTCAGGATCTTCGGCCACAGTCTAATGGTGATACTTCCATGCCGAGCATCTTTATGGCCCTCCCCCTCTCTCTGCTTACACAGCATCCAGTCTTGGCACTGTTCCATCCCCCAGTGTGTCAACTCTTCCCCAGGTTCGGTACCTGCTGTGCATCTGTTGCATCTGTATCCTGACCCTGCTAGGTCCAGCTGTAATCCAGTCATCACTGTCGGTTTCCGCATGATGACCCTTTGAATAGATCCTTGGGCCCTCTCTGGCCCTGTTCTCTAACTGTGACCCCTTTTTGGGGTGCCCAACAAGTCCCCTCACCGGGACTGCTCAAAAGCTCTGGTCCCTCTGAGCTGGTTGGGGACTCTGCTTCTGGTCCCCCAGGCTCGTCTTGTGCCGGGTCTTTTATCCTGGCTCCGGACATCTGGCCAACCAATCAGGCCTAGCATGCTTTTATAAAGTGTGCCCATGGGGACACAGGAGCCATTTTTGGCTTCTCCCAGCTCAGCTTTTTCTTTTGATCTTTTCCTAGAGCTGCCGCGGTTTCGCTTTTACCGCAATCAGCTTCCGGCGCGGCGGCCCACCACCTCCCTGGCTCTCCTGATAAGTCTTTTGCACACACCTTCATGCCCTAGCCAGCTGTTTACACTTGCGCTGCTGCATTGTAAAAAACTGCAAATATTTATAAATAATATTGATTATTGTTTATTAATATAGGTGCTATCTTGCTGCAGAGTTAATTAGTTTACTCCAGACTAATAAGGACACGTGTAGATGCACAACATTCACTGCACAGCTAATTAGTCTAATTAGTGTAGTAAATGTCTTATGTAGACATGCCCACTGGTCCCAACATTCATCCCCCTGTATAGAATGACACAAAATCTATTGATCGTTTTAAAATAAGCTTTTATTAATTATCATTTCATTAATCACAGCTTGCTAACCTTTAAGGCCCTAACTCCTTAAAATTAGGGATATGTGTAAGTATCTTATTAAAGCAGAGCCTAACATTATATGTTAATTTATCTAAGTACAATCATTACTATAAACTGACTTGTTTAATTGCTTTCTCTTATTTTTTACATCTACTTTCTTCAGACAGATAGATATATATTTAGAAGTATGAGGTGCCCCCTGTAGTTTAAACAATCTAGAATTCAACACATTTATAAAAAGCCTAGTATGAATAATTTGTAAACTAAAATGATAGGACCAATGAGTGTGTATTGCAGTATATGTCCAAATGTCCTCATTATTCCATAATTGTTTAAGTTCAGTTAAGTGTTGGGTGGTAAAATAAAAAGCAAAATTGCAACAGTTTTTTTCTTCCTTTTTTAAAACTTGAAACAGTTGAATCCCCAAGTTAAACAAAATACTCAAATATTCTTCTCTGATTTTACAGAAGATTTTATATTCTACTTCCAACAACATAGAATCTTATAGTAGAAAAGCCAGGTATAAATGACACTAACTTACATTTCTTAAGAAAGTTCAACATCTACTATACTTTGGCACACTCTATATTAATGTGGGTTTTATTTTTTGTAGTACAGGTAGGTGGCCTTTAGTGTAGTTGAAATGCAGAACTATGGAAAAGGAAGACTGCAACTTTAAACAAGTGGGAAATATGATTAGTACATTAAAGGAATAAGAGTTCTGATTCAATGCTTGTTCAATCCACTAAACTTGAATCCTTTTCAGTATTGGCAATTCAGTTGTTACGTAATAAAAGAAAGACATTTTTAACAATAAGATATAGAGAAAGGTTTTGAATTGTAATTGGAATGATCTTATAAAGTTAATTATCAAGATGATCTCATTTATACAAATGTAAAATTAAAATAGATCACTCACAAAGTTCTATCAGGTGTCAGTTGACCCACGTACTTATAAATGTGTTCATTTACATGAAAGAGACAGCACTATGAGGAAACTGGGCTGCAGCCCGGTTTTAGTTATTTTTCATTAGCACTTGGACTTTGATAAAGGGGAACAGAAAAGAGCTGCTTGACCTTTCAGTGCTTAAATTATTAAAGAGCAAATAGATTTGAGGTCTGGATGCTTGCAAATCTAATTTGTCTTATGGAGCAAGGATGAAAAGACATTTTGAGATTGAAATTCCTCTAGTCAACTTAGTTCTTTCTTTAATGTATCTAAAGATGAATAGATGGAAGGCATGTAAAATGGAATATACATGGAGTAGTGCACATAGCTTAAGTAATACAAACTTGCCAGAGAAGAGTTACATTTTATGATTATTTTGCTGTAAAACATATACCATATTCTTCTGTAACTGCTATGTGGAAAATGAAAAGAATATTCACTGTAATCACCCTTCAAACAGGTAATGAAACTTACCTTAGCCCAGTACCTAAGATTTGCTAGATTCAATGTTAAGCCAAGGCAAAAATAGTATTGCTAGATTGAAGGATGAGAAACTTAGCCATCCATCAGTTATTATACATCATTGAAAACCATGGATCCCTACCTTTTGATAAGGCATAGAGCATATCTAGCACTAGCAGCCTGCAGAATATAAAAATAAGAGCCTATTCCTATTCTCTTTTCCTCTTCTGTTTCAATATTGAAAGTTTTAATAGCTAATAGGTTGTGAATCACTCATGCTAAGAAGCCAAATTTTTACTCAAAGTAGCTTGAAATTATAGTTCCAAGTAATATAAAGTAACATATAAATTTAGCTCCAAACATTCATGCCATATCAGAAGTTAAAATTGCATCAGAAATGAAGCCAGGGAAGAACTTAGGTTGTAAGCAGAACAATGTTATTTTTAACATCTGATTCCTGATGACCAGCCAAAAATTAGTCCTTTGATAGTCCACTGTGCATGGGTTCAGGACATGTAAAATAGTTACATGTGTCAGCCTCATACTTGTACCAGAGACCCTGTTTTTGTTCTGCCCTTGTAGAGTGCCTAGACAGCAGGGTGTTGGTCCATGTCTAGAAGTCCAAGCTCTAGTCATACAAAATAAACAACAAATAACAGTAATTAGTCCAAAATAATTTCATTCTATGCCAATTTAAAAACATATATAATATCTCCCTTTGGAAGAGAGATACTATACTGCCTCCCCCCGTTCCAAAATCTTGTTGCTTGGTGGTAATTATATGTTTGAAATATAATAGAGAGATAGCAGACAAGAAAATATTGACACAAAAATCTAGTGCTACTTCAGTTACCCTTACTGACTCCATTTCTGGAATCCTAGATTGCTGTTCTTCTTACAAGAAAGTTATGATTTTATTTGCAGCTATGAGCAGAAATCATGCTCTCTTTGTTCCTGCTTTTAACATTGAAGAAGATGGACTATTTTCTGTAGGCCTCAATTCACTGAAGACATAGACATGTATTTAGTTGCTTTGCAGAACACAGAACAATTTAAACAAATGGTTATGTTAAGTGTTTTGCTGAATCCAGGTCATACCTTCTGTATTTTTAGCCATCAGAACTTGTACTGTTTATGCTCTTTAAAGGCTAATCTGCAACCAAGATTTCAAACAGACTTTGTGATTTATCATATGTATGATTTCATAACGAATTATAATGTCAACAGTCAGCCAAACAACTGGCTGATTTTTTTTCTGTGCGTTTCCTGTTTCCTCTATTTATATCTTTATACTCATAGTTTTATTCAGGTGAAGGGGCTGAATCTATAGCTTTATAACTACTTTTTATAAACAGAATAATAGTTAATTCAACATTTTAGTACCAGTATGCATTTTTATGTAGAGTGTTCAAAGAAAGTACTCTACATTATTTCTCACATAAAAAACTCAGCTATTTATGGCCTCTATTATTTTACAAAAGGGAAATAAGTCATTTGGAAAAGAATAGGAACATTTAGTATAAATTCCTAAACCTTGAGTATTAGCACTGTGGCCATGTCCACAGGAGCATGGACATTTGGTTTCCCAGAGACAACTAGTAGTGGCACACCTTGTATCACCGCTAGTAGTCCCCAGGGAACATCTGTGTCATGCACCCTCTGGTGCATGGCAGGTTCCCTCAGGTGGGGTAGGGGAGGCAGACTTACCTGGGGCCTTGGGGGCCTCCTGGGGCTGCGACAGTGGTGCTCCTGCCAGTCACCCAGGCTCTGGTTTTGAGTGGCGTGCGCAGCCCCTGCGTGCACCGCTCAGCTTTTTTTTTGCATAGGATTTTTGATCCCTGGCTATCCCCCTTCCAGCACGGAGAACAGCTGAATGTGTGGTATGTGCTCATCTGGACGGAGCCTGTGGCTGCATCTACGCATGCAGTTAGCACGTAGCAATTCAGGCATGATTCGCACCAGGGTTTTTCTCTCAGGCTCAGCATTTACATGTGCAGCTGGAACCAGAGAGCACTGAGCTGGGGCAGAACAGACCCGGGCTAGCAGAGAGCCCAGCGGGTCAGCCTGCCAGTCTGGGGCTGCTCCACCCAAGCTCAAGGCTAGCTCCGCACTGTAGCACTCTTATGTCCCATGGAGCCCTGGTCACCATCTATGCATGTGTTTCAGCGCATGTAACTACTCTGCTACAGCATCCAGACAGTACTATCCTACAGATGAGTTAATTGATTTACTGTGCCCTATTACAGATACTCATGTAGATGGTAATGCTTTACTGAGGAGCTAATTAGATGTGTAGATGCACCCTGTATTTCTTTACTTTGTCCTTTGCTTTCAGCTGTGATTTCCCTTTCCATAAATACCTAGTGATATGCTGTTAAAATTTCAAAGTGAATTTGCTGGCTCAGTTGTCTTATAATAACCCAGATGTTTCTCTCATTTTTTTCGTTTCAAAACACTTAGTGTCTATCAAGTAGTGGTTGAAGAAGAGCGCCCTCGAAGGACAAAGAAGACCACAGAAATCCTAAAATGCTACCCAGTACCCATTCATTTCCAGAATGCTTCACTTCTGAACTCTCATTACTACTTCGCTGCAGAATTTCCAGCCAACAGTCTTCAAGCTGCTCAGCCTTTTACTATTGGTGATAACAAAACCTACAGTGGTTTCTGGAACACTCCTCTTCTTCCTCATAAAAGCTACAGCATTTATTTCCAAGCTGCTAGCAGAGCCAATGGGGTAAGTCTTATGACAGGTGTCGTTTTACATGATATTCGTATGTAAGTAGATCATTGGTACTGGATAACACGATGTCCAATTTAGTTGCTAATGAGAAAATGAAGAAACCATGAAATTTAACAAGTTGAGGTTTAAAAATAACAGTTTTCCTAACACAGCATTGCATAATGATTAAGGGTTACAGAAAAAGGGAGGGAGGGAAAATAGCACTTGTTTCTCAATGGTGACCAAGTCTGACAACACATCGCTGGCAGCATTATTGCCATTCTGCTTTATTTTTGTTCCTCAGTAATGCCTCTGAGAACCCTGCGATTCTGTCTGACTGCTCCTTTCCCGGTCTGTTTTTTAAGAGGAAAATGGTGTGGCTACTTTGGTTAAGCTGAAGCCAAACTTGATTTTGGCTTTATAGTATCTTTCTTCTTGGCCTGTCTGATCTCGTTACACTGCTTTGCAACAGCTTAAACTCCCATTTTCACATTTGTTTGTCTTGACTGAATTAGAGCTATCCTGTGTCCTCCCCACTCCCCAAACAGTACAAGAAAAATAAGTAGATACAACTGAAATGAAAAGTGTGTAAAAAGGTCCTTGCAGATCACGTTTCATCTGGCTGATTCTTCCTAGAATTGTTTTCCATTTCCTGGGCAGACATACTCAGAGCCCTTCAATTCCTGATAAGGTTTGGCTGTCTCCATTGACAGCTTGGAAATGTTTTCTGCCAGATACCATAATGGCTCCTCTTTCACAGTGCACTGACAGTGCAGAAACGTAAAACACTATTGATTTTTTTTGCCCCCCTTTCTTTCTTAAATTGTCTAGCATGGTGCTTACTGTACTTACATATCTGTAAGAAAAAGAAAAATCTGCCAAGGTCAGTGAGCTGCCAAAGAAAAAAACACACGCATCATTTCTTATACAGTTATTTCAACATATAAAGGAATGTTAAGTGAAGTATTTATGTTATGTGACCAAGTTTATTAGAGTTCAGTTAGCCACAGTATCAAACCGCATTGCAGTTGCTTAGGAAACTGTTAAATCTCTAATTAAACATACCAAATAGACATTTTCTTCAGATGTTATCATTACTTTAAAAAATAGAACCACAGATGATCTTCTTTGTTTAGAAATACAAGAAATGACCTTTTGCCTCTTTCTTTAACACAGGAAACCAAAATTGACTGTGTCAGGGTGGCCACAAAAGGTACGTTCATATAATGTCATGTTTTCCAGATTTCACTCTGTTGACCTTTTTTCATACATTTTTTTTTTACAAACTTTCAGAAATGTTTATCTTGCTAAAAAGACACCTCTGTAACAGTATTTTAAATGAATCATTTGCATATCTAGCTGAAATTAAGGAGCCTGTTTTTAAAAAAGAAGAAAAAAAATCTATTTATTATTTAATTTTGGTTATCAACTTGAATATTTTTTTTTTTATGTATTCTGTGGGTTTTTATATGATCTCACAATAAATATTTTTGACATTTTTACATATAATAGGCATATAAAAGTGCCGGTAGCGAAATACCTCCTACCTGCTTGTACACGGGTAATGAAAAATTATTTTTAACATATAAGGGATCATCTTATTTTAATTGTCTTGTAAACTATAAATAGGGGAGGCAAGCTTCTTGCATTGATTGAGGTAGGCCAATTCTGTATCGAGGGGCATTATACTACCATGCAAGAGGCACAAGTTTGTAAAGAGGTAGCTGTAAACCTGATCCCCAAGTAGAAAAAAGATCAGGCATATTGCTGAGGTGATATGCTTTATCTTTAGAGATAGGAATTGCTTTTCTGCAGCCCCGTTTCTTTAGCCTGTCTCCTTGAAGACAGGAAGGAGGCCTGACAGAATGTGTTGTAATAGCTAATATTATTTAGCAATTGAAGGACAGTAAGAAGAAGGGTAACATTGGTTGTGGTAGGAACAGTACTTCTGTTCTGGGTGCCATATGAGACCCTGCAAGAAAAACTAATTATGTTGTGTAGGGCTCAGACGGATCATATATCAAGTGACTGAACATAACCTGACGTGGCTTAGTCAAATGAAACGTACTGATCCCAGTGCAGAACCAATATGTATAGATTTCACTTTTCAGCAGCAAGTACTACAGGCATCTATTTTTATGGTATCTAGATGAGATGGCTGAGAATCTTATTATTTCAAAGTAAATGAAAGTTAGGGCTTGGCTCCTTTTATTCATGTCTAGAAATTTAAAATGAGGATGGGCTGCTCGTAGCCCTTAACTGTGACACACAGATTTTTTTGTGACTCCTTGGAGCTAGTTTCTAACTCTCTAGAAATGAGGACACTGTCCCTATATCCAACTTGTTAAACTATTGCTCACTAAATAATAGCAAATTTGCAGTGCTTTCACAATAGGGCAATGAAATTGAGATGAGACTAATTTAATTCAAAGCAAAATACTACATCATTCTCAAGTGACATAAATGAGTCCAGCAACTGATTAATTTACCCCACAAATTATGATAAATGATTAGATGAATGTGTTTTCATTATTTAACCATTTTTTAAATTATTTGGAGATTTGTGTGTTTAATCATTAATGGATATTCAACCACTTGGATCTCTCGATTGACTCGATATTCTTAACCCTCTTATTTTGAGAAGAGAGGGTTACATAGCTTCCATAGCAACAGGCCATTTCAAGGTAACTTGCTTGATGAAGTGGGTGCTGGAAATGTAGCTTGTGTTTTAAACTGTTAATTTCAGTACACCTCATGTTTTAAAAGCATATTTGTGAGACATTTATATAGGGTTGGGTATTTGACCAGTCAAATAAAATTCACTCAATTGACCAGTCAAATATTGGTAAAAATTATTTTAAAAATTGCCAACAGGTCCAGATAATACACAGAAAAAGAAAGCACAAATTTTCCATTAAGAAATATGTCAAAAAGCAATTTTAAAATCATTTCTGTCAAGAAAACTACAAAAAATGTAGTTTTCTTGTAAAATTGCTATAATTTTTGACCAGTCAAAAATATGCAGTGAATTGACCAGCTTGCCAACTCTTATTTTATGTCTTTGTCAAACTTGTGACATCATAAGAGCCTCTTGCAAGGACTTGGAAACGAGTTCCCCTAGTTGTGCTTTGGTTGCAGAACTTTATCAAGTGCTTCCATAAAGCGTCGGGTACTATGTAAATGAACTTCCAAGACACAGCAGAGGCAAACTGCTTTTACTAATAATTCAAAATGAATTGGAGACTATAGTATATTTTAACTTGTAGGGGATTGTGCCTGGACTTAGTAAAATTGTATGAGGAGGACTGCCCTTGACTCTCTACACAAAGGCTTAGGAGAACAGCAGGAGCTGTTAACCTTCTTGCAACACAGGTCACCTCAGCTGCACTGGGGAGAGGAAGCACAGACCCACATCAGTGCCACTCCTTTTGGTCTGATGAGCTGGTTGAACAACCATTGGACAGCAAGCTAAACCATCCAACAAATAATGCAGCCTGTACGTTCACCTTGAAGGCCTCTCTGAGGAACAAAGACTGCTCAAACCAAAGACTTGATTTCTGTCAAAGCTCTCCCTGGGGTAGTACAAATTCCTACTGTGAGGAATTACACAGCCTAACCCTCACTGCTATGATTATTTTTATAGATGAAGATATTAGACGATAACCTGTCAGGGCTTTATTGAGTATTCATTGTGTCAAAATGTGTGTTACAATGGAAACCTGTGCTTCCTTATAGAAAAAGTTGCAAAACAGTCATCATTAAAATGTCTGGTTTTAACATAGTCATAGCTTTCTGAAGCATTTTTATTGGGACTCAAGTCATCCCTGAAGACTGAAGTTTAAAGATTTTAAAGTTTCAAGGAAAACATCTTTTGCTATTCATCATGAATAAAGTTGGCACAATCAGATTCTAAATGAAGGCCTTATACTGTAGCCACTATCCTAACTAGTCCCATCAATGTTAATGAAACCACTTAGAGTTATATACCTATGTAGGATGCCATATGCATTAAGGCCCTGGTCCTGAAGACACTTAAATATATACATAATTTCATTGACTGAACCATTTTTTCATCCGTAAGCTGCATCCTATGAAATAAAAGAACCTGGCCTTCCAGCGTATCTGATGTTTTGTTATTAAATTCCCTGGATTTAGAAAGTTTCTGTAGCTCTAGTCCTGTGGATTTTAAAATGAGTTCAAAGAACATGTTATCACCATTCCCACCCAGGTCCAGATTGCCCCTAGGTGACTCTGGCTGCTTAGCTGAGCTGAGCCAGTTGGCTTTGGCAAAGCCACCTGGTTGTCTATAATGAGGAAATGCTGTCAGCAGGGTTTGAAGTCTGTACTGAGGATCAAAAGAGGGTCTCCAGGACCTGACCCGAGCATTGAGTATATAGCCCATTAGTTGTTCCCCCCCCCCCAATTATTTCAACGCTAGATTACCCAGAAGGTTTTGTGCATTTCCTGAGACCTTATTCAGGATCTGTTGTAACAATGAGTTTTGTTATAGTTTTATCCATGGCATGTTGTATGCCTTTCTCATTTTTTTTATACGTTGTGGGCTCAATCCTGCAAAATTCAGAGCACTCTTGCCCTGGATTCAAAAAAGCACTTCAGCAGGAGATTAACTGTAGGTAAGCATGTACAGGGGCATGTGTAGTCGCAACTGAAGTTGATGAGATAAAAACATGCTTAGTATTAAGTAAGGCTGTGTGAAGCTTTGGTCACTGATTCAATTCGGTGGATATTTGCCCCGATTCAGTGGCTGAATCTCCGAAACCGAATCATATCAGGAGACCCTTTAATCTCTCCAAATTGATTTGGAGAGATTAGGCAAGATTCAATGATTTGGACATAGACACAGATGTAAATGATTTTTCTACATACCTCAAGGTACCAGGCAGCTCGTGAATGCTGAGATGGTGGGGCAGAGGGAGTGTCCCATGGGGGGATTCCCAGCACACTCAGCACCAGACCCAAAAGTGGACCAAAACCACTTTCAGTCCATTTCTGAGTCTACCAGGGAACAGGGCCCCTGTGCCCTGGCTCGATGACTGGCGCCTCCTGGGTCTGGGGGTGCTCCCAGGGTCCCTCTGTGGATGATCACTGAGCTGGGGGGGCATGTAGGGAGGCCCCCGTCCACGCTCGTGGTGGATCCGGAAATGGAATGGAATTACTTCATAGATTTCGTAGACATTAGGGCTGGAAGGGACCTTCGAAGATCACTGAGTCCAGCCCCCTGCCCAAAGGGCGGGAAGTCAGCTGGGGTCATAGGATCCCAGCAAGATAAGCATCCAACTTGCTCTTGAAGGTGTTCAATGTAGATGCTTGAACCACCTCCAATGGCAGGCTGTTCCAGACCTTGGGGGTTCGGACAATAAAGAAATTCTTCCTTATGTCCAGCCTGAAATGGTCTTGTAGTAGTTTATGACCGTTTGACCTCATCATCCCTTGGGGCGCTCTGGTGAACAAATATTCCCCCAGATCCTGGTGGTCACCCCTGATAAACTTATAGGTGGCCATCAGATCACCCCTGAGCCTGCGCTTTTCCAAGCTAAAGAGCCCCATGGCTCTCAGCCTGTCATCATAAGGTCTGCTTTCCTGACCTCTGATCATGCGCATGGCTCTTAATTCCAGTCCACTTCTAGGTTCACCACTGAGCAGGCAGAGGGCCCCCCACCACATTTCTGTGGGATGCTCCATCCACCCACCATCACAGTGTTCACAAGCCATGCCTGGTGCCTTAACGTATATAAAAAAAACATTTAAAGCTGTGTCTATGGCCAAATCGCTGCTTCTCTGAATCAGCATCAAATCTTCAGATTTGTATTTGGCTGTATTGAATCAAGACAGTGATCTGAATCAACTAATTGAATCACTGTCCCTGATTCAGGCTGAATCCAAATCCAAATTGAATATGGCTCATTTCGCACACCCCTAGTAACAAATATGGGTTCAGTAGCTTTGCTTGATGAGAACCAAAGTGCTCTGTGTCTCACATAGTTTGGTATCCTAAAGTCTACAGGCTTTCTGTTACAAAATATATCCCTAGCCTTGGTATACCCAAGTGCATCCAAATACAGATTATTTTATTTAAAGTACATTTTTAAAAACATTCCCAATTCATAACACTTTCAGAATATTATTAGTGTGTTCCAGCTGCCAACCTCAAAACTAAAGCCATTATTAAACGTGAATATTAAAGTGTTACTTTAAATTACCAATTGCTCAAATCAAGAGCAAGATCTTATAAAAGGGGGTAAGGCAAAATGTGTTTATTGATTACATGAAGCAGATACATAAGCTTGAACATACCAGTCATGCAAACAGACGCACACAAGCATACAGACACACAGACAAAACCACTCCAGTAAGATGTTATAGATACCAGCAGATGTTGCTCGATGTTAGCACTGGGTAGCCAGCCCAGGTTCATTGAGGGTGATGGGAGTGGGGGTGAACAGATGCACCTGTGCTCCAGGAGATTGCAGAGAGTGGATTGATTCCCCATCTCAGCATTGTTGAATCACACTTTTATAGGGATTTTTAAGTCTGTGTTCAGCACTGAGGTTTTTCCATTCTCAGTTCTCATCTAGATGTTGTTTCTCATCTGTCGTCTTGTTATCTCAACTTGAGGTCATTCCAGTAAAGTTGCTATCTCAGAATTGATATCTCAACCTTGAAGCATTGTGTAGATCAAATGGTAGGATATGCAGAATTCCTTCTTCTCACTATCTTCTTTTGAACCTGATCACAGATGAGTTCTTTAGTCATCAGTTAAGTAGTCTAATTAGGTTACTGTCTGGTAACTCGTACATTGGCACCTTGTTGCTTACACAAACAGTTAAATCTTCTTCTTTTACTTTCATGCAAAAATTCCCTGCTTTCACCATTCGCCCTCTCGCACACTCTTACGTACATAGGGCATACAAAGTTCATTTTCTCATGTCAAGCTAGAGATACAAACTTCAAGAAAATATAGAAAGATCAAATCAATAGGTAACAAAAATGTTAATACTAATGTTATTACTAAACACAATCTATTTTAATGCATAAACAAATTAAGCTAACATGTTTTGGCCTTGTGTTTCATATTGCTATAATTACCTAGATAAAAGGAATCATTTATCCAATGATGCACTACAAGAGATCATATAAAAATCCTAATAATTATTATAATGTAATTTTGCATATTTGAAGGGCTCAGTCCTGCTCCTGTTGGGTGCATCTAATGGGTACTTTACTGCGGAGTTAACTAATTAGCTCCAGAGTAAAGTGTCACTGTCTACACATGCACTGGTATTATGGTGCAATAAATTAATTAACTCTACCATAAGATAATACTGTCAGGGACAGTACTGTCTTACAGCAGAATAAGTAACTGCACTGAAATGCACATGTAGATGGTGACCGGCTGACTGGGGCACAAGGGTGCTAAAGTGCTGGGCTGCTTGCTGCCTCACCACATGGCTGTTTAGGTTCTGCACCCTTGTTCCCCAGCCAGTCCCAATACTGCCACCACCACCTAGAGTTTAGGGATGACCCCCCGTGTTCCCTGCCAGCCTAGAGCTGGTCTTCCCCAGCTCAAACTGATGCAGTCCTGGGCACATGTGTAGATGCTGGACCCAGGAACAGTTAACTCCAGGGTGAATATTCTGGAGTTTATTGTATCACATTAATTTCACATGTAGATGCACTCATTGAAGTAAAGGAAGTCTTTCCATTGCCTCCTTGGGGAGAAGGATCATTTCCTTTATACTTCTAATATCTGTATGATGTGGAGTGTTCTGATGTTTTAGAGTAAGCTTCTTTTACTTTTGTGAGTGTTCAGTGTGCATACAAACGTATGGAGATAGGGTGTCCCGCTATTTGTGACAAAATAGTTAAAGAAAAAAATCAGCCCACAGTTTCATGAAGTTAACAATGGTTTTCATATTTTGCTTGATATGTAGCCTTCATATTTCTGCTCTTTCTCTAAGCTAAGTGATGGAAAAATCTCTGAAGATAAGGTTGAAAAACAAAAAATTGCTAAGTTATACCTCTATAAATTTAGTAATGATTCTTGATTTATATTAAGAACATATTTCCTGATATGACTTATTACTGTCTGGATAGAACCCATCTTGGCATCTCTAAGGACACCAGTTCTCAAGCAAGAGATGTTATTATTCTAGCCATACAACATTAGGAGGCTTTCATTAATTATGAGAAAGAAAGGGATATTATAACTTTTTAAATCCAATAGCAACGGTACTCTAGCAGCTACTAACAACACTGTTTCACTGTTGCAGAGGGATATTTCAAAATATTATGCAGCAGCGGTTTTGAGTTTAATTGTCTGCAGATGGTAGATGATCTATTTTCCTCACTCGTTGCCACATTTCTAATAGCACCCAGGCTGTTCTATGTAAATTAGTGATCTTTCATATAATCCTGTCCTTAATTTTCCAATATTTTTCTTTGCATCATTTTACAGCTGCATCATGTTGGATCTGACCTTTTAATTTTTTATATTTTTGATATGTATGTACCATAGTGTGTTTAACCATTTAAAGGCAGTCATAAAGCTGCTGGCAAACAAAGAAACATGAGATTTCATTAACATGAACCACAGTAACACTTACCTTTAACAGTCAACAGTTGGTACAGCCCAGCCAAAAACAGCCAAGAGACAACAAGCATATAGCCAGTTCAGGTTTTTCCTTTTCTGTGTCTTAGTGGGAAAATATAAACCTATTTAAAACCAATCTGGCAGAGAGTTGGAGATGTGTTTAACCGGTAGCATGAGAAAAGATATACATACTCAGTTAAGCATTTGCATAGTGTTTGCCTGGGAAAAATTAGGATGTCAATAGAGAAGGTTCAAGTAAAAATATACATGAAGGGTGGCTGAAGAATATTCTACATGAAAATGGTATTTTAAATAAATGTAGGGAAAATATACTGTAAAAATTTAAGTACCAATAAATAAATAAAATTGATATGAATTACTTTGCAGGATTAAATTTATAGAAATCTGGGCAAGCATTAAATTTTCTGGTTAAACAGAAAAGTTGTAGCCAGTAGAGCTAAGCCTCAGTCTCTTGTAACTTCAGATTCATTATTTTTAAGTAATGCATTTTGATTCCTTTTTCTGAATTAATATACAAAAGTCCATTAATATTAGAGTGACCAAACTAACAAATTGAAACAACTAGAGATGAAAAAAGGAACCTGTGTTTTTTCCTTTGTTTCTTTTGTTTTGGGTTTTTGTTTGTTTATAAGAAGTTGAGACAATAAATATTGACCAAGATTCTTCTTGCTGGCCTAGCTTCAGTCTGGCTTTTTTTTCCTCATGCATGCTGACCTGGAAATCTTCCTTTGCCTTAGCTGCGATAATCGTGACTCAGCTTACAACACCATACATTCGCATCGCCCCTGCTGCAGGCGACGACCAACTAACAGGTCAGACATTCAAGTACAGAAAAATCATCTTGCCCATCTGTCTCATTTCTTTTCGCTAATTTTCCCTTTATAGTCTCTTCATTCTGTACTTATTGATGATTTTCCACATTTAAGATTTTTTTTTTTTGTTCGGCTTCCAAAGTTATTAAATTAAGTTGTGTGCTTGGCATCCAAACTTACACAGTCATATCCATGAATGTAAAATAAATCCACTGCATGTTTCCATTGTGTGTGTGATCTATGGAATGTTCCTTCAAGCCTAATGTTGTAAAGAAATGTAGCTGTTTTGGCCTTGCTGTGGCTGTAACATCTGCCAGGGTTCTAAGTGTATAAATATATAGATATATATCTATATATCTACAGATATATAGATTATGCGTGAATCTATTTCTTTTTTCCTGAATTATTGGATTGAAGTATAGTGGTTATCTAGTTAATTGATTTGGGGGTCAGTGAGAGATGCTCTTACAAATTAGGAAAACAAACTAGTGTTATGAAAAAATATTTTAGACTTGGGGCTAGTAATACCTAACAGTATTTCAAGGTGCATAAAATGAAAGATAAAATAGAAAGACTGGTAATTGCATCATTTTTGGAAACTAGATATAAAACAAAAAAGTCTCTGAAGTGACATACTGACAAATAAAAATACACAAGGCTGTAAGTTTTCTAAAGGTAAATCACAAAATAAATTAAACACAGGTGAAATCGTTATTAGGGTCTGGGTTGCTCAAAGGCCAGCTCAAAGTGTAGCAGAAAATCTTTATGAACATGAGGAAATGATTCATTTTGTCATAAAATGAACATGTTCATAAAGCTTTTGAGGGATTTGGAACCTGTTGTATTCTCGAACAGGAGAAAAATACATTAAATTCTTCAGAATCCAAGGTGAGTTTGTTGGAATATGAAGTAGAGGAAGTTAAATCTAGTCCATCAGCATCCAGTGGGGTGATAAACCCATAGACACCTCCAAAATTACCAGCATAATTACTTGGGAAGGATCCAAATGTTATTGTTGCAAAAAATAAAGTTCAAATGCTTGGCATCTGGATGCTGTTATTGTCTACCAGAGAGACAACTGAATGATTCAATATAAAGTGGAAGGACAAATGACACCACGGTTGTAATGCCAGGACAATTTTTTTAGTGACAAACTGCAGACTTTTCACTAACAACTAAACTTTTTTACTGACATACATTTTACATAAAGTACATATAACACTATTGCCATGCTGTGAACAAGGACAGGTTCAAATTTAGGGTTTAAGACCAACCTTAGTAAAATATAATACAGCAGTGGTTTTGAATTTAATTTTCTGCAGATGGTAGATAATCTATTTTCCTTACGTGTTGCCACATTTCTAATAGCACCCAGGCTATTCTAATAGCACCCATCACTGCAGCCCTACCTCTGCTGGCCCTGTCTTCCTGTCCCCACAGACCCATAACAGAAGACTACTGTTTGTCTACCAGTGTTATATCAGGGATACAGCAAAAGCACATGGTTGGTGGAGGAGGGTCTACAGCAATAATCATCAGCTAGGGTTATGGTGACACCAGGAGGTGCCTTGAGATCCTTTTGAGGGTATTGCAGGATACAACACAATGCTAGCACTTTTAGGTATTTTACCATAATTTACAAGATAAATCTAGTGAATTCAAATAGGAATCCATAGTTTAAAAACATTCTGACCTGTTGGAAGCTTTCTGAGCTCATCGCAACATAAAAAAACCCTTCTAATATTTCAGTAGTCAAAAAAATGAGTGAAAACTATGAGGTGGCATTTCTCTTTGAGTCTAAGGAGGGGGTGACTTGAGTCAAACCATACTGAGAACCACTGGTTTGTGGGCTACAAAGCCCTGAGAAAATGTTTCTTATAGGGTGTTCTGCTCCCATGCAGACACCAGATGGTGCTGCTCAGCTCTGTCTGTATTTCAGGCTTGTCCCAATAAGGGATCTGTGATCAAGCTCCAGTCACTTAGTGTTTTTATGGATGGCTCATGGTTACAGACTTTATGGACAGGCATTTTTAGAGTTGTTTTTTATAGTCTGTCCATAATGGACTGTTGGCAATGCTGAATAACATCTCCACCATAGTTTACCAACTAGGGATACTTTTTTAAATAAAAGAATCTAGTGACATATAAAACAGAAGTCTTTACTTAAATTAAGAAAACTGTGAAATGTATCTTTGTATTATTTAATAAAATGTTAGCTGATTATCATGTTATAGGATCTGTTAAGAATAATGGAAATAATGTAGTTAGGTGAAGTAGCTGTTGAGGAAATGCAAGTTTATTACTATTCTGGACCTTTCTAAAGGACGGTCAGCATGTATTTTTACAACTCAAATGTTCTGCTTTTTCTTTTTCTTTTTTTTTAAATCCTGGAGAATAAAAGGAAAGCTTTTGAAGAGACAAGGACTGTCTCTTCCATTTTATTAAAGTTCTTAAAGTTGTGATTTCTTTGGCATAGGATTCAAATAATATATGAAAACTTCCTCGACTTTGAGAATTAGAAATGTTTATCAGCTTTTTAAAGAAAAAGATGGTATATACCAGAACCTAGTGATATGCAGTAATAAATGATAATAGTGAACAGCTATAGTGCAGTGGGTATAACATTATGTAACAATTATTATTTTTTTTTTTTTATTTCTCATTTGATGCTGGATACTGGTTTCTCACTGGATGATTTATGGCAACAAAATGTTTACTCAAACCATCTTTGGAAATTGTCATAAATCTGCTGTTTTTCAGATCTCTGGCTTCTGTTTCCTTTTATTTCTCAGAAATAATCTCTGCAGTGGGAGCAAAGAAATGAAATGATACCAGCATTGACAAATATTTTTCATAAAGTAATATCTGAAAATTGAATATTTTCTGATATTGTGCTGCAGACCCAGTCCTTCCTAAGTTTCCTTTTAATTTCTGTGATCACCCATCCTGTCAGAAATTCGAAAGTGGGAGATGGAGAGACCAAAGGAGAAGCATCTGTTAGGTTTTCTTGAATAAATTAATTTCCAGTTGTTCTGGTGTGAGGAATAATAAGGGAGTAATAAACCCTTTGGCCCAGCTATAAACCCATTCTTTGGGCTCAACAAAGACACTACTATGACTCTAACAGAACAAATTTGTCATGATTCCTGCCTCCAGATGAATTGTGGACCTCAAGATAAAGAGGATTCTCATTACTGCAGGAAGTGGGACCATGTTTAATTTCCTCACTCAGACCTGCATACTCCCTTATACAAGTGCTGCCCAACCTTTTGGCTCTGTGAGCCAGCTGAATTGTCCAGGTCCATGGGCCTAATTTGGTGTCTGGCCCTGGTCCTGCACACTATCACTCCCGTGGCCTCAGCCCTGTGAGCTGGTTCAGACTCAGAACCCATGGAAGTCCAGATGGAAGTCCTGGCCCTCTGTAGCAGATCATGCCAAGCCTCATGCCAGATCAGGCCTGCAGCCCCAAGCACCAGATCATGACAGTCTGTAGCCCAGGGGTGGACAGTTATTTGAGCTGGAGAGCCACTTAATAAGTTTTGGTAAGCTTGCACGTGCACCCACACCGACACGTGCACCCACACACATGTACATGCATGTATATACACAGTCATGTGCAGACACACACGAACACACACATGCAGACATGCAAACAGACATACACAAGCTCCCCACAGCTCTCCCTCCACCCCCATGTGGTCTGAAGCAGCATGCAGAAACGCAGTGTAGCACCAGCCTGGCATGGCCACATGCCAAGGACTCAGGGTTGGGGAGTGGGTGCAGGGAGAAGGGAACAAAGAACTATAGGTTATTTGGGCCTAGCTGGGCTGGTGCCATGCTGTGTTCCTCCATTCTCCCCACATGCAGCTGGGCCTGTCTGGTGCCATGCCATGTTCTTACATGCTGCTTCGGGCCATGTGGGTGCAGCTGAAGCAGCTGGCATGGCTCCTACCTGATTTGGCCACATACTGGGGACTTGAGGTCAGGTAAGAGTCATGCTGGGGTAGGGCAGGACCTACTCCAGCTGTGCCCATGTGGCATAATTGGAAGCAGTGTGCAGAAACACAGCATTACACTGTTAGCAATACCTGCACCCCTACCAGGCCTCGGTCTAGCTCAGGCTGGTGGAGCCTGGATAACCTGCAGCTCCCATCCCTCTTTCCCTTGTACTCCCTTCACCACTAGTGGGGAGACCCATACCTGAGCTTTAACTTCTACTGGAGTCTGGTCTGTCTGGTCTGAGAATGGCTGCAATGCCAGAGGTGTGTACAACCTAGCTGGGCAGAAGCCTGGCCAGAAGCTCACCACCTCCTGCTTTGGAGCATACATAGGGGACTGAGGGACAGGGCAGGCCAGTCCAGGCCGGGGAGGAGAGTGGCTGCCTGCCCACTGTAGCCAGAACTGCTGCTGCTGCCGCTGCATTTTAGCATTTTAGCATTTGAGGGAAGAAATTTCTATTTGGTTTCTAAATGGAGGGTCCAGAGAAATGCTTCACCCATAGCTAAAATGTAAAATGTGTCTGCATTCCTAAACACTGGCAGTGTTTTCTGTTGTTCTTCATCTAAACCCACCCTATTCCTGATATTCCCATCAGCAACCCATTCTGAACTTCAGTGATGTCACACTTATATGACAAACCTTCATCCTGAGCTGCAGTTAATGAGCCTTACATCATTAGTTTCACAAAGTTTTTCATCTCCTCTCCCTTCCTGTATACCAAGTAAAAGGATTGCCAACTGTAGGAGCAACCCCAGTTCACCTTAAATACCTGGACATGTTGTCCCTTAAATGTTTAGACACAGCAGCAAGTAGGAGTTTTCCTTCAGTTGCTAGGGGCATTGGGTCTCAGGCAAAACAGATTTTTCCAGTCATGGATCAGTCCTTACTGCAGAGGCAGAGCTACTGCCAATCTAGCAGCAACTGTGGCAGGGTTAACACTGTAGCTCTGACCCCAAATGATGAACTTGGTCATTTCCTCTCTGGGCTGGTAGCGAGGGAAGTGGGACAATAATTGTAGCTGCCATCCATGTTTCCATTACTTTGTTCAAGCACAGATCAGTTTCTTGACTTAAGACATACATCCCAATGTTGGAGGGCTGATTTTGGGAGGAAAGGCACATGGGGTGCCTATACACATACAGTGAGACTATTCCAATTTGCTGTAATTACAGCGCATTGGAGCAGACTTAATTAACTGAGTCTGCTGGACTGTGGTAATTACCATGCTCCAGCAGACTCCAGTGTCACATGTATCAGTATCCCCACGCTGAAAAATGGTGGGATCACTTTAACTAAAACTTATTCTATGAGCTTTAATTAAAGTGCCTCTGCTGCCATTTTTCAGTGCAGGGATGCTGATACACATGATTCATAGATTTATAGATTCTAGGGTTGGAAGGGACCTCAATAGATCATCAAGTCCAACCCCCTTCCTAGGCAGGAAAGAGTGCTGGAGTCAGATGACCACAGCCAATACCCTATCCAGCCTTCTCTTAAAGACCCACAAGGTAGGGGACAGCACCACCTCCCTTGGAAGCCCATTCCAGATTTTGGCCACCCTTACTGTGAAGAAATTTTTCCTGATAAATCTGCTCTCTGTCAGTTTGTGACCATTGTTCCTTGTTATCCCAAAAGGTCTCCTGGTGAACAGAGCACCTCCGATCCCTTGCTGCATCTCCCTAATGAATTTGTAGGCGGCCACAAGATCACCTCTCAACCTTCTCTTGCGGAGGCTGAAGAGGTCCAGGTCCCTCAGTCTCTCCTCATAGGGCTTGTCCTGTAAGGTCCTAACTATATGAGTGGCCCTCCTCTGGACCCTCTTGAGTCTATCAACATCCTTCTTGAAGTACAGTGCCCAAAACTGGACACAGTACTCCAACTGCGGTCTGACCAAAGCCACATAGAGGGGAAGTATCACCTCCTTGTTTCTATTCGTCATGCATCTGCTGATGCATGATAAAGTGCGGTTAAGCTTTGCTGATGATTTTGTCACACTGATGCTCCAGACACTTCAATTACAGCGGCTCCATGAGCCCCTCTGATTAACCCCAATCTCCAGACCCCATGTATAAACGCCCTTCTTGTCTGCAAGTAAATATGGTAGTATCATATAACGTGTTGCTGAGGCAGCTGTGCAGTTTTGATAGCTGAAAAGGATAATAGGCCAGAAAAGCTAACAAAAATGATTAGTGACTATGTTAATATCATTCATTTGATGATACAGTAACTAACACACTTTGGATTTTTTACGAGTATCCCTAAAAAGTTAATTTAAATTCTACATCATTCACCCATATGGGCAGAAGTATAGGAAGATTATTTAAATATATTGTATCGGTCACTAATATCAATAAAACGGACTGCATAAACCTATAACAAAATTGGTTTTTTTGCAGACTGAATATTATGTTGCCCCAATTTTTAGTTTAGCCATTATGTGACTTCCATACTTGTGCTCACAGGAGCTTGTGGGTGAAGCTGGTATCATATTTAACTACCTGATTGCACTGTATGTTAAGTAGCTAGGTATTTAAATGCTGTCAGTTGTAGTTATTTTCAACTTGGGAGCACAGAATGGAAGGGAGGTTTTAAAATTCAGAAAAATAAATATGATATAATAGAATCTTGTTTTTCAGTCACCTTTAACCAAAACTCCTTCATATGTAAATCTAGATTAAGTTCGTTTGATATGAATGTAATTCAGTTTTCTGAACCACCCTCCATAGGTTCAGATTAATTGATGTCCTTAAAACATTTCTGACTGAAGGGTTTGCAATTTCTATGAGGGCTGAAGAGGAAATGCACAGTAAGTTATTAAACTTAGAAAAAAATCAAGGCCAATATGAAAAATGGGTCATCTGAAGATTAGCATGCAGCAAGTTATTACATATGTTCTATATTAAAACAGACTAACTGAATTAGCCAGGTCTTAAAGGAGAGTGACCCTTGAATGTTTGGTTGCCACTGTAAGCAACTACATTGTGTTTCACTATTTTGTAAGAAATTTCATTCAGTAGTTTTAGTTTAGCTATATTTGGTATTCATTGGACCCATGCCTCATCCCCTCCCATCTACATTCTGATGAAATATCATGCTTAGAATTACGATTATAATGTTAATTCTTTAATTCATTTTCTTAATTGTTGAATTGTGTCTGGCTACTTTGATAAAATATTTTCATTTGTGATTTAGTGGCACAGCCACTTCTGATCTAGATGTTGTTGAGCCTGATTTCCAGAGAACACACTTTTTTCCATCCATCTCCACCACTAATCATACATGCATCGGGAAAGATAATCTTTCTGTTATACAGTCTTCATAAAATGAAGCATCGATTATGATTCAAACACGAGCAAGATAGATCAGTGTTTGTAGAATTTCTTGAACGTGTGAAAACTAAGGTTTAAAAACAGAAAGAAAAGAAAACAGTGATGTGCTTAAAACTTATAATCATTTTTACCCAACATAATTTAAGGTCTAGATGAGCAGTATATTTTATAACCATATTAAAAGTTGACATAAAAATAATCACAATTCGCTACTCCTCCCTTACAGAATTATTGCCCTAATAAAATATAGAGATTTCTTTAACTGTGAGATTCGACACATGAGTGTTATTGGAATATGCTGGGCCAAATAATGCTTGCTTTCCTTCCTGCATAAATCTGAACTAAATGCACTGAAGCCATTGATTGACTAAATTAAAACCAGGATTGATTTCCTCCTCCCCCCCCCCAAATATGTATTCAATTTCAGTTTAGTCAGTCACTGACTTCAGTGGAATTATTGTACCATTCATTGCACCACCATATATATATTTTGGGGGGAAAAATCAGTGGGCTTACTCTGGGTTTAAATCAGTATTACTGACAACAGAATTTGGCATTTTGTTTATTAGTACAAACAATAGCAGCCTGAATTTGAGAAGGCTTATTTTCCTATTAATCTAGTTTATTGGACAGAACCTATTTAGTTTCTTTGCCAATATTTGTGGTCTCTGCTGTACAGCATAAATGTAATTTAACTATTATAAGTAAAGGATGGGCAGACATCTGAATTCATTTTTCTCCTTCCTGAATTGTATAACATTGATTTAGATGCATTCTGACATGATGAAATCTAAAGCACTGCTTTGGGTAAGTAGGAATCCATGATTTGTCGGTTGGCAAGATACCACTGTGTACAGTAACAAAAGCTGTACACAGATGTTACAGCAGGATGAATACAACCATTTTAAGAGTTTATTCTTCTCTTGAAAATTCTGTGCAGTGCCCAGTGGTATCAGTGAGAGTTATGAAGAATTAACATGGGGAGGGTGAATACCTTTTATTGTGTAATGTCAAAGTTACATACAGTGGCTCTGCAAAGCCAAGAAATAGTGTGAGGAAGGATCTGACTACCCATTCTGAGATTGCAAGCCTGTTGTTATATTATGGCTCTAACATTTTTTATACTGGTAGTTCAAGGATTTTGATCCTCCCTGTTCAGCTGGACAGAATGTAAAGTGAGGAGAAAATTTTCTACTTTCTGCAACACCAGCCAAATGCATTTTAATGGGCTGGAGTGTCACTTGTGATTTATTGCCCTTTTTTGTTCTTTTATGTGTTATATTTGTCATTTTGCTATGGCAGTTTCATCTATAAAACAGTATAGTTACAAGAAAATGTTAAGAGGATACAGAAGTGCCATGGGAGCTGCTGTTTCTTTCTTTTTCAAATCCCCCTCACCCCTTTGCAGTGAACTACTGAGTCAAATGTCAGGCATTCAGAACCAGTACAGCAAAAGTACATAGTATTTTAAACATAGGTACGTTTTTCATGTGTAACATAAGCAAAGCAGTTAATATTAAACAATTATATTTTGAGAGTATAATGATAACATTGACAGCCATTGCCTTCAGATATGTGGCCATGCAGCATTATAGCATAATATAAATAAACCATGCCCCTTTTCAGCTATATATTGGGAATCTGAATTGATTAGAAGTCAGTTGACTGTGTAATTACACCAACAGTATTAAGAACTGTGCTTCATTTTACTCTAGCAAGTATGTTTTACAGGGTTTAGTCAAAGTAAAATGGCAGCCTTTCCTAGAAATTTGGTTTTATTATAATAATACCAAGAAACCTTACTCAGGGAGCCTAGCCCTTGTTGCGCTAGATCAGTGATTCTCAACCTTTTTAGGCTTAGGAGACTCCTCAGAAAATGCCAGCTCTTATCTTTCACTCATTTTTGACTACAGAAAAATAATAGAGCAATTCTTCTGTTGTAAAGAACTCAGATTAGGTCAGAATCATATTGATGGTATGGATTCATATTTGAAATTTCTGGGCTTATCTTGCAAATCATGGGTAGGTATTGTTCTTCACAGCACTCTTGAAAGGATTTGGTGGGACCCTGGCTTATTGTCACTGTGCTAAGTACTATAATGAGTCATATAAGTAATGGTTGGTGGATTGTCTGTCAGTAGCAGAATGACTACATTTTTCCTGCATTTTTAGGAGAATTGGGTGCTGAGTTCAAGGGAAAACTCATGAAAGTATTCCTCTTTGCCCCCAGGATGCCTTTAGCCATGCACATTAGATGATGGAGTAAGTGCAAATCATAGTAAAAGGTCTGCAGAGCATAGGAGCAGAAGTACTGCTGTTCTGTGCCACAGGAAAAGGTGGTACAATAAAGCCTTTCCTCAGACCTTAGGAAGGCCCCAGCACCCATTTCACTTATTTAGACTTTGCACTTTAAAACAGGATTTGCTTCTTTGTTCAGGACAACCAAAAGTTGGTGTGGAGGCTGCTTCAAGTCCCTCAACAGAACTAACTGATTTGGAATTTTGTGGATACCCATTTAGATCTGAGAGAATTTGGCCCAAATGCATGTAAAATGTTCGGGTTTTTTTAATGTAATGAGTTGTGGCCAAGAGATCAAGAACAACCATAACTAAAACCTGTTTATTTAGTTCATCCAAACGAGGGGGCAAGAAATCAATCCAGCCAAAAATTTATTGTGTAATGTGATTAAATCAAATAAATAGTTTTCCTTTATTTTTTCATCACTATAAAGAACTGTCATTCAAAATGAGACCATGAATGAACTGACCAGTGTAAATTCTAACAGATTTGACAAATTTCTACCATCTGTCTGGTCGAGGTTGACATTATATCTCATCCAAAATGTGGCCGTTTCAACAACAGATTGAAATAGCAACTAGTACAAAAAAAACCTAGAAAAATAGTTCATGCATCATATAAAGTGTGAAGTCACTCATATGAAAAATTATTCTTTGGATTCACAGTTGCAAACTGTCCCTAATTTACAGAAAATCCATAAATAACCAGGCTAAAAATGTCAGCCTCCCCATAAATTCTATTTGAAATTTGTGCCATTCAAAAAAACATGAAACCAAAACAGCAATATAAAATTTGCTCTGAAAAAACATGGAGCTGATTGAAGTTCCATGGTCAGAAAAGAAGCTGGACATGGTGTTGAAGCACAGACAGAGCGCAGCACTGCTACCAGGTGATCAAGGTGGAACACAGCACCTTGAAGTAACCTTTTCTCAGGGCTTTGTGGCTCCTTCCTGAACCCCCAGCCATGTGCTATTGTTCCTGGTGCAACCTCTTGTCTGCCTGTAATGCTGCTGAGTGGCAGGTAGGCACGAAATGGTCCTTTGGGGTGTCTGTGCTGGGACAGAGATAATGGGGGGTGGGCTGGCAGGGGCAGCATGGTGGGGGGTGAAATCAGGGGTACCAGGGTATGAGGGAGGTTAGAAAATCCATAGGATGTAAATGGTATAAAACCATTGCTGTAGTTAAGCAGGGTTGCTAACCCAATCATTTTTTTCTTTGCTGATAATAAGAAAACTTTTGACTGACAACCAAACTTTTTCACTATAGCTTGATCTCAGCCCTTGTCTAGGGCCTGGCAGAAGGGTTACATTTTATAGAATGTAAAATGTATGTCGATAAAAGCATATATCTGTAAAAAGGTTTGTCAGTAAAAAGTTTGGAGATTGTTAGTAAAAATGTTTGTCTTGGGCTGGTAATCCTGATTGGATTTTTACTTTCCAAAGTCAAACATGTTCTGCACCAAAAGGAAAATTAATTAGAGACACAGGAAGAGTGACAAGAAGTGTTATCAGAGTATGTTTGTGTGTGTTGGTGTGGATACGTGCATGCATACACACACGCATAAAAATTCCATTTTTCCCCTGTGTAGTTACTGACTGTAGTATTTGTAAAATAACAATTAAAAACACAGTTTAAAAGAAAAATAGGGACCTGTTTTGAGTAAAATAAATTGTAGTTCTGAGGCATTACAAATCTGGAAACTTCTAGGTCACTGTATTTTAAGAAATAGGAAATAAACATCATAACATTTTGTGGAGACCTTTAAATTATTATATGTAAAGAAGCATTTAAATGTACTATAGCATATAGAGGCCACAGTACATGGAAAGATAGCAAGCAGAAGAACAGTATTCTTGTACAGTAATCAAGATGATACAGTGCATACCACCTTGGGCAAAAGAGTGTTACCATAACTCACGTAGTGTCTGTATTCCATGAAGAGAATTAAAATGTTAATACGTTTATCTAAGGCATTGAGCTATCTGAAGTAATTTTTCAAAACTGTGCAAGCCACCATTGTAATTGTTAATGGGAAATGCAAACCTAATTCTCCAGACATTTACTCAAAATATGCATCTCAGTAATAGTGGGAGTGATGCTGTGCTGGCATTAGAACACCATTGTAAAATGGGTGGTAATCCAGCTTATGGTGTATTTTCAAGTATTTTTTCCGTAATTTTAAACATTAATGAGCTTTTTCATCAACTCATTTCTTCCAGCTATCGCTGATTAAGAAATTTGTGTAAATAGAAACCTCTCAAGCAAACCAGGCCTGTTCATGGTTTTGCCTGAAATCCACATGGAATTTGCAGTCTGTCATGGTTATGAAGAGAAACAGTGAAATGCAGCAGTTTCTGACTGAGTTCTGCTTTATTGTTTGAGTTCAGGCCTGAAATTCAAAGTGATGCATAGCAGAAGGGGCAAACCTACATAGGTCAAAACCAAAGAAAGCATGTATGAAACCCCTGTGCAGCAAAACGGTCACATTTTACACAATCCTAGATTTTGCATCATAAAATAAGACTGCTTCCATTTACAACTAAATACTGTGTTAATTTGCAGTGAAATGAAAGTGACTACTGAAAGTGCTCTTAAAGGCTGTGGTTTAAAAGTAATTTGCAGACAAAATCTACAAATCAATAGGAACCAAATATATATTCAAAGAAGGCCTGGTCTATCCCTGTCTCAGTTTGATTGCTGATATATTTAACATTGTTCAGTTTAGGCAGCTCTTTTATTGGTGGAACTGTCAATAATTCTGAAATTTTACTAAATATAACATTGACCTTCAACATCCTGTTCTCATAGGGAAGCTAGCAGGCTGTGGAGTGGACGCTTATACAGTCAGGTGAGTGGCCAACTGGCTTAGGGACTGCACCCAGAGAGTGGTGGTGGACAGGTCGTTCTCGACCTGGAAGGAGGTGGGAAGTGGGGTCCTGCAGGGTTTGGTCCTTGGACAAGTGTTATTTAATATCTTCATCAGCGATTTGAACAAGGGTGTGGAGAGCACCCTCTCCAAGTTCGCAGATGATACCAAGTTATGGGGAAAAGTTAACACACGAGAGGGCAAGAAGCAGATACAGGCTGACCTGGACAGGTTGGATCAATGGACAGAACAAAATAGGATGCAATTCAACAAAGATAAATGCAAGGTACTCCACCTGGGGAGGAAGAATCCCCAGCACACCTGTAGGTTGGTAGCTCAGCGGCTGAGAGGGATCTTGGAGTCATAGTTGACTCCAAGGTGAACATGAGCCGGCAGTATAACAAAGCCATCAGCAACGCCAGTCGGACCTTGTCATGCATTAGCAGATGCATCACCAACAGATCAAGGGACGTAATGTTCCCCCTCTATGTGGCATTGGTCAGGCCGCAGTTGAAGTATTGTGAACACGGAGAATCTGGAGAGGGTTCAGAGGAGAGCCACTCACATGATTAGTGGTCTCCATGAAAGACCCTATATGGGGAGGCTGAGGGATCTGGATCTCTTCAGCCTTCACAAAAGACGTCTGAGGCGAGACCTTGTAGCCACCTATAAGTTTATCAAGGGAAGACAACAGGGAATTGGAGATGCGCTTTTTGCCAGAGCGCCCCTAGGAGTAACTAGGAATAATGGGTACAAACTAGTGGACAGTAGATTCAGGTTGGACATTAGGAAGAAATTTTTTACAGTAAAGGTCACCAGAATCTGGAGTGGGCTTCCAAGAGAGGTGGTACTATCACCTAACTTGGAGGTCTTCAAGAGGAGGCTTGATAGACACCTGGCCGTGGTTCTCTTTCCTGCCAGGGGCAGGGGTCGGACGCAATGATCCTTTGTGGTCCCTTCCAACTCCACAATCTATGAATCTATGGCATGACATTGCTATAAAAGTGGAATCTACTCAGTTATTTTTCCTTTCTTATGACTTTTAACTCCTGTTCCCCTTCCTCTAATCATTTTCCTTCTTTCCTGTCCAAGTGTCAGATGAAAAGTGAACATTGGCTTTATAATTTTAAAAGTTGAAATTGGAAACATTTATTTTTTTACATTTTTAATCACACTTTTTATAGGGATGTTTATTATGTCTATTTATTCTGTCATAGATAACATACCCCTCTTCTCATGCTGTGGCCTATATTATGCTCTTGGAGATAATCTTCAGATGATAAATAAAGTGGCAAGGGATCTCTGGGGCATTGACCATGCAACATTTCTAGTAACTTTTCCTAGAAGGTAGCAGGTTGGTTGGGAATCTTTGGAGAAGACAGAGTGCAAACTCTGAATCCTATCAAGGAGTGGCAGTATAGGTCTGGAGTGGCAAAAATATCCACTTTGAGGTCTAAGTATTGTCCCATGGTTTCTTGGGCTATGGACAGACATTTAGAAAGCCTGAGCCTGAATTGATTCAATCTTTGGAGGTTAGTCTAACCTACCTAGGTTGAGCCGGTTTGCAGCTGCACAGACATTCCCTCTGGACTGAGGAAATGCAGGCATATGCCTGCAGTGGCTCGGGCTAGAACCTGGGGGGGGGTACTAAAACAGCCCTCCCTTCCCTTCTATAGTGCTGAGCTGAATGGGACATGGCCAAGCCCCTGCAGGGCTTCTGATTAGGGAGGGGTATAAAGCACCACGCTGCTTCCACCATCCCGGGCTTTTCCCTGCTCACTGCTCAAGGGGCGGGAGTGTTGTCAGCTAGCACTCTGAGGCAAAGGTGTGGGGATGCATTGCATGCATCTGTTGATGATACTGAGCTTTTCAATCTCCTTCTCCCTGCTTCTTCATACTGTCTGCAAACCTGACAAGTGAGGGAGGTGATAACACCATGTTTATCAGCCAGAAGGGAGGTGATAACAACATGTTTATCAGCCCATCAGCAAAACAAAAGCTTCTCTCATTAGTTCAAGATTCTCTTAAACAGCTTTTTCTAAGAAAGAAACAGAGGGACATTACCGGATGACCTGTTGATTAGCTCCCAAAAGCCCTAAGCAGACTCTGTGGGCAGGGCTGGGCTGGGCTGTTCAGTCTGCAGAGGCTCCCCCCTGGGTCCTACTGCCCCTGGCTCTTGTCAGCTTTGACAGGATGCTGGGGCAGATAAATATTTATTTTCTGAAATTTTTAGGGGCCCCACGGGCCAGATTGAATGGCCTGGTGGGCTGGATGTAGCCTGCGGGCCGTATTTTGCCCAGCCCTGCAATAAGCTCATGGAGGGGCTTAGTGCTACTGAAAACTGTTTGCCATTAAGGGTGCTGACAAAAGTGACATTTGTCATGTGATCGGCCCCCTATGCTGTGCCACACAGCTGCAGAGCACTTTAAAAGTGGCTAATCATGTGACAAATTAAACCTAATCTAACGAGGGATCAGATGAAGGCACTGCAAAGTGGAGCATCTTAGGAAATTTATGTCAATCCTTGTGCATGATGGATTTGATCCCCATTTTGCGCCCATTCCCCCCAGCCCTTCCTAGCAGCATGCTTTAGAGTGGGGAACTGCATGTCTGTCAACGCCCTAACTGATAATTAGGCATTTTTGTGGTTATGAGGGCAATTCCCTGTTCCACTTTGTATTTATAGTCCCCAGGCCTCAAAAGATACAGTTAATCATTGTCTGCAACATAATAGAGCATCTCTTCACCACTCCCAAGGTAGGGCTACTTTATGTTAGTGGAAGCAAGGGCAGTAGCAATCTAACTGCATATGTTCATTATAGCACAGCAAAAAAATTGTCTCGTTGAATTTCATACTGATCATCTCATTTCTCTTGACTTGTTGGAGAACTTCTTTCCACAGTGTCCAATTTGATTCTATGTCTTTCCTGCCTGAAGGACAATGGGGCGGTAATTGGAGCTCTTCAATTAGGGATTTTTATACTTCCCCAAAGGAGGACAAAGTGCCTGCATCTTTGAGAAAGAACTCATACAAGCTCCAAGCTCAAGAAAAATTCCCTTGTTGCTTACAATATATCAATAATCCCTTGGTATTTACAAAATCTATATGAAATATTGTCCATTTTGAGACAGCTCCTAGGATTTATGATTTTCTTGATGCTTCTCAGCTGTGTTGAATTTGTCACTTTTCAGTTTGTCTGCCATAGCTTTCTGAGTGCATTTCAAGGTGCTAGTTTTGACCTATAAAACTCTGGAATTTGCATACCTAAGGGACTTCCTTCTGCTATATGGCCCTACACAATCCCTAAGGCCTTCCAAGAGCAACCTCATAGAAGTTTCATCAGTAAGCCAAGTCAGCTTGGCAAAACCACATGAGAGGTTGTTTTCTCGGCTCTTGAACCACCTCCCATCATGCAGAAGCTCTGCAAGACTTTTCTATTTGGGCAGGCATTTAGCAAACAAAACTGGACCAAGATATTGTTTAGTGGTCCTCAGTTTTATTTTGTTATTATGTTAATTATAGTTGCCCTTTTAAATTTCTGTTTCTCTTGCTGTAAACTGCCGTGAGCCATTGTTGGAAACGGCAGTATATAAATCACATAAATACATGGTTTCAGGTCTAGGTGTGGTACAGAAACTGTACTGGTGTTGGTGGTCGCTCTCTGGCATTGAGTCAAGGTGAGAGGACCATGATGCGAATAGGTCTAGCCTCTGCTTTTATAGTACTTTGTGTTGGCTTGCCTTCAGACCTTTGTAGGAGTGGAGCATGGTTATTCTGGATTGGCTTTCTTTTCTCTGAGAAGCCAAATGGAGCAATAGGGGAAGCTTTGCCCAGAAGCTTGTTATTTGTAGACTTATGTAGAAGTGGACTGTTTGCAGGTATCCATGCAGTCACAGATGTTAACCACAAGGTAAAACATCTTGTACCTTCAGTACATATATTGGACCATTACAAGAGTAGGAAAGAGAAATGGGTTCCAGTAGACTGACAACACCAAACTTCTGGTAACTGTAATGCAGCTGAGCCCCTTACAATGCCTTTGAGCAGGCCATTTGTAGACAAAATAGTGCCAGATCCCATGGTAATAACTCCTACGGTTTCTCTACACTGTAAGTTTATTTCTATTAAATGGTTTTCATTCAAGCCCTTTCAGACATTTCCTTCCAGTTTTGGCTCTCAGTTGAAAATATGGACTGATATAAAATCAGTCTTTTAGTTTTAAGATGGTGGTTTTTTATTGCATTTGTCAGTGTGTCTGTCAAGTACCCCCTCTATCCTCCTATTTCCCGCCTGCCACGACTTGGATCTTAAAGAGATGAAATAGGGAGGAAGTGGTTGTTATGAGAGGAAGTACCACGCTGAGATAAACTTACTTTTTTTTGCTTTTATTCAGTGGTTTGCAGTTGTTAACAGGGAACTCCTCTCTTGGGGGAGATCACAGTCCAAAGGGTTAATCTTGGGGGTCTCCAGCGTCCTGGCCAGCCCCTGATCTAGTGTTACAGTCCCTGAAAGCCACGCCACCTTTATCTAGTTACTCTATTAGCGGATTGTTACAGCCGTGGTTAGTCCTCTCATTGCTGCTAACGAGCCAATTAGTGGCTTGTTACAGCTGCCGCCTGCAGCTTTCTCCGGCAGAGCCGCTGTTCAGACTCCGCGGCTCTCCCTTGATCTCCTGGTCCTCAGTGTCCCTTTGGAACGTCCTAGAGTCCCCTGGATTCTCCAGGGGTCTGGGTAGGAGTCCTCCCCCTCTCATCACCTCTTCAACTCACCGGAGCCTCCCCGAACTTTGATAGCAGCATCTGCTCCCACCCGTGGCACAGTTCCGCTCCTCCTGTCACTCACTACTGTTCCTGTAGTATCAAGGTCAATTGGTGCCTGGGCCCTGGGATTCCTTTGCTCCCTCTGATCCTGAATCAGGTCCCACTTCCCCAATCCTTCTCTCTGGAGGCTCCCTCTCTCTTGCAGCATCTCTCTGTGCTTCCACTCTGATGCCTGAAGGCATCCCTCCTCCTCTTCCTCTCCGTCTTATCCTCCGGAGTCTAGTCACCATTGGCTCCTTAGGGCCAGGGCCTGCCCCACTTGTGGTGTAATTATTTCCAGCCGCCCCCATTCCCTTAGCAACAGGGTCTCAATGGGGACCCTGTTACAGTGTTCTCCAAAGGCTTAACTGTGGGCTCTGCCTCTTGTGATAGTACCCAAGCCTTCATTCCCTGCCTGTACTTGGGAACATGGGATTTAGTTTCTGGTGTCACTGGCACAAGTTCCCCTAGGTCTTTAGGTCTTAACTGATGAGCTGTTCTCCAGAAAGCCTTCCTCTGCAGTCTAAATTTCTATCTTCCATCAGTCTGAGGGTCCACCCTTTATGAATAAGAACTAGCTGCATACGAGTGAATCTGTTCCAATAGATTGTCATACTTTCCCATTTCCAATCAGTCAGCCCCCTTAATTAGAGGTTTTCACCCACCAAATGTTACATGTAGTGGAGTTACGTAGACCTCTGCTGTGCTCAGATATCCTCTTAGCTCTAAACCAGATGGTGATCTTGCATATGCAACTGGCCAAAAGGCTTTTACTTTTCATTTCAAATACCAACTTTACTACCATAATCCATTTTGTTTTCTATCTCAGGATTGTAATTAAGGATGTTGTTCTGTGACTGGATGAATTCAGAGATATAGCTAAAGAGCTCTATTCCCTGGGCAACAGCAGCCAACAGGGCAAGGGCAGTGGTCATGTGGCCACTGGTGCTGGTAACAGTAGATCAGCAGCAGCAGCTACATTGTTACTTGCATCTAAATCAGTGCTGCCCCAACCTTCCTCCCCCTTAGTTGCACTGCTGGATGTATTTAAACATACAAGGAAGTATTTAAAATGCAGGTTTTTCCTTCTGAAGAGAAGGCCTTTTAAACTATTTGAAATATTAAGTTTTCAACTTACTGCAAGTTTGCAATATGTTATTAGTCTGGACTATATATCAGATGCTTATTCATTGGTGGGTATAGTATGCAGTTTTCAGGCTGTTCTGATCTACAAATGATCTAAGATCTATCTACGTGAAAGACCAAGGCTCCTTCCACCAACCTTCCTTTCACCATAAGACTTGGTTTAGCTTGTGGCGAAGGCAGTTTCACAGATTTTGGTTTTGCTAGATTTCCTTGTGAGGGGTGGAAACTATTAGAGTAACTGCTTCCATGAAGGAATAGAGCTGTTTATTGTGGGGCATTTGTGTTTGCTCCATTGTTTGCTTATAAAAAAGCTGTGATAGAGAGCCTACCTAATCACAAGAGTAGAGATCATGGGAAGGCCAAGGGATGTACATCAGATTGGGAGCTTTATTTGTTCTTGGCATTTTTATAATGAGTGTTATTTCTTCTTACTAACACAAATATAGCTATTAACAAAAAAAACCCCGTTTTTTGCTCACATGCACTAAAATGAATCAGGCAAAAGTGAGTGTTACAATTCATTTGAAAGTCAGCTAAATTAGGCCTATTCATCAGAGACACTTTGCATTTCTTTTTATACTGTTCTCCATGTCAGTTTTATTTACATTTTTGTACCAGTGAGGAATATCACAAACAAAATTAATAATTCATGAATAGTGCTATCCAGTGTATGGTTATTTTGATAGACCCTTTTTACCTGAGGTCTTTTAATAAGACATATTTTCATGAGTATAAACAATGCAAAATAAACAGTACTCTCTCTAACATGGCTCTCTTGCATAACTCTATTAGGGAAGGTAAGACCCTCCAGATACTATGTATGTACAGTAAAATAATCACAAATAAAGGAGAAAGAATTCTATGAAAATAAGGGGCCTGTTCTCCCTGTACAGTATACATGTAATTCCCAAACACAGAAACTGGATTGAATGAGAGCTGTTATGTCATAATAACAAAAAATTGGGATACAAGCACTTCAATCCCTGCGCCTTGGGACATATAATCTACTACTCAGCGTTTGGTGAGGAAGCAGCAAGACAGAAGGTGGAAATCACGGGCAGATCCAGGGGTTACAGTGGCACAGTTGCACCCCCTCTTCCACAGTGTACTTCACCTAGCAACAGCGCCAATTCCCCATGGGCCTGGTGGCTGCATCCCCTATGAAGCGCAAGGCATGGCTGGAACCTTGGGTTGCTGTGGGATGCTCAAGGGGACCAAGAAGGCAACAGGAGAGGAAAAGGAACCTGCCTGTTCCTGCTGCTATGCCCAGCTGATTCAGGGGCAGAAGATCCCCAGGACTAGTCCTGCCCTGCTGCAGCTAGAGACTGCAAGGAGCCATTGGACAACTAAGCTGCAGCAGCAAATGGGGCCTTGTTCCTTCCCCTTCACTGTGTTTCCGCCACTATCCCAGAGGTTCCAGCTGCAGGGGGCAGCTACATGGGGTGCCAGGGACAGTGGCAGTGGGCTCTTCCCTCCCCCCCCCACTTTCCAGTGTCTGCTTCTGCCCAGTGGGGACCATCCAGAGGGACTGGGCAGGGGTCAGGAGCTCCTGTAACTGGAAACCCACCTGCCACCAGTGTCCCATACCAAGCGCAGCACCCTGTGATGCTACCTATAGAAGCCCCAAGATAAAGTGGGATAAAATAAGCCCTGGGGCTCCTCCCATCCTAGGGTCTGCTGGGAACAGTGCTAGTGGTAAGCGTGTCCCCACTTTCTGGCTAGGGACAGATATTACACATAAACCTATTTAAGTGATCAGAAATTGTTTTAAACCTGTAACAGAACAGATGTTCAGTGCACATAAACCAGTTTGAGATAAACCTGGTTGAATGTAGTATCAGAATTAACTGATTTGGCTCAAACCAGCTTATGCAGTGTCTGTCCCAGACCCCTTGCTGGTTTAAGATAAATAAGACTCCCCCAGTATTCCAGCATGCTCTTGGGCTGGACAGGGAGATCTGGCCCCTCCCTTCTGCTTTCTAGCCAAAGCAGGGGCAGGGTGTGGCCAGACACTGGCCTGCCATGGCCCCTGTGGCAAATTTCTCCTTCTGTCCCCTCTCCCCACTCTCCTCCACTGGCAAACCCTGGGGACTGCAGCTGCTGTTTGCCAGCCTCCACCGTACTTCCATGGCTTGCCTTCAAACAGGCAGGGACAAAGTTGATCACTCCCTCTTTCCCCCGAAACACCAGGGCTTTGGCCTCAGTCTGTGTGGCTTGCACAGCAGTCCCAAAGCAGGGGAGAGAAGCAAGCAGATCTCTGTGCAGGTCCAAGCCCTACTGCAGCTCTGAGCCCATAGCTAAGACTTGCAGGACCAGACTGAGAGGTGGAAAGTGTTGGCAAAGACCTGACAATCATCAGTGATCACACATGCTGGAGATTTAGTTAAGAGAAGTTGCACCAAAGAATGCAGAGAACTACATTTACATTATAAAGCAGAACATATAAACAAAGGCTTTCCAATGCCTGTCTGCAAGGAGATACTGCCCTCAGGATTAGTAAAACTAACTCTTTTCTTTCTGGTTTACACTTTAAGTTAGATTAAGTTGTGTATGCTGTGTTTTACTGGGCTGTATCTTAGCTTAGGCAAAGATTTTTGGTAGTTCCCTGCTGTATGCTTTGCAAATTGCTGTGTTCAATCCCTTGTTTCAGAGAGAGGATTTTTTTCCCCATCCCCTATGCGCTAGCCCTGGCTGGTGCCTGGCCATGACCACTCTGCTCCAGCAGGGAGTGGCGAGGTCTCTCTTCCCTCCTCTTTGGCAGTGGCTGGTAGGCATGCTGTAGCACCCCCCGGCTTCTGCCTTGACCCATATGCCTGCATTTCCTGGTTTAACACAATATGTCTGTCCAGCTATTAAGCAGTTTAAGCTGCACAGCTTAGACTAACCTGAAAAGAGTGAATCTGTTCAGGCCTGGGCTTTTTGAATGTCTGTCCCTAGCCCCTATGCCCAGGGGCAAACCCTTGCTGTAGGGGTTGGGAAAAGGAAGAGAGAGAAGGGAAGGTGGCACTGAATGCCTGAGGGGAAGGGGTGCCAAGTGTTGGGGGGGAGTGTCATGCTATTGGCATGTCCCACACCTCCTTTTTTTGAATTCCTAAATCCTCCTGTGGTAAAAATAATGCAAAAAGAAAACTGAAACAAACCATTAAGCCAAAGCATTTACAAAACTAACATATTCAAAACATGGACTTGAGTGGGAAAAAGATCTGTTGATCAAAAACCACCTTCTGTCAAAACTATACCCTGCCCAGGGTCCATCAGCAGCTTGTAACTTCTACCATATGGGCAAAAAGGCAATATAGTTTCAAAGAAGAAATAAGGACATTGAATTGAAAACAAACAATGACAAGAGGGAAGCAGGAGGACAAGAGACTTTCTACGCTAGCTGGAGCTGTACCAGTAGTAATAAAACAAAGACTTTTGTGAGCAGAATCCATGCTGGCTAGCAGATGAGGACTGAATGCCAGTTACTTACAATGTAAACAGCCTAGCTGGGGTGGTAATTCATTTCATCTACAAATTTGTGTGTGTTTTGGGTCTTCTCCAGGTCCAGTCTAAAATCCTGGGATATGGACCAAACCCAAAACTCAAATCAAAGGATTTTAGACTAACATGTCTTCTCAGAACAACGCTGTTGATGCTACAGACTTAGAAATTATGGCCAAATCATCCATTCCCATGGAAAAAATACCCATGTGAGGAGAAAATGAATTAAGGAAACTGACACAAATTTTTAGCTGCCACCCCCTTTAGGAACAAAGTTAGTTTTTTGTCAGCCCTTGGACAAAGGATTTGACCTCTTAACTGTGGATCTCATCTCTGTGGGTATCTTTGTATTCACAAAAAAGACTTCTTCATCCACAATGATTTTTTCTGTATTGACAATCTATATCACTCAGGTGACAGCTTGTATGCTTTCCTATCTTATCATGTTGCCTTTCACCACACCCTATCATTAGCCGGAAGCAATGTTATTCATCTACTTTTGTAACAAGCTTCTTTACTGCCCTCAGTTTATGCTCTTTATGCATGAAACACTCATCCTAAATTCATCCATGACAATTCTGCCCTATCTGTCTTCCAGTCCCTCCTCAAAATCCACTTTGCTGAGATACTCATAAGAAATGCCAAGTGATGTCAGGTAGCTGGATGGGCTGGAGGGATTTCTGATGCTCATTTAATCTCTTTAAGTATGTTTTTTGATACGTATTTACCTCCTGTGCTTCTCCTGTTCTTTCTAACTGTTGTTACACCCACTTATTACAGCTTTCCTCAATTAGATTGTATCCTTTTTGAGGGCACATGCTGTCTTGCTTTGTGTTTGTACTGCTTCTAGCACAGTAGAGCTCCCAGTCTCATTTGGAGCTCCTAGGTGATAGTATAATACAAATAATAGAGAGTAGTGATAATAGTAGCTTCCCCACCCATGCCTGTACTTGGCAGTGACCTTGGAGGATTTGATGGGCGCCTTTAAAATGGAAGTTTCTGATCTCTTCAATCCTATTGCTGCGTGGCAGGAACGATAGGGCCCTTGTGATGGATAATCAGACAGCATCACACATCTGTGCCTACATTCTGCCCTGTCCCATTTTGCATGATTTCAGCTGCCTAATCACAATGCAGCTGTCACACAGGGGTATAACATTTCATTTTCCTGACCTGCTCTGTGAAATGAGTTAAAAGTAGGTGCTGAAAGTGATAATACTTGGCTCACGCTGCCTGCATAATAATTTGATTGCATGCCTCGAAAGAGTATGAAATCTTGTAGGTGTGATCATTTACTCTGCCCAAGGGAGAAGCAGATGGACATTTACCAGTTTCTATGTAACACAGGTCAATAGTTATTGCAAAAAAAAGCCATAGCTTGGTTCTAATGGGAAACGTAAGTTTCATTGGAGACTAAGGCAGTCTAGACTAACTATTATCTTGGAGTCTTTTAAACTTAGCCATTACATCAGGCGATGGAACACATGTAAAAGAAATTTAGTTGGAAAAAGCTTGGAAGTGACTTTTTGAGCATATACTTTAAGAGAGCTTAAAGGTGCAGACCAGAAGTAGAAACCAACTAACCAGTGAGCTTTGAATGGGGAAATAGTGAGACCATTCTGTCTTAATAAAGGAAGGTATTCTTTATTAATTTGAATAAATAAGAAACACAACCCAGAGATTTTGTATTAGTTGGACTTCAGTTAAAACAATCAGAAATTATTTTTTGTGGTAGCTATTTTTGTCCTATTCCACTGTTGTACCCATTTGCAAAAATGTGTCACAGCTCCTGGCCATTGGGCTGGATTTATTTTGATGACTGTTGATTTATCTAGAGTGACCCAATTATCTTTTTTTAGAAGGCACTTAATATAAATTCCAAAGCAAGTAGGTTCAAGCTTTAGTAATTTTTAAACAAACATAAGATCTATTCCTTCACTTGTTTTCATATTGTTTGCATTGATTTGGCACAGTGTCCCTTTATTATTGAAGGAAATTTTCCTCAACCTTGACATGTAATTTAGAAAAAATGCAATTCTGTTTCCTTAGTTAGTTCTATCGATTTGTTTAGCTCCAATTTTAATAAGGATTAGTTATATGGCATACATTGAACCCTTGAGCTACATACAGGAGATTTTTATTTATTATCTATCATTATGTGATAACCAACATGGTCCATGCATATTTGCAAGTCACAGGTGAAGGGTCATTTCCTGCCCTGGGTCCTTACAGCTTAAATAGACAGGCAAACCTATTTGGACATAAAAGGGACAAATTCTTTCCACCATATCCAGCCAAAGTAATTGACTTAGCAATTAGAGCTCTACTGGGGGAAAGAAGAATTTTCCACCCTATCCTCCAAGCCATGGAGCAGTAGCAGAATTGCTCTGCAGGAATTAGTTCATAACAAACAGTAGCTGAGCGACTAGGTAATACTTATAATGCCTTCAGTATCCAAAGCCAAAAGGGAAGGTACCAAAAAAGTGACAACTAAATTTTAGAAAGGGAATAATCACCAAGTTCCAGAAGACACTGAACCAAAAGGGAACCAGGAAGGCAAGAAATAAATTTGTTTGGCTAAATCAGCAAATGTTGAGAGATTATTGAGCCAAAAAGATCTCTTTCAGCTTTCAAAATCTAACCCTACTAAAGTCCTTGGAGAACAGGCAATATGTAAAAAAAAAAAAAAAAAAAAAAAAAAAGAGGGCTACAGATATTAAAATTAGAAAGATTAAGTTATTCCAGTTTATCAGAAAGAGGAAGCCTGGGGAAATATTTTCCCTGAGTTTACTGAATTTAGGAAAGGATAAAGGAAGCAATTGAGAAGGAAAAGGACATTGCCAAGATATGAAATAAGTCATTCTTCATTACAGAGTATGTTAGTGATACACCTTCCTTTGAACTCCTGTTTTCTGGTAAGAAAAATAAGGTGCTATCATAGATTGAGGTGTCAGAAATAATTGATAAAACCAAGCAATATGTCTTTAGACCCTGAGTGAAAGACAACCACAAGTTCTGAAGAAACATAATTAAGTGGCTGAGTATATTGTTTATAAATATATACAGTATCTCATTAAAAATCTGTACTGTACTGGAGGATTGGAGAGTTGCAAATCTTTCATTATATATTTTTTAATGGTTTCAGACTGATTCAGGGCCCAAAAAAGAGGAAGTCTTAAGTATACCCCTGATAAATTGTTTGAACACAATTATAAAAAATAGAAAAACTTCCAGATATAAGATCATTATATGATAGGATATAATCAATATTGTTTCCGTAAAGTGAAATTATGTTTTACTGATCTCTTAGGATTCTTTGTGAACATGTCCATGAAGTAGTAGATAAAGGAATATTGGTACACATAATTTATTTAGGCTTTAAATAGACTAAGTAATGATGGATCAAAATTGGCTCAGAAAAGAAACAAAGAGTATGAAAATTAGCAGTTTTCATCTTGGTGAGTGGCTTAACCATGTATTTCAAGATTCTAAGTTAGGACAGGTATAGTACAATGTACTTATTAACTATCTAAAAGAGTGGAGTAGCAAAATGTAAATATGACTCCAAATGATCAGATAAATTAGTGGTACATCCTTATAGAGAATACTGTACAGTACTGCTTACCCATTTCAGAGAGAATACAGAATAAGAGGAAGTTCTAGGAAGGGTGACAAGAAAGATTAGACTAGGGTTGGCATGTTGTTGAAGCCACGGTGCTCGAGGAAATATCTGAGAGGCAAGGATTTCTTGTGATATCTTTTATTAGACAGCTATATATATAGTTGAGAGAACTGTTGGACAAGTTTTTGGGCATCAAGTGCCCTTCCTCCGATCAAGGGCACTCGATGCCTGAAAGTTTGTTCAGCAGCTCTCCCAACCATAGGTTTAGTCCAATGAAAGATACCACAGAAATCCTTTTCTCTCAACCATTTCCTCAACTGTCATGGCTTCAAAAACACTCCAATACCACTCTAATCTTTCTCATGAAAAATTATAGGCCTTGGAAAAGTCTCATATGAAGGGAAACTGAAATTATTGGTATTGTTTTCTTTAAACGGAAGTAAATAAAACATACTAAAATATAGAAAGTGGTGAATGGCACACAAGGTAATTCAGGATCTTCTCTTCCCCTTGTAACACAAGAACCAAGGACAATTCAAAGAATTTAAAAGGTAGAAAATTCAAACCTGATTAAATGTAGAATTCATCATCAGATCAGATCACCAAAGGCCAGGAATTAAATAATGTTCAAAAGGAGATTGGATGATAATATAAATTGATTTATATTAATTATGCTAAGAGCTTGAAATGGGATATAAACCTTTAACATGTCAGAGTTTGAAGCAATCCCTAACTGTTACAAATTTACTCATGGGAGAGAGTGTGTTCCACCACTGCCATTTGTTGCCATTACTTATATCTTCTGAAGAAAACAATGCGAGCCACTGAGATGGGACGCTAGCCTAGATGGGTGGGATGAGGCAGACTATGCTTCTGCATGGCAGTTCTGATGTCCCAGGTCTAAGCTTCGCAGCCCCAGTGTATTAAAAGACCAGGAGTGCCTGTATGGTTTAGAATCCCCCAGTACAGCCATCAACCCCAAAAAGGCAGTTGTACAATAAGGTTGCTTGTGCTCAAGGTGGGATACTGGCTAGTTCTTTCCTCTGGGTATTGTAACCATAGCAGAACTCATGTACTCCAAACCCTGATCAGTCATGGAAGGAGGTGTTGGATATAGAAATGGTGCATCACTATCTCAGAATGTAGCAAGATTTTTCTTTTTTTTTGTTTTCATGTTGACCATGTTCATTTATTAGTCCAGCATATTCCAGCTGGTAGTTTTAATGGACTAAGAACAAAATTGTTTAGAGGGATTTGAAATGTGAGTGTTCGCCTTGCACAGTCGAAGCTGAATGGTGTTCCAGGCCTACAAGGCAGCATGGAGCAGAGCATGAAGATGAGAGTTTGAGAAGGGAGATAGATCTTTCAAATGAAATTTGAAAACCTAGAGCTTGGTATTGGTTGAATTTGCATTTCCCCTGACCTGGGTTGTATATTTAAAATAGAACTGCAAACTCCATATCATCCGTTGTCATTTGCATCACACTTGATTTACTGTTTCCCACCTGCCAATTTCAGCTCAACAGCTGCGTTTCTGCACTAGGAAGATATTCTAGGTATCTCCTAAATACCTAACACACTTTGTGTTCTGTATAAATTACAGTAATAGGGATATTTTTTTTATGAGAAAAATCCTTTATATGACACAGGGGAATTAAAAATGGATCTGTTTAGAACAAAATTTTATGCAGGATTGTGGCCAAAAATATAAAGCCAGATTCTGCTTCCCTTATGTGTATCGAGGTTATACCTTTTATTACTTAAGAATTTGCATGTATTGATATGGTACTAATTGATAGGTAAGATATTAGCCGGAATAAGCATGGTAGAATTGGGCCCATGGAGAACAAATAACTTTCTCTAGGTTGTCCTTCATAGAGAGGCTATGGGTAGAATTTTCTAAAGAATTAATTTCACATTTTGGCATCAAAGTAAGTTATTAACTTATTTTGAAAATCTGGCTTATCATAACCGAGAAAGATGATGGCTACAGAGCACCTTTAAAATATGATTATGGCGCTTGAAAATATATCCCTACTTCTCATGATAGTATAGCCTCAATGCAAATTTATCACCACAGCAAATTTTTTGCAACAAAGTAAACAAAAGGAGAAATAGACTGTAATTGGGGCTTTCACAGTCTTTGATAGAACTGTGTGTATGTGATGGGAGTACTGGTCCTCAACTGATATAGTATAATTGGATTTTATCCTTCCTTCCCCTCTCCCTAAAAAATCTGCCAGAGAAAGTTGCTATACAAATTCCTATTCCCAGAACTATCTGTCCACTTTGTAAAGGTGACGTGGTGCTTCAAATGATGGATATTGTAGTGTTTTGATTAAAAAGGTAGAAGCCCTCAAAAATGCATTCAGTTTATTGAACATAGCTCCTTTTAACATTTTTCATCCTGAACTCATTTAGCTGGGGAAATGGATATTTCATCAGACATGGATTTGACGTTCCATCACATTATGCAGTAAACAGTTCAAATGGTGGGTTGTTTTTTTTTTTTAAATGGGGAATCTGGAAAAGCTAAGACAGTAGCTGCTGTAAGGCACTGGTTATCTCATTTAAACAGATATTAAATGTGGGTGCCAGTGGTGTGATCATCAGCTGCTTCCCACTTTGTGAATAAATTGCTTAGAAGGAGTCTTTTGCCTACCAGATGTGACCTAGATTTAGATTTCCAAAGGCAAAAAAAAAGTCTATTGTGTAAAAAAACAATTGCTGGTAAAATGCATGGTAAATGAGCTTATCTCACTTTTCCAGGTGTTTAAGCTAATATGTTGTGAAATTACTGCTTCATTTATGAAAAATAATTGAGGAAAATGTTCCAACAAATCAAATTTGGGTACAGGCTTAGGATAGTTATTGTGTTGTTAGCAAGTTTTTTAAATGGCAGGAAGACCAGGGAGCCAGCACAGATAAAATATAGAAAATTGTATCTCTGAAGAGGCTCTCATAGAAGGGTTAGGCATGGGTATCCAACTTGTATTGTGCTTTAACAAAATATTATGGAATACTATGAACAATTATGTTCCTTTTTATACATGTGAATGCATTTAAAGAAAAATCTAAGCATTGCTATTTGTTGGCTCTGATAAGTCTTATGACTACTGACTGTTAAATTTAACAGAATAAAAAGTGTAATGTCTTTCTTCTTTTTTTCCCTCCTCCTTTCAATTCACTCCTTTCCTAGGAGCTGCCACTCGGAAACCAGACCCAGAACCAGAGAAGCAGACAGACCACACTGTTAAAATTGCTGGAGTCATTGCAGGCATCTTGCTGTTCGTTATTATATTTCTGGGAATTGTGCTGGTAATGAAGAAAAGGTGAGCAATTAGTAGATGTTTTCTGTGTGCATAATTTTGTCACAGCTTCTCCTATAGCAGCTTTCAGTTTGATACAGGCCAAAGTATCCAGGCACCTTACTGCCCTTTTCCACAGTTTTAAGGAAATTGTGCTTTGTTTTCCCTGAAGCCTGAAAAATACGCTGAAGGGTATTTTATGAAATGGTGAAATATGAGTTTTCCGTCCTGCAGCATTTTCTGTGAATTAATGTTTGTGGCTTTGTGCGATAGAAGGAAAACAACCCAAGGTTAATGATACTCACACTATGCATTAGTACTGCATGATGGACCCAAAAAATAGAAGAACAGTATCTTTTTCCTGGTAGAGCAAGCCTTTGCTGTATCAAGTAGGTCAGATGAAAGTTGGATATAGTTTGATTTCCCATAGGCGTCTTGAGAAAGTTGCCCATTTTGAATGTAAAAGAAAACCTTGGTCAAATAGGAAGTGGATTGGGGAGCTAAAATGATTTGTGGTATGAACTGAGTCCATATTGTTCTGCATAAATTTGATTCTAGGAAAGCAAATGAAAATGATACTGTTGTAATCATGCTGAATGTTTCTAAAAGCAGGCTCAAGATCTTTCTGCTTTGAATATAATTTGAATGCTGCTATGGCAATAAAAATATCTCCCCTCCCCCCTTTTAAACTCTATTGTGTTTGTGGATAGTATAAAGGGAGGCTGTAAAGGAACATCTCATGGCAAGGGAAGGGAAAATATGGCAGTTAGGAGACGAAGGATGTAGCCTAGGTTTAGAGAATTTCAGTAACAGTTTAAATCAAGGAATGGGGCTATATCCTGGTGTGAGAGAACTTTTGCAGCTCTGGAGGTTGTTAGGGATATTTGAAGGAATGGGTAGTCTGATTTGCCAGCAGTTAAAAGGATGTGGATTAGGATGTGTTTTTCATTTGAGTCCTCTCCTGTAACGCATGCCTTCCACCTTTAGTCACCTGCAACTCCAACTTTGGTCTTCCAGTTACCCTCTGGGGTTCCCTTCCCTCCCTTAAAGACAACTCAGGCTCAATTTTGCTAGACCCAATGTCTTGATAGTAGGGTGGTGATTGAATTGCAGGTACATGTTTGCATAATGGATCTGAGATATCCAAACCTCAAGCAGCCTGTAATACTGCTAAGTTTGGAACATATCAAAAGTTACGGTTAAATAGATGGCATCTAGGTGGTACACTAGTGTACAACCTACAGGTATTTGGTTTTTTGTTTTTTTAATGGGAAATAATGATGGGGCTGTGGAAGTAAACAGAAAATTTCTGGAGAAGAAATTATGGTATGGGGCCTGAAGAAGGGGAGTGACCCCTACAGTAACGAGAAGGGGCGGTTGAAGCCTCCATTAAGAAAAGAGGAAACTTAAACACCGCACTAAGTATTATCTGGGACAGTGGAACAGTGGTGCAGAACTCAGACCATGCCAATATACTGCTGGGTTTACCTGATGTAGCAAGGGTAAGATCTGTTCTCAAAAGTGTTACCTTCTCTGTCTGTATGTTCACTTTTCATTTTTTGCAGCAATCGTATTTTCCAATTTACCTTAAAAAGCTGAGGCAGACAAACCCTTGCTACAGGATAACACAATGCTGACATGCAGTCAGTAAGGCTCTCCACATTGCCTTGCCAGTCTTGCATACTGAAACGTGACCTGCTTGCAACACCTGTCTGATTCCACTTCTAAGTCTAGATTGTCACTCATAACAAATCAAGCCAAAAAGCAGAATAAACACATTTTAGAGTGCCTTCTACTCCAGCTATTCCTGTAGTCCAAGAAGAGCTGCTAAGAGAGTGGGAAGAGGCCCATGATTACTGACTCAATGAGTATGAGTGAGCCTTTGGTTGGCTGGGCCACTCTGCTGTTGCTGCTCTGCTGCTGCTTCCATGGGAGAGGCAGAGCTATAGGTAGATGGGAAGGATTTTGGTGGGCTGAATGTTGGGGAGGGCACTGGTTCTCTCTCTCCATCATAGGCTTAATTATAACACTTATTGACATTGGGACAAATGGGTACCATACAGCCTGCTTTGGGGCCAGATCCAGAAAGGTATTTTGAAAGCAATGAGACTTTTTGAATCTGTGACTAAACTGAAAGCGCTATAACTGAAAAAACCCACATCTGAGAATTCTTTTACAAAATACTGTTGCAAAAGACAAACTGGTTATTCAGTAAGGTATTATTGGTGCATTAAACCACTGAGCCAGTCAATGCTATGTTTTCCCCTAGGTTTGTTTACCATGTGAGTATTATGCATGTCTTGGAAGCTCAGAACACTTGTAATGTTAAGTGCAATACCAATACATTACAAATGTTACATTACTGTGGCTGCTTCTCAGTGGAGGAAACATCACTATGTGATTACTATATGCCTTGGTAATTGGGCTTCAGTTATATTAAAGAGATTCTTATGATTAAGGCCTGGGTTGAATAATACCTGCGCTTTTGTGGCATCTTTCATCTGAGAACCCTTTTTGTCATAACTTCTTAGCATCCCCTCAGCTAGATGCATAGCCAGGTGGTGTATTAGTTCCCATCATGTTGGAGCTATACACTCTTCCCATGAGACTTGATAAACTACAGAACTCTTTCTTTCCTTGGCCTCCTTGGCAGACTTCCTAGGCCCAGGCTGTCGTTCTATATATGACCCAATCACGGAAGTGGGACCTCATGGTCCACTTAACCCATAACTGTTGTTAATCCACCCAGATTCACCAGTAACTTAAATGCAGCCTTTCTCCAGAGCTCCACCAGGTGATCTGTTGGTTAGTTACCACAAATTCTCTCTTCCTGTCTTCCCAAACACTTGTTTGTCCAGTTTTATGGCTGATCATTAAAATTCAGTATCCACACCTTGTTAATGCTGTGGCAAGCTTGAGAATTCCTCAGGTTTTAAAACCTCATGCTGGTTTTAATGCCATATAGAAGCGTTCAAAATGAAATGTGCAGTTTGCCACAGGTACACCTCAAGAATCCTCTTCAGTTGTTACTTTGATAGAACATTTAACCATCCAGACATTATAACCATTTAATACTTAAGCCTCCTAGCCATTTATCTGCATTCACAATGCCTTTATGAAGTAGTAATTCATTTCTCTGTGTCTCAGTTTGCGAAAGAAAGATAAAAAGTTACCTTCCCACGGTCACACTAGGAGTCTGTGGCAGAGGGTAGAATAGTACCTAACCTGTTACCTTTAAGTCTGATGCTCCAGTCACTAAGTCCTGCTTCCAGGATTCAGATGTGGTGGCTGCCACAGCTGGCTGTGCTATATTAGTTAATAGTACAACCATGGGCTGGCCTGTAAGGATTTCCTGCTCTCCAACATAATCTGAAACTGTCTATGTTAGGACTTGATCCACATCAGTGGTATTTTCCACTGACTGGATTTTGAATCTGGTCTCAGTGCACAAGCTCAAGCAAGTCACCCACAGTCTCCCGCCTAGCTCCAGAATAACTATGCTGAAATCTCAGGATCTCCTTGAACACCAAGTGCAGCAAGAAAGCTTTTTTGTCTGCCGAATTAGAAAAAAAAAATGGACTGAAACAGAGAGCACTGTTCCTGCAGGGTTTGGTAAACAACATATAAATGTGCTTTCCATAATTATTTTTAGGCTTGTGGAACAACATCAGGGACATATACGTTAGGGAGAGAGTTCAATTTACTGTTATTGTCTACCTGTTTAGGTTGTTTCTCTTTACTTTTCTTTATTTCTTTTTACTTCAGTTACGTCTCTAAAAGATACAGAGGTTGAAAAATTAGAGTTAATGAAAGAAGGTTTGCTTGAGGGTGTTTTTATCTGTGGAGCAGCAGTTCCTTCTTGAGCTGCCATCTTGCTGCTGCTGTGGGAGGTGCAGTACACCAGTAGCTATTAATATTTCATTGTGTTGGGATCTGTTTCAGATTGAGAGTGAGGTGTGTGATCAGTCTTCCTTTCTATAAAAACCATTGTTTTGTCGTGCATATCTTTAGTTCTCTTCTGAACTGCCTGTGTGCCTGAGCTTTCGAATAGGTCTGATGTGTGTATCTGTCGTATCTGTTTAAGTCGCAGGCTCTGTGCAGTGTCAGCACCATGTTCAGTGCCCCTCAGGAGTGCCCTTTCCTTCCGTCGTACTGGGCTGGCAGTGTACCAGGGTAATCCCTAGCTGTAGGTCAGGCCAGTACTGTTTTATACTACCTGCCAATGGTTTCTAGCAGTCAGTAAAGAAACTGGGAACAACTGGGTCATAAGGAAAGCTGTTTGCAGTGCCTCCTATGGGTGGGACAGAAACCATTATACTAGCTCAATATTACCAGGAAGATCCCCTGACAGGGTGACTCTCCTGTGACTAGCTGCACTTATTTTAACATCCTTTTCACAGGAGCCTATTTTTTTTTTTATCTACAAAGTTTTTTTATCCCAAAGAACTTCAAGTTGTTTAATATACCAGTACCCACAAGAATCTATTTGGTGAATGCTGCCACCTCGGACGCAGAAAATCCGTAACTGAGGGATGAAAATTTTGGCCAAAACCACTAGATTAATATCCTTCTTCTCTGAAAAGTATATGAAGAGAGCTGACTCAGGATATGGCCAGACATGCATTTGAAGCATTCCAAATCTCACTCCAGTTTGGGGCTCTTCACATTCAGAGTGCTTCTGTTTCTTGCAGACAGGCAGCACCCGCTCCTCCAGAGCACTTCCAGTTGGCCACAAAAGCATGTAGTCACTGTGCATTCCAGCTCCCTGCATTTTTGTCCTCTTTCAGTCTCCTGAGACACCTGAGGACAGGGGAGTTCACCTGCATCCCTACCCCTGCCATGGGAAGATAGAGGGCCAAGCAGTCCCCTACTGTGCTTTGCTGGAGGGTGCAAATATCTAAGGAATAGCTTCAAAATGGAGCACTCAACCAGCAATCTGTGGGCCAGATCTGGCACTTGGAGCTATGCCATCTAGCCCACCAGATTCCCCACGGGCTCCAAAAAGTGGCAACATTTATTGCTATTGCCCTGCAGTCAAGTTTCTGGACCTGTGGATGAGGTAGTGTGACCCTGCACACTAGATTGGACTCGCAGAGCCAGAGCAGTGCAGGGCTTGATCCATGCGTCACTGGGTTGGCCAGGGTGTGCGGGTTTGGGCTGGGGTGCACAAGGGCCAATCCAGGTGCATAGGGCCAAGCCAGTGTAGCACGGGGTTGGGCCAGGGTGAAAGGGGGCCTGATCTGGACATGCGGGGCCCAACCCCATGCATGACCCAGCAAGGGATCTGGCTACACACCACTCATCTGGCCTGGGGAACCAAAAGGTTGGGCACCAGTAATGTTTTCATAAGTCTTAGTGTTTTGTTTCTTTAAGGTTTCTGGGTGTTTTCCCTGTTTGATGCTTCATGTTACTTGAAATGAAAAAAGCAACGGCATCTAATTTTCAAGGATAGTCATGTGTAAAACCTCAAGATTATATTATAAGAACTTAATATAAAAATTACCTGAGCTTGAGACATTTAATTTTTCTCCTATTTTATCAAATCGTAATTTGATGTATTCACACAAATTAAAGTACCTGAATTTTCAACTATTTCCTGTACAGAATAATTTATCTCAATAACATGTTTGGCAGAATTTTGTATGGAAGTACCAGTAGTGCTTCACTGATTAATTATATTTATTGTTGTTTCTAAAATTACTATGCATCTTTTAGAAGTATGGGAACATTTGTACTAATTACATTAAATCCCTGTCATGGCAACATATGGCAAGGAATAGGGTTTGCAGTATCATGAGATTCTAAATGAGGACCAAAAATGAGTAATTTTTCAAAAGAGAAAAAAGGGGTAATTATGATTACACCACATATAAAACACCCCTCTGCCATTGCAATATGGGTAAACTGAACTATTTTGATAAGGTCCAGTCTCGCCCTTCTTATTCAGGCACCAAATATATTAGGAGATATACCCGAGGAAGAAATGCATGATTGTATCCACAGCCTTCCTGCTACTCTATTCTTAGCTCTCATTTTAAACTGAATTTTAACAGGTGTGCGTTTAGCAAGTATGCCACATGTGATTAAATATTCAGTACTTGGCTTCTTGTGTTTAAACAATACTGCTAGAATCAGAAAAAAGGGAATAAAAATTGAGAAATATTTCTAAAGGCATCCTCAAACAAAGAAGATGAGAGAAAATTTGATGAAAGCCTAGTTTTCAAAGAGAAAAGTGCCTGCAGCATGTAGCTAGAGGCAAGTTAACATAGTTAGCATCCTTTGCAAGGCCTGTTTACATGGTTTTTCCCATAGTTAAAGAGATATATGTATGTGTTGTAAAAATTGCAAATACGTGCATAGTTTATTTCTGCCTTTCATCTTACCACCACTTGAACATTATTTGTAGCTATGTTTAGGATAGTAAGCTTCTTTCCAATTAGAATCAGTAGTTAGAATTTATTTAGAATGAAAATCACCCCTTTTTGCAGTCTGCATTTGCCAGCATTCAGGATTCTGGCTCAAGGTGGGGAGGGAAGAGGTCTAGGCAGAGCAGATGAGCTAAGGAGCCCGTGCACTTTGCACATTGCAGGTGGTGTTCCTCACTGGCTTTGAATGTGCTATCATGAAGGAGAATGTGCATCATGAGCAGGTCCAAGGAGGTGATCCTCACCCTCTGTGTGACACTGGTCAGGCCACAGTTGGAGTACTGCGTCCAGTTCTAGGTGCCACACTTCAGGAGAGATGTGGACATCATCGAGCGGATCCAGAGGAGGGCCACCCGCATGATCAGGGGGCAGCAAGGCAGAAGCTATGGGACCTGAACCTGTTCAGCCTCCACAAGAGAAGGCTGAGGGGGCATCTGGTGGCTGTCTACAAACTAGCCAAGGGGAACCAGCAGGCAATGGAAGAGTCCCTGTTCCCCCAAGCGCTACCGGGAGCAACAAGGAATAATGGCCATAAGTTGACAGAGAGTAAATTCAGACTAGATATCAGGAGGCGCTACTTCACTGTCAGGGCAGCTAGGATCTGGCACCAACTTCCAAGGGAAGTGGTGCTCACTCCTACCCTGGGGGTCTTCAAGAGGAGGCTAGATAATGACCTCGCCAGGGTCATTTCACCCCAGTACTCTTTCCTGCCATGGCAGGGGGTCGGACTTGATGATCTGCTCAGGTCCCTTCTGACCCTACCTACGATGAGACTGCTGGGGTGGAGGTAAGCTGGGGATGTCACTGGATCCACACTTGTATGGAGAAAGAAGCAGGGGATCCAAAGAACCTACTAATTCAATAATCAAAAATGGTAAAAAGGTAGGGACGGTTCTTCCTTCTGCTGACAGAATGGGGATAGAGTCCATCTGCACCAGCAGCAAGCCCCACTTTCAGTTTTTATTCCTTTTAATTGAAATTTGCATGGGATTTCCCTCCAGATGAAATACATAAGTAAGTTTATAAAAACAATTCAGAGACAACAAGGCGACTAAGTTAATTTGGTTTTCTTCTGCAGTGAAAAGCCAATGAAAAACTGATCCATGCTTCTGTTTGACAGTTTGGACTTCTGGAAATACATTTTAGGGGATGTTTCAGTTTACTAGTCTCTGCGGTCAGCTAAGCTACTTTTTAACATGTCCAAGTAGGGAAAGCAACAAGAGAAGACATCCAAAAAAACTTCATAGTGCACTGGCAGGAAGGGAGGCCACTTTATAAGTATTCTGAAACATTTTATTCCTAAAATTCTGGCTAACACATTAGGGAAGCCATTCCCTTCTTCCCAAACCATTTAAAATGTAAAATAAAAGCATATTTTTATGCCTTACATGTGAATGTTTATGTATTTCTGTACATACTGTATGGTTATAGATACTATATGTCTAATTATATGCTGCTTTGCTATTAGACATGTTTTAAACCAGCTATAATTTAACATCTCAGTGAGTTTCTGCTTAGAGTTTTATGAAGATTAGATATGTCATCTGTCCATTCTGAATATGTTGCATGATGTGCCTGAGATGCATTCTTGCTACCTTTCATTTGTGTCACCAGTTCTGGTCTCAGTTCATCTTGATTTTTCATACATTAATATTGGCTTTTCTTTCCTTCCATTTCATCTTTTCCACCACTGCCTAAATCCTTCCACCATCATGGCAGAAGAAGCTATCACTCCTACACTTACTACCTGTAAGTAACTTCTTTGTGCATCAGCAGAGCCATGCTTTCTGCCATGTTGTTCTGTGCATGAGTTGTGAATGCCAGTGAGACAACTTCCTTCATGAAAATCAGACATGGTTTGTTTCACAGACCCAAAACAACATAGCCAATAATTTCATATCATTTTAATTAAATACATAGTTTCTTACGGTTTCCTTTGCTTTGTGCTGTATTGGAGTATTTTGAGTATATTGCTACAATTAATTTTTATATTGGCAGTTGTAGGCACCATAATTCTCACTAGAATTTTTAGAAAATCTTTTCAGAATATAAAGTAACTATTTTTAGAATCTATTTAGGTTTACTCTCTCTGTTTTTCTTTTGAAAATACAGCATTGTTTAAACATGCATGGATTTGGTGACCACTGTTGATACATTTTGCTCCTGTTTCATGAATAAATACAATGCAAAGATATCATGGGTCACTAGGTGTTTTCAGAGAAAGCGTATAGGCACAAAGAAACATTTTCTGTGGTAAAACTATTTGATAGAGAAATCAATAGTTAATCACAAAATACGTTTTGCAAAGGGCCCCACCCTTCACTGCCCTCTACTGCATAGCGAATGAGATGAGGTAGTTGTGGCATCTAGCAACGTTGCCTTACCTGCTAAAGATAGCAGAAGATGTGTTTCAATTGAAGCAAAGGGTAGCTGTGGAGATTGATTATTAAGGCATAGACCAAGGCTCATGAGAACTTGATTCTGTGACAAGATTCCCACATCTGTAAAAAGGATATGAAAATAATATTTTCCATCTCACAGGCGCGCGGTAAAAATGTTATAAATGCGATACAGAAAACTAGATAGAGCACAAATAAACTCCCATGGTATGATGTGATACTTTTATGACATTAGCATTTATTCAATGAATCACACAACTGGATTTTTTGTACTTTCATAAGCTTAATACTAAACATGCTAATATGAATAGCTATTTGTATATTATTAATGGAAGTAAAAGCAGATACATTCTCTCATATAATGGAACATTTTTTAATTAAATGTGATTCTTGAATATGTCCAGTGATGTAGTAAAATTGACTTGGAGCCTGATCTTGGTGACATTCACTACTCAGCATAGTGCTTATTACCTTGAGAGTTCAACAAGGCTTCTCCAAACTATTTTGAATTTGAGGATTTAAGGCTGTGTTGGGCTGGCTAAAGACATTTGTTCTATTATTTTAAGGTTTTAAACATGTTCATCTCATCACTTTAATGTATTGATGTAAACTGTCTAATGCTGAAAAGGTTTAGTTTTTTGTTTGATTTATTCTTTCCTTGCCCTGATTGTGCCTTAAGGAGTTTGGGAATTAGTCAATAACATTAAAAACAAGGAAAGAAGAGAATCTGACTAATGCAGAATCCTCTCTAGCATGCAGTTCCCCTGTTTCTAGAAGTATAAGCTTTAGATCATTTGTTCCAAAGCTGGTTGATATACAATAATAGCAGTGTTCAACAGCCATTGGAGCAGTAAAATCAGCTAATACATATTAATTAAAAGTCAAATAAAAATGCAGTGGAAAGATTGGGAATAATTTCAAGTAGTTGCTGAAGGCAAGGATTACCTATACAAGATGCTCCTTCATGGAGGTTAAAAAGAACAAATGATAGTAAAATTAAGTAAACAGAGTAAATGTAAGTGAAAGTCATTTAAAGAAAATTAAATGATATGCATATTTGCCCTAGAAAATCCTAGCATTTTTTCAGGTTTCGTTCATATTAAAGCTATTTTAAACCACTTTTAACATAAAAATTTAAATTACATATTTTAAAAAGGAGAAGGATAAGCTTTGGATTTTTAAGTAACTTACCAGAATTGTACTCCAAGATTGGAAACTTTATAATCAAATGAATTTAAAACACCAAATTGCAATCCTCTTAATCAATTGAAACTCCTTCAGACTTCCTAAGTAGAAGAGCACTGCTAATTAACTCATAATTCACAGTTTCATAGTTTCTAGGGTCAGAAGGGACCTGAGTAGATCATCTAGTCCGACCCCCTGCCAAGGCAGGAAAGAGTACTGGGGTCAAACGACCCCAACAAGGTGTACACCTACAGCTTCAAATGTTCTTTGTTCAAATGTTCTTATTTTGTTGCTTGGTGTTCTGCTTCACAATATAGCAGTCACTCTTGTCTTGAACTGTTTTTAAGACAATATTATAGAAAAATATATAGTGAATACAGATGGCTGGAAAAATAATTTCTTTTCTGTGAGATATTCAAAACTTGTTTTAATTCCGATACAGAATTAAAAGACAAAACTTAAACATTTTCCATGTAATAGACATTCTGAAAAATATTTATATGGGACCAGTTAGACATTCTGTTTTCAGAATGTCAAACACTGTAATGTATTTCAGGCAGTATTAAATAACATATGAAAAACAGATTAAATTCAGTACTTTAATTCATTCTAAATATCAACAAATTAATTAAAACACAACAGTCAAGCCTATGTTTTTACCTTTCAAAGTGAATTGATTTGACATTTTTTAAATGAAACAAAAAAGTCTAATTTTGATTTCTTTTTACTTTTTCTCCATCCAAAAAAAAAAGAAAGAAAAGATCAGCACAGTCAACAAGTTCCCACGGTACAAATCAATTTAAATAAAACTGCATTGCCCAATGAAAAATGGTCCCGTTCAAAATCTTTATCCAGTTTTAGTAATGGTAATAACAACTTTGGTATTTGAGCTTAGTTCTGCATTAGAACCAGCAACACAGTTGAGAGAGCAATTTATTAATAGTTATAGTGGGGCTTCTCTTGATTCTTCAGATTGCTATCAAAATAGCTCCAGGCAAAGCAGATCACCTGCTCTTCTGAAAACTTATGAAGTTTAGATCAGCTGTTTGATAGTCTGGAGGAGCCATGTCTTTCAAGTAGAACTGGCTTTTATTGTCCTCTGCCATGAGAAGAAGGGGAAGAAAATAAACAGACAACAGTAATCAAAAGCAGGCACTGAAAAGGAAAAACATATTGGACCAAATTCTATACTGATCCTGACTCCATTCAAACCCACTATGTTCAGGGAACTTGCATGGGTTGTTGTAAGTCAATGCAGAATTTGTTCCTCTTTTTCTTTATTGATTTAGAAAGGAGGAGATTGATACAAATGTTAGTACATTGTTTATTTTTAAGAAAGCCCTTCACAAAGTTGGGTTGCAATGTAGTGCCATCCTGAATTCATCATCACTCTTCTATCATATTAAAGTTTACTGATTAATCAGTGTAAACACTGGATGTGACATCCAGTCAGTTATACTGTCCAAGAATCTGTGTTCTAAAATAGTTGCCATTGTCTTGTATTCAGTGGTTTTCTAAGGTGCCGTGGGTGCTCTTTTCCTAGTGGACTGCATTAAATGCCACTCCTAAATCCCTCCTAAATGAAAAAAAAAAAGTTGGCAGATGCCTTGCACTGCAGATGGATTATCAGAGGTGGGCCTACAGCTGTGCATATTTGGCAGACAATTATTTCATTTTATCTTGTATTTGCTAGTTAGTCAGTCAGAAGATGTTAGACAAAGGGAGTTGAGCACTGCCATCAATAATAATCCTTTTCCAAAATGGTTTTGAGTGCTTATGCCAGAGCCTTTCCTCCTATTTCCCACCCCGCTTTGACTGAGTCACTATTGTATTTTATACCACTCACTCCAGTCAGGTAGCAGATTGTTTGGGCTGGAAGCAAGAGTGGGTAGCTACTTCAGCTTGATTTTTTTTTTGTTCATAATATTAGTAATTCTCCTGTAATTCTTGTTAGCTCTGCAGCAGTTCTCTGGACTTAACAGTTCATTCTGGGTGGGAGAAGGAAGAATAGACAAGATGTCATTAGTGACGTTCACTTATAATGACTTGTTTTCTCAGCATGGCAACTAGCACTGACATAATTCTGCTTTCTCCTGACTTGTTTTTTTGATGGACAGAACTCAGTGACATTGGTCAGAGAAGCAAAAGTGCATTTAATCACTTAGTTTAGTTGATGAACTAGAATAGCCGGTATATGATATAAGAATTCATTTTTAATGAGATTTAGACAGAGGCCTTCATGTTATTAATCAGCATCCAGCTCAATAACATCACTTGTGTAAATGCCAGAAATAGGGGGGGGAAAAAACTCTTTGAACCAGATTGGGTTAACCCAGTTGGTGGCTACTGGCATTGGAGCTATTCCAGTTACAGACGGGGGCTGACCTTTTGGATGGACTTCTAACAGACGCAGTAACCAACTGCAGTAAGTTAGGAAATAACTTTGCCAGGTATCTACAGGCAGAGCATACTGTATTTACTCACATACCGCATACGTCTTGCAATGCCAAAATCAGATTTCCAGATTTGGGGTCCATGTCTTATCCAAGAAAAATGGTTTTCTTAACCAGAACAGAAGAATGAAGCAATAGAAGCATGGAGATGCTGTGATCTAATGGCTGCCAAGCAAAGGCCAGCACACAGCAGGGGCAGAGTACAGTTTTAAACCTCTCAGAGCCACTGCCAAATTAGCAGTAACTTTTGACTGAGCACCGTAACCCTTTAGCTTGTTCCTGGAACAGCAGTTGAGGAGTTGCTTAAGGCTAGTGACCTGCTGCATATGTTCAAATCTCTCAGCCATGTCTTTGGAAAAACTTTTTTTCCCCCAAAACAAGGCACAGAGAGAAGGGGGGAGGGGTGTGTGGTATGAGGAAATATGGTAAAATGTCACAATTACAAAAGTAGTTTTGGTTACTGTTGCCCAAAGCTTGAGCTGGGCATCTGAAATGGTTTCTTTTGATTTACTCAGCAAGATTACTCAACCCTGGACATTTAAAATTTTTTTTTTGTGAAGGACACTGGTCCATTTCACATTATTTTACCTTGTGAAATCAAATCTTCTCCTATTATGCCTAGAAAATATACATCATGTTGGTTGCTAGAAATTACCAAATTTATCATGACTGCTTCTGTAACCAGCCATGCTCAGTTCGATGGTTTGGGCCTAGGATTGAGAAAAATTCATCCTCTGCAGAGAGGTTTTCTGCAAGAGAATAAAATCCAACATTGAAAATCTGCTTGAGATTATCCTTACTCTGATGCTCTTCATTTGGCTCAAAATTCAGAACTATTCACCTGTAAAATTCACCTCTTTCATTCACTTTCACAAGCATTGTAATGCAAATTATATAAACAAAAACTTTCAACTCAAAATTAATAGTAATAGAGGCACAGTTATCCTCTGTGGCCTAATTGGCCACATCCAGATGAGAAGGGGCATCCGGTTTGTGGTGCTACAAACCTGTTTAGAATATTAAAATGTGCCCCAGCACCCAGAGAATCTCCTTGGAGGACTAAGTCTCTCTGTCTGCTGGCACACGCATGTCACGTGCGCTCTTTTTTTTCCTGGTGCTTTATTTTGCTGGAGATTGGCCTTCTAAATAAGATCTCCGTACAGACGCCATATCTGTGTCTTTTCTTAAACCCATCACAGCAATTACGACTGTTGCAGAGTCTTATGGCAAAAGTAGTATGTTTGTAAAAAGACCCTATCTTCAGTACTCTAAATTGCCAGAAAGTCAGGTAGTTGATTTGAATTCTTGGGAGTAACATTAGAAAATGTACTAAGAATTTTAGGAAATATATTGGAATTATGTTTAAAAATCTTGCATTTATTTTGAAAGTCTCTCCTGGAATTGGATCCATATTCCCATATACGGTCACAGATAGGTGTTACAGTAAAGTCTAGCTGGATACATTTTCCAGGTAGGCTGTGGCAGGCAATTATTTTGGTTGGAGGGCCACTTAACGAGTTTGGTGAGCTGTCAAGGGCTGCAAGAGTAGCCCCACCTGTTGATGGGTGCCCTGCCCCCTGGTCACCATCTCAGGACTAGAAGTCCTAGCTCTAATCCCTGACCTTTGTCACCAGAAGTTCCTCCCCTTGTCCCAGAAGTCTCCTTTTGGGAGGGGCGGAGTTGCTGCTCTCTTGAAACTGAAAAATAAATCATATACTAAAAAATAAAACATCTACTATAACTTATTCTAATTTTATTTTAAAATATTTTGTCCTGATTTATATGTGCTTGCATAGTGTTTCTAAAGGGAATTGCAAAATAGCTCAAAATACGTCCTTACTCTTGTATATTGTGTATGGGTGGTAAGGGGGTGTATGTGGGGGGCGGGGGGTATGGTAGGTCAGTGTTTCATAGTTGGTAGGGTCAGAAGGGACCTGAGCAGATCATCAAGTCCGATCTCTTGCCATGGCAGGAAAGAGTACTGGGGTTAAACGACCCTGACAATGTGTTCATCTAGCCTCCTCTTAAAGACCCCCAGGGTAGGAGCCAGCACCACTTTGCTTGGAAGTTGGTTCCAGATCCTAGCTGCCCTGACAGTGAAGTAGCGCCTCCTGATATCTAGTCTGAATCTACCCTCTGCCAGCTTGTGACCATTACTTCTAGTCATACCTGGTAGCGCTCGGCGGAACAGGGACTCCTCCAATGCCTGCTGGTCCCCCCTGACTAGTTTGTAAATGGCCACTAGATCCCCCCTCAGCCTTCTCTTGTGGAGGCTGAACAGGTTCAGGTCCCATAGCCTCTCCTCATAGGGCCTGCCCTGCTGTCCCTTGCTCATGCAAGTGGCCCTTCTCTGGACCTTCTCCATGTTGTCCACATCCCTCCTGAAGTGCGGCACCCAGAACTGAACACAGTACTCCAGCTGTGGCCTGACCAGTGTCGCATAGAGGGGAAGGATCGCCTCCTTGGAGATGCATCTGTGGATGCATGACAAGGTACAGTTGGCTTTCCTGACTGCATCCCCACACTGCCGGCCCATGTTTATTTTGGCATCAATAATGAGTCCAAGTTTCTTTTCTGCCTCTGCACTGATGAGAAGGGAGTTCCCCAGCCTGTAGGTATGCTGCTGGTTCTTTCTCCCCAGGTGCATCACCTTGCACTTGTCAGTGTTGAAACTAATCCTGTTCTCATCCACTCACCCCTGTAACCTGTCTAGGTCCAATTGCAGCCCTTCTAGTGTGCCCACTTCCCCTCACATCTTAGTGTCAGCTGCAAATTTGAACAGGGTGCTTTTTACACCCCTGTACAAGTGGCTGATGAAGATGTTGAACAGTGCAGGCCCAAGGACCAAGCCCTGTGGAAACCCACTGCCCACATCTCTCCAGGTCAAATAGGACCCGTTCACCACCACTTTCTCAGTGCGGCCCTCCAGCCAGTTGGTGACCCAATTGACGGTGGAGGTGTTGACGCCACAGTCCCCTACATTTTTAATGAGAATGTGGTGAAAGACAGTATTGAAGGCCTTCCTAAAGTCCAGAAAGACTATGTCCACTGCTGCATCTGTGTCTAAGGATTTTGAGACCTGGTCATAGAAGGCCACCAGGTTGGTCTGACAGGACCTGTCTCTAAGGAGGAGTGTGGGTATGTGGTTGGGGTTGGGACTGTGGGAGGGTGTGGGGTTATGGGGGCTGGGAAGGACAAAGGAGAGAGAGATGGGGCTGGGCTGCCAGCTCCATCATGTGCATCTCTTGTGGACTGTGTGCAAGTCTCATGCGATGCAGCCAGGCAGACCCTGCGCCCAGGCTCCATGCTCCTGTTGCCCCACCCTGGGTCCCCACCAGCCCCAAGGCACCAGCATGGGCTCCGTGCTCCCACCTGCTGCTGCCACCCCTTGGTACTTCCCTGCTTTTCCTCCTGCATGCTCGCCCGCCACTGTTGCCACCACTTCCCAGCCACCTCTGCTGCTGCTTCCTGCTGCTCCCCATTTCTCCCCCACTTCTCACCCCACCTGCTTGTCCTCTGCTGCTGCTCCCCCTGCCCATCGGCAGCTCTGGCTCCATCCTGCCCTGGCCAGCACCACATGGTTCCCAGCTGCATGGGCTGATCGTAGCGGTTTCCCCCTGTCCATCCGTCCGATATCATCTGGCTTTCTACTTGGAAAGAGAGTGGGGAACAGCCAGAGGGTCACCAGGCCAGAAGCCAGGGGCTTCTGGTTGGGGGCTGGGAGGGGAACAGCTAGGGTCAGGACAGAGGCAAGTGAGCCTTGCTGCTCAGCTGTTGGGTCCTGCTGCCAGCTCTCCTTTGGTCCTGCTGCCACTTGAGCCTTGTCATCCTTGACAGGCAGCCACGCAGAGATAAGTAATTTTCTAAATTTTTTAGGGGCTCTGCAGGCCAGATAGAATAGCTTGGCAGGATGGATCTGCCCATATTTTGCCTGCCCCTGAGGTGGCAGATAGCACTAGAAGCAAGAACCTTGGAGAATGTGAGGAATTTACTTAAGGTTGCTTTTCTCTAAATATGTGTAAAGCTCATTCCTGTGAAAAGAGATTTTTAGAGAAGTTGCTTACATGGGTATATTCAGCTGACCATTTAATTTGTTACAGTAAGATCTCACTTGTACTTCTACAGGCTTTTGAACTCATAGCAAAGAGCATGCAGCTGCTGAGCATTCTAAGTAGCAGCTGATGTTCCCATTTTGAAATTTCTCCAAGTATATATTCATTCGTTCCTGCGCCAAGCTACACTGTTGTGTCACGTCAAGAGCTGTCTCAAGGTAGCACTTTGTTATGGGAAACAAGCTAAGGGCCTTGTTGCATGTTAATTTTAGGCAGCTCCTGGAGTCCTCAGCCCGTGGATTGTCCAGATGTTAACACCTGGAACTAGTTTTAAGCACACTTTAGATGACTTTAAAGTTACGTAACTCCAGGCAGGTTTTTCTCTGATTTGTGTTGCCCCAGCTCATGCTCCCACAGATGGGCTACCTAAGTTGCAATATTCCAGCATCCCAGGATACAGTGCCTCCTCTCCCACCCTCCTGTTCTGTGTGGACAAACTTTCCACCCCCTGAACTCTACTCCCCAGGGAGTGGTTCTGGCACCTAGACAACTTTCCCTCCTGCCTCTACAAGCATGACCTTCCCACCCCCAGGGGCGCAACCTTGTGCAAACAGCCTGCAGAGCACATGCCAGCTAGCCAGGTCACAGGGCATGGATGGGTTGAGGAGTGGGGTCTAAGAGGGATGGGGGGAATAAAGTAGGGGGCTAGATCTGGTCCTCATGAGTTGGGGCTTCCTTTCTGGGGCAGAGGAAGTAGCTTGCCAAATGCACTCCCCCTCACTGCTCCCACCTCCCAGCCAACCAGAAAGCATGACTGGCACCCCTATACCTCAGTCCCAAATCCCAGTTGATTAACATGAGACCTTCTTTAATTTATTTCTTACTTCTTTTTAATTTTTTTTTAACTTTTTGTTTTACCCTTCCATTTCTCAACGCTATCCCTACCTCCATTTATTTTCACCTCCCATTTCATTACCCACCACCATCACATTAACTCTCTACCTCCCAGCTTCATGTTCCCACCCCCCAGCCCATCTCTCACACTCCTACCTTGAGCAGGGATAGAAGCCTGTCCTGGCTCACCAGTCCTCTAGTGGCAAGTTACAGCTGTGCAGGTGGGGCACAGTCAGAGAAGGTTTACAGCCTTAAGATGTGACTGCTCCGAACTCAAGCTAGCATTAACATCAACATTTGAGCAGCTCAAAGTGCAACATGTAACAAGGCCCTAATCCTTATTTCCCTACCATCTGGTGGTGAGGCTATGTAATAGCACCTACTGCAAGAACATACAGCTTATCTGTCTGTGCTACTTAAAATTTCCAATAGCTCAAATTAAGAGCGAGGCCTTAAAAAGGGGGATAAGGCAAAATGCTGTGTTTATTGATTACATGAAGCAGATACATAAGCTTGGACACACCAGCCATACAAGCAGACATGCACAAGCATACATACAAACAGACATAGAGACAAAACCACTCCAGTAAGATGTTATAATTACCAGCAGATGTTACTCAGTATTAGCACTGGATGGCCGGGTCCAGGCTTATTGAGGGTGATAGGAGCAGGGGAAGAACAAACATGCGTGCCTGTGCTCCATGAGATTGCAGAGAGTGGATTCCCCATCTTGGCTTGTCTGCATCTCACTTTTATAGGGATTTCAAGTCTTTGTTCAGCGCTGGGGTTTTTTCATGCTCAGTTTTTAATTAGAGGTTGTTTCTTCTGGTTATCTCAACTTGAGGTGATTCCAGTAAAGTTGATTATCTCTGCCTTGAAGCATTGTATAGTCAGTTTCTTTGCCTTGTGCATTTCAAATGGCAGGATATGCAAAGTTCTTTCTTCTTTCTTTCTTCTTTGCACCTGACCACAGACAAATTCTTCCTTCCATTAATTAACTTAATTAGTTTACTGTCTGGTAACTTATACATTGGCACCTTGTTGCTTACACAATCAGTTAAATCTTCTGTTTTCATGCAAATAGTTACCCTTCTTTCACCAGTCACCCTCTCACACAGACACTCACATAAACAAGGCATACAAAGTTCATCTACTCATGTCAAGCAGAGAACAAGCACAAAACGGAGTTTTAGTTGTTCATACAATCATAGAGGTACTATTATCATTTAAGCCATGGGTGGGCAAAATGTGGCCTGTGGGCCAGGTGCAGCCCACCAGGCGTTTCTATCTGGCCCTCAGGGCCCCTAAAAGTTATTTTTAATTAATATTTATCTGCCCCTGGCTTCCTGTCATGTGGCCTTTGATGGCTTGCCACAGCTCAGTAAGCAGTCCTCCACCCAAAATAATTGCCTGCCTCATTTAAACATAATAACTAATATACAAATATTCATTCTACGTATGTCCCAGTGACCAGTGTAAATTACATTAGTATACCAAACAGATATAAAGTAAACTGGTATAAATGTGTCATAGTATCATAGTTTCTAGGTGCAGAAGGGACCTGAACAGATCATCAAGTCCGACCCCTTGCCCTGGGCAGGCACGAGTGCTGGGGTCAAAACATCCCAGCCAGATATCAATCCAGCCTCCTCCTTGAAGACCCCCAAGGTAGGGGAGAGCACCACCTCCTTTGGGAGCCCATTCCAGAGCCTGGCAGACCTAACCGTAAAGTAATGCCTCCTGATATCTAGCCTGAACCTGCTCTCTATCAATTTGTGGCCGTTATTCCTTGTTATCCCAGGTTGTGCCTGGGGGAACAGAGCCTCACCTATTTCCCGCTGGTCACCCCTGGTGAGTTTATAGATGGCCACCAGATCTCCTCTTAGTCGTCTCTTGTGGAGGCTGAATAGATTCAAGCCCTTTAGTCTATCTTCGTAGGGCCTGGCCTGCTGCCCCTGACCATGTGAGTAGTCCTCCTCTGGGTCCTCTTAAGGTTAGCCACTGTGTTGTTGAGAAGGGTGTTCCCCAGCCTATAGGTGTGTTGCAGGTTCCTTCTCCCTAGATGCAGCACCTTGCACTTGTCTGCGTTGAATTCCATCCTATTCTCATCTGCCCACCTCTGTAAGCTGTCTAGATCTAGTTGGATTCTGTCCCTCCCCTCCAGTGAGCCCACTTCTCCCCACATCTTTGTGTCATCAGTGAATTTGTCCAAGCCAAACCTTTGTAGGTTTTAGGGCTGGATTCTTAATTACATCTCTGGAACTGGAGTGGAAAAACTTGGGAGCCATCTGTGATGCCATCTGACCTGTGAAATATGATAGCTACGTTGCCTTGTATCACTGTGTTACATAACTCCAGATACATTCAGAATTCTGTCATGATCTTGTAGTCTAGTCTTAGAAGATATGAGGATGCCCCATAAATCTGAGGGCAGATGGGAAACTTTACAATGCCACAAAACTGAAGTCTTTGCTTAGTCTACAGGGCCTGCTTAGTCTACAAGGAACATATTTCAGGAGATCCCCAGACCTAATGCACAGGAAAGCTGGGCTGATTGCTGTGTGCTTTGCCATATGGAGGCACATTATTTAGCTCGTATAGGTCTCAAAACTGATATATAGATATATTTTTAAAACAGTCACACATCTTTTCTTTCTTAAATTCCTGTATTCTCATACTATTTCCCTGCCCTTCACCATCTCTGCAGTCAAGTCACTTGATTGTTTTGAAGTCATGGTATTACATACGTATTTCCCCACAGAATGTACTCCCGGAAAACCCTGCAAAACTCTCGTAAGCTTCAGAAAACCAGAAGATAAGCACCTAAGCACCTTTTTCCTTTTAAGGTTTTTTTTCTGAAACTTTAGCAGGTTTTCTCTACCCAGAGCCACAGTCAGACAAACTGAAGTAGCTTTTATGAACTGATATAGCAATCAGGTCACAAAAAGAGTTAACTTCAAGGAAATTTTGCTTCGGCACATTTTTTTCCCAGTACACCTTCAAATGTATGCTCCAAGTTACCCCTCTTTCATCTAGGGGTAGGCAGACACTATCTTTTCTGGAGCTACTCGTACGTCTCAAAACAAGTTTAGCCCAGATCTGTAGAATGAGAAACTTTAATCTGTAGTGTGCTGGGCTTTGGGGCTTTTTTTTTTCAGTATCAATGTGAACTGCAAAGAGTGAGGTGAGATGTCGGAGCTGATTGATTGCTATGCTGGTCACACAGTTACTTTCAGTTACAGTCCTTGTTCCCTCAGTGTCAAGCAGTAAATTTGCAGATGAGCTGAGGGATTTTTTTTTTCTTCCATTAAAGAAGTAGTCTCAGTTTACATTTATTATTTTCTGTATGTACCAGAATTTTAGCAGCTATACTTATATGAATGTAGAGAAGGGGACCTAGGGATGGGGACCTAGGAAATAGTTTATTCTCTATTAATGAGTTAAAACTTATGATTTTCTAGATGAGTTAGACCAAGATTTGCCTTTGTTTCTGAGGCCTGGCTGAAAACAGGAGATTTCAGTCTCTGAATTTCCTGACTGACTAATTTCACTTTCCAAAAAGAACAGGTTACATACTAGGTCATACCTTTGGGGTTGAGGATTAGGGAGGGGCTCTTCCCACCACATATTGGATAAGTCATCCCTATTTTTCAGTGGCTGTTTCCTTCCTGGATTTATGCCTAAATAATTTTGTATGTAACATTGAAACGGTGTGCAACAAATTAATTCTTTGCTATAACTACTGATCTTGTTCATAGCTCATTAAAACTTCTGGTTCCCAAATGAGTCTCACTTATTCACCACAAGCAAGTTAGTCACAGATGCTTTGCCACAAAATACCAACTTCAAAAAAAATAAAAACCTTAAAAAAGGATATAACATGAATGTTATGAATATTTTTCACTCACTTTGCTCAAAGCTAAAGTGAAAATGTCTCCAAGGTGAAAAGGGGAGCTGAGAAACTCCTGTCCCTTTGTGTCAGGCACTGCATTTTAGGTTTATAGTTCAAGTCCAACTTTGAAACCTCAGCCATGGTTAGAGAGTTTTTCTTGTCTGTCATTGGTGTTTGCTGTCTAAGAAAAGTAGTGCCCTTGAAAACACATGCTCCTGAAACCCAAAATGTGCTACAGCACTGGAACTATAAATTTGTTAGCATGGTAAAACCACAACCAGTAAGGTAGTTTATGTTGCTTAAGCACTGTAGTTTCTAATAAATTGAGCTGTTAATTTTCAGAGTGAACCAAATGTCACCAGGTGTCTGCTTGTATAGAATGAGGTGAATGCTACCTTGTATATAAACGTGCCTCATGTGCAGCAGGGGGAGTAAAAAAATAGGCAGAGGAAAGTGACATGATCAATCTAGCCTAAATGTTCTTTACATTGCTTGGCCACAGATTTAACTGTACAGGTAAAAGCATCTATAACATGATGTGCTTTCCTAATGAATGATATCAGACTTGCTTTAGCTGTTACCATTGTATTAGCTTTAGTGAGTAATTATATTTTTGTTTGAACTTTTTAGTCTTTAATCCTTTGGATATATCTTGAATCCCACACAAGATGCTTTGGCTGCAATACTTTTATTGACCCTATCAGCAGGCGTTATAACTGGATTAACAATAATCTGTCTCTTGGTAGCATCTGTCAGTTTTGTCTCTTATTTCTGCAAGGAAATTCTCAGCAATTGCACATCTCTTTTTACCTCTTTTTCACGCCTTCAATTTTCCTTGAGCTCCTTCTTCACTTTAATAGTACTAAAAAGGATACAGTGACTTACCAGACCTCTCCAGGACAGCTTTGAATAGCTTCTGCCAGCCTACAGACATGGTCCATTTCCTGTTTTTCTTTACTGTGATTTCTATTGCCTGTTTTTCTCCTACAGTGAAGTGCCCTAATATGACATTAGAGAAATATGCAAATATACCTCAGTTGCCCTTGTCTGCTTCTTCCATTCATCTTGCTGCACCTCTGTTTCCATTTCTGAGCAGCCTGTGCAAAGATTGTACAATTAGCAAGCAGATGTCTTCCACATGTCCAGATAATGGACTGAATTTGCCCATGTGTGATTTCAGCTAATCCAGTGGGATTGGAGCATATGCTAAGTTGACTGGACTTCTTGGTTGCTCCATTGCCTGCTTGCTTAGCAGGCAGGGAGAGCAGGAAGACAGTGCTGTGTGCTCACAAATCAAGACACAGCTAGTATTGTGTTGTGTATATCTTGTATATGTAATAAGGCTTGTCCACCAGCCTTATTAGAAGGCCAAAATAAATAAATGGGTGTGAGAGAATTACCAGTTGGTGGAATCAAGCTTATATGGGGAGTGTGAAACTGTAAGATATTTGTATTCTACTGCTGATTCTGAAGTGAGCTTCAGACAGAAATCCATACTGCTGTTACAAGAGCTTTGCCTGATGCTAGTTAGTTCTTCTGCCAACCTGACAGCATCAGTGATCCAAATGAAAGGAGCTACCAGCTGGAATAGTGCAGAGTTTTATGGAGCTCGTGCCAGGTAATATCTGCTACTGTTAGGACTGGGAAGCAGAACAGTAAAGAAATAAATTTATTTTTCTTCTTAGTGACTGAATCTCAGGAGAGCTTTTGCTGATGTTTCTCACACTACTCATAAAATCTAGTTTGTCCAAAATTGGACTAGGTGCTTAGATGAACTTCACTCATTGCACCTAAAGATGGGGCTAATTTTTCTCTGTTTTCTGGTCCTCCATTTCCCCTAGTTCTAGAGGCACAAATTAGAGCTACTTGGGGCTTCTCTAACTTGTCTGTAGAGCCTGTTCCTCATCTTCTATTGCTTTCTTCTCTTTATCTCTTGTTTCTTTTCCTGCAAATGCTGTTCATCCCATCCTGGAAAATATTCCTTTCAAATCCACCTGCCTCTCTGATTTCCATCCTGTCTGCTATTCACCTTTGTCTTGGAGCCTTAGAATATGCTGTCTGCCCATGCTACTTCCACTAACTGAATTCCAAGTCTTTCCTTGATCCTTTCTAAACTGGTGTATATGACCTGTCCTCTTCACCAAACACTCCTTTAAACACGTCACTTTCTGACACCTAAATCAGAATGGACGTCCTCTTTACTTATTCTTCTTGGGTATTAGAGCAATCCCGTTTTGTTCAGTACCTGCTCCAGTGAATCCTCAGTCAAAAATGACAAGGCAGAAAAAAACAAGAGAAGAGAAAAGGTGGGAGTTGAGAAGTATTAAAATTTCAATTGTGCTATGGGCACTGAGAGATTAAATGACTTATCTCAGGTTATTCAGAAAGCTTGAAGCAGAGCAAAGAATCAAACCCAGTTATTCTGAATCAGAAACCTTATGCTTTAGCCACAAGATTTTAATTCCTCTCCTCATTTTGCTCCCTCTCTCTGTCATGTCTGTAACAGAAGAGGTTATGAAAAGAGCTCTAGGTTGGGGGGGAAATGTTTGACTTCAAACAAATATAGATTGTTATTATTTTTTATTTCATATTGCTGAATGAAATATTTATTTTTCATAAAATAGAATCTTTATTGGGCAAGAATGGTAGGAACATGTCCCAAACCTTTAAAAAAGCAAGTGATGTTCTGTACTGTGGACTAAATTTGCACTTGTAAGCACTGAGGGATGCATTTTGCACTCTATGGACATAGGAGTACACGTGTGTCTATACATGCGCTTTAATGCACAGTAGCCTATTTTACTGGGCATTAAAGCCTAACATAAAAAATGGTGTAATTACGCTAATATTCAATAAAATAGGCTACTGCGCATTAAGTATCACTTAGAAAACATGTGCTTTCAGTACTGTGCATTAGGGCAGCCTCACATTGGAGGTACTACATTTATTGCACATTAGGGAAAGCTCATTTGTGCACATGTAGATGTGCTTAGTTCATGGGTGACTGGTGCCAGCTTAGTCAGAGGGGGCACATGCCCCCCCAGCGACCAGTCAGCAACTGGGGGGGGGGGGGTCTGTGGCCAATCGCACCACCCAGAAAGCAGCCGTGGTGCTCCCAGAAGTGACCACAGCACTCCCGCTGCCTGGCTGGCACTCACTGGTGTTCCTGCCTGTGCCTCCACTGCCTGTTGCCTGAGCAGGGAGTGTGGTTTGTCAAGGAGTGCACCCGCATTCTCAGGGGGTGCACATGCATACCTATGACTCCCCTACGTATCACCACTGGCCTAGTTAGTCTCTTGTTAGTCAATCTAGTTTACCTCTCTGTGGCACCCATTCCACTCTTATTTATTTCAACAGGAACCTTTATGCAAGTAGGGAGATTCACTATAGGTTTACTCTGCAATGTAATATAGAAAGTCCTCGGACTTATGACACAACTGGTTCCTGAAAATTGTGTTTTAAATCAAAACGATGTAACTCGGAACCAATTTTCTCATAAGAAACAAGGTTATAAATGGGGGATTCGTTCTTGAACCAAGGTCTGATACCCTATTTTCACCAAAAATACCCCAGAATTTTGCACTCAATCAATTATAGATGAGTAATATAACTACATGAATGTATTTATATTGTAAATAGCAATCATATTGATTTGGAAGGACTTCTTTGAGGTGACTTTGCTGGACTTTTTGAAAGGCTCTTGGTTGGACTTTTTGAAGGGTTCTTGGCTGGAGTCTTCTCAGGAGTCTTGGCTGCAGGTTTTTCTGGAGTCTTGTCTACTTTCTTAAAGAAAGCGTCCAAGGAAGTTTGGACAGATGTTCTTCAGGGAGATGAGCAACACAGCAAACTTGTTCGCTGGCATGGCATCGCATTGGAACAAGCACTGAAGTTGAAACTGACATCATAAAGTTGAAGCAGGGTGTCAGTTTATAAACATTGTAAGTGCAAAATGTTGTAACTGGAAATGTTGTAAGTTGAGGACTGCCTGTATACCCAAGCTAGTTTTATACTAGTAGGCTAACTAGGAAGCATTTATCCCACTTCTTGGGTAAGTATTGAACCCATGGTGAGCTCCATGCTGCCATGGCTGGACTGCTACCAGTATAAAAGTTAGCTAGTTTAAACCTAGTCAGGAACATCTCTATTACACTGGAGACATACCGTTTGTTACTATCAGATTTTACAGGATGCGTCTCCAGACAAAGGTTATTTGCTGACTGGTTCATATATTCTGTTGTTAGTAAGTCTAAGAAGCATAAACAAACCCAAATGCTGTGTAAGGAAGAGATTGCATCTTACACAGCTAATGAGTTTTAGAAGAAGCTAAGTTTTTCAATACATTTTTTAAATCTCTGGACAATGATTACTTAAAATGAAAGGTTTGTACTTGGAAATCCCCTGTGCCTCCTGTAGTCAAAGTTGTGCAAGATAATCCATGTCATACAAAGCCTCATGAAGTTTAGTGAGATTGTGCAATGGATTTAAGGAGTCCGTTTGTGGAGATCAGATTGTACCAGTGTGTTCCAATCTTGGGAGGTGGTTGGAGTTGGTAGCCACGCTGTTCATATGGAAAACTGAGTTCTTAAATCCACATTGCCCCAAATTTATTCCCAACTCCCACAGACTTCAGTAGAAGTGGGGTTCTGCAGGGCTCAGTCCTCGGGCCCACACTGTTCAACATCTCGTGGCCAAGGGGGTAAAAAGTACCTTGTTCAAATTTGCTGATGACACTAAGATGTGGGGGGATGTGGGCACGCTAGAAGGGAGAAATAGGCTGCAATTGGACCTAGACAGGTTACAAGGGTGGGCGGGTGAGAATAGGATGGGATTCAACACCAACAAGTGCAAAGTGATGCATCTGCGGACGAACAACCGGCACCATACCTACAGGTTGGGGAACTCCATTCTTATCAGTACAGAGGCGGAAAAGGATCTTGGAGTCATCATTGACTCCAAGATGAACATGGGCCGGCAGCATGGGGATGCAGTCAGGAAGGCCAACCACACCTTGTCATGCATCCGCAGATGCATCTTGACCAGGTCCAAGTAGGTGATACTCCCCCTCTACGTGGCACTGGTCAGGCCGCAGCTGGAGTACTGCGTCCAGTTCTGGGCGCCGCACTTCAAGAGGGATGTGGACAACATGGAGAGAGTCCAGAGGAGGGCCACTCACATGATCGGGGGGCAGCAGGGCAGGCCTTATGAAGAGAGGCTACAGGACCTGAACCTGTTCAGCCTCCAGAAGAGAAGGCTGAGGGGCAATCTAGTGGCCTGTTACAAACTAGTCAGGGGGGACCAGCAGGCACTGGGGAAGTCCCTGTTCCCCTGAGCACCTCCAGGAGTGACCAGGAATAATGATCACAAGCTGGCAGAGGGTAGATTTAAGCTAGATATCAGGAGGCGCTACTTCACGGTCAGGGTGGCTAGGATCTGGAACCAGCTTCCAAGAGAAGTGGTGCTGGCTCCTACCCTAGGGGTCTTTAAGAGGAGGCTAGAAGTACACCTTGCTGGGGTTGTTTGACCCCAGTACTCTTTCCTGCCATGGCAGGGTGTCGGACTAGACGATCTACTCAGGTCCCTTCCGACCCTAGAAACTATGAAACTATGAAGCAGAGGAAAGGGCAGCACTGAGATATTTTAGAAATCCTTTCCTTATTACATAAATTATTTTTCATTCATTGGGTTTTTTTCCTTCAGATTTTCAGGAGGACTCAGAAACAGCTAATCTATTTAAACATTGTCTTCAGAGGCAATAAATCTAGTTTAAGAATAAGAGTGTGAACAAAAACCATCTTCATCTTCTTTATGATGTGATTTATGTTTTTTTCCATCTTTGCCCATATCAAAACAGCTTAACACATTTTTCTCATACTTTAAAAAAGTTAGCCTCTCAATTGAAACCAATAATAAAATATTTTACTTCCAAAAAAGAGTTTTTAGCTTGAAGAACTGAAAATGGTGTTATAATGAAACCTCTAATGTAACTTTAACTAGTACAGGCAAGCATCCACTATAATGTATATTTACTTATGTAAGAGCAAGATAATGCCTACATATTAAAATACCTTTCTGTTTTACGAATGCCTGTTATTTGAATCATAACCTTCACTGTTTCTTTCATTCAAGGAAAAAAGCCATTAAACACAGATACTTCCTGAATGTGCCTGCTGTGTGAAAGCTTTAATTAAATCTACAAGTAAAGCTTTAAAAGAACAAGAATCAAATTAATTGCAACAAGGGCCACGCATTTGTTTCTGTGACAGGCCTTTGCGCTTTGGAGAAAAGGCAATCTGTATACCCTTATCTGAATTAGTAAACTCAATATCACTTTTCATTAGCATGGTAGGTCGTTGCTATGTGTCTTCAGTCTGACACTGTTTACATGTTAATGACATCACAAATAGAGTCTGTTCCAACCAGTTTGCAGTAGGATTCCAAAGTTATAAATCCATGAAGTGGAATAAACTGTCTTCTGCTTTCTGCATCATTGGTTTTTGTGAGTTCTTTTGTAGATTGAGCTTCATAATTAGGTAGCAGCATAATTAAGGCAAATTCAGCAAATGCAAATAGGGCAAAAGGATTTATAGCTGATTATGGTGGTTATACCATACTTAAGATAAATTAATTTATAACCATCATTATTATTTGACTTTTTCAATGACATAGTCTAAAAGTAGAAAGTATTTATTTGTTTATCAACATTTTTCACAATGAAAGTTAGTGTGCACTACTCTGTGCATATCTCTTCAGATTTGTAAAACGACAGCACACCCTTACATATTTCCAGACAAAGATTGAACAGAACACGTTGCCTTACTTATTTAATGTATGATTGCTTTGGTATTAGATGAGATTTTTAAGATTATAAATATATTCCCCTCAGTATAGCATAATGAAATCAGCATGCTGCTTAAAATCATATCCTTAAAGAAAATGTCATATTTACATCTGGTAATTTGACTAGACAGTGGAAAGCTTTACTGCTTTAAAATGATGGAATATTAAAAGCTATATCACACGAGTAAAACAAATTGAGCATTACAGCTTCGATTTGATTACCTAAAAATATCAAAAACAAGGTTCTCTTCCTGCACCAGGATACATGCATCCAGTTTGGTGCTGGATGCTTGATTTAAGAGGATTGAGGCTGCCCAGCACCCTACAGGATTAGGGGCTAAATTAACAAGGCCCAGCCTTGCTTTACCAAGATATACTTGGAAGCCTGTTTTTCACTGGTCATATACAGCATATAATTAATATTTCAAGACTTATACTTTATGGTTCTCCCTGTAACAACCTTGGGAGTTGTTTCACAGACAGAGAGTAATGGTTTCCACTTTACTTGCTCACCTAAAATGCAAAGCAAGTTTAATATATGCTGCCCAGCCCTCTTTACTACATATTTTTCTACCTGACAGATATGAAAGAAACATATGTGCTATACAAGCAAAGGCTACTAGTAAGTGCAGTTCCCCTGAAAGCAATTTATGGCTAATCCTACCCTTAGCATGCAAAATGTCTCTCAGCACTAATTGAAAGTTAAAACATAGGAATCCATCTCTTCCAAGTCTACTCAGTGGCAGACATGGTGTTTTTACAGAGTCCAATGTAAAATGGAGTCAGACATTACAGCTGCTTTCCATTGGTACTCTCCAAGATCAAAAGACATAAAATGAAGATTAGGGAGCTTCTGAATTTGCTTTTGGTATATCTTAGCATCAATAAATAACTGTTCTGAATACCCTCTTTGTTTGCATCTCCTACAAACAGTGTAAATCCTGTATAATCAGGATGTATATTTGATTTCCCAGCATGAAAAGAACATTGCTTTTATTCCCTATTTGGAATATTAAACATCATCCATAGCTATGTTGTACCCTCTCCTTCTGTAGAAGGCGTATCTGCATAAGATGTTGACTGTGCAGTACCTGAATAATACTGTGCAGTACCACGTCACAGCACTAACAGTGCTAATACACTACAGTGCAGTATTATTAGGCTACTGTGCAGTAGCATCACTTAAAAGATATTTGCTAGTGCAGTAACTCTGGTGCAGTCGCATCACTTAAAAGATATTCACTGTGCAGTAAGTCTGGTTACTGTGCATTTATTTAAATGCGCAGTAACAACTGCAGAGTAGTATCTTACATAGATGCACCTAGAGAGACCTGATAATAATGGTCACTTCTAAGGTATTATACCCCATTTTCAAGACATCTGTTATATCTGGCAGAATTAGATGTGATTAAAGAAGCTTTTAACTACAGGGCCAGTCTGGATGGATACAGTGCATCTGCAGGAAAAAATGGCCTACTCATCAGAAATGGGTTTCATATTCCATTAATTCTTCTGGTTTCAGTGCTTCTGAATATCATGGTATTAGGTCTCACTTTTAATTCTTAGATCCAAAACAACACAGGGAGATGGAAGGAAAGAAATTATTTGTGCACCAGAGAACGAGTACCTGCAAACATTTTACATCAATGAATGCTTCTAGGGGCATTATGTACTTACTAGTCTAAGAGGAGCTACACCAGCTTTAACCACTGCCACCTCACCAAATTCATTATTATAATTATTACGGTTTCCTTCATAAGAGTAGTAGGAGAGAGAGGCTGTCTCTGTGGATGTGTACTCATAACATTGTTGGCACTGGATTCATGACCCAGATACCTGGTTCTGGGCAAACCCAAACCCTCAGACCGACCACAACCTCTCCACTCAATAATAGGCAAATGTTATTGATACACACAGTGTTAGTAGATAAGAATAACACAAGCAGTTCTAGTTCTACAAGTCCTAGAGCTGTCACAGGGTCAAGCTACATCTGGCCAGTACACACGCTTCACCCTGAGGTTCTCTCTTGAATGTTAGATGTTAGCAGCCTGGAGGTTAGAGGCCAATGCCCACCCTGCACCAGTGCAGTGGGTAAGATGGGCTGATGGTATGCCATCTGTCCATGGTGGCTTCAGGTTCCCCTCTCAAGGACCTTTGGGTACTCTGAAATCCCTCCTTTGATATTCTTTCTCCCCTCTGATAACTCTTCATCCCTGGGCACCTTTGATTGGTTTCTCTGTGGTCATCATACTGTTGACATTCTGTCCTGTCAGAATATTCCTTTGTTTCACAAATCCACACCTACACATATCCTAATTTGGGCTTTTGTCAGGCCTCTTTGGTCAATATGTGAAAACCAGAAATCCCAAGAGCTCTGCAGTGGGCACTGTGACCTGGTGTTAATGCTGCAGAGTCCCTTATCTTTGTTGAGGAACAGTGTGGTACATGTCATCTATTTCCCAGCTTGCATGTATGCTTGCTGCTTGCCTGTCAGACACAGTGGGCCTTGAAGGAAATTTTGTTACAAAAAGACTTTTAGAAATAAATTAACCCTTGCTGTTGCCCTGGACCATTGTTCTAATGCAATATCTACTTTAGCTACAAGCCAATTCCCAAAAGCAAACCTTTAAATACTATTTTCTAGCCATCAAACATGACCCTTAATTTATTTACATGCTGAACATGTAAATTGCTGGATAAGTTCTTGGTGTTATTATTGAAACCCAAAGCTGGATGGTGGGCACTTTAGGTGTAGAAGTAATGAATAATAGTCCTATAATAATTTAGCCTACATATGTGTAAATGAAGAACGACATTAAGTATACTGTAACACTTACAGGCTAATAATTTGCTGTCTGATTTGAACAAGTCAAATAGCCATGGGATGAAAATAAGATGGAAAAGGTCATATGGTGAAATTAGCAATGTTCACGAGGCATTACTTACAAAAGATTTTGCTATGATTAGAGAAAGACCAGCGGCAAGTCAAGCAAATGAGATCAAGTTAGTGACCCTCAGAAAGAGAAATTAACCTCCACAATAAATAAAAGGTTATTATCCACTACCAGCACTCTGAACAAGCTGTTCTTGATTAATCATATCTTTCACAGTGGGCTATAAACCCTGATTATACCTGCCGCTCAGATTATTTACAGAAAAGGGCTTGTTCTTACTACAGAATCAAAATATTGTGGGTTTATTTCCCCCTATGTCCCCCTATCTTTTGATTCATGTTTTATTTTCTAGTAACACAAGTTGTACCTAATTCAGCCTTGTTACTCTTGTTACCATCATTTTACCAAATTCAGCACTTTATTCATATTTTGTTCAGACTGCTCTGTTTGATGGTGTTTTCTGTTGCATTTAATCTATTGTAGTCATTTCTAACCTCTAAACCAGGACCTAAGAGGTTAAAATCTCCAGTGTGTTTTAGTTCACTTTAATGCAATCTTTTATCCTCCCAGGGGATTTTTTGTTGCCTAAAGATTTCCCAGTTTATCTTCTATGTGTCCCTTCAGAAGTCATGTCTGAAGCCTAGTGAAGTCACTCCTTGACTCATCTGGAACAGCTGACTAGAAATTACTCCCCACTTTCTTCTAGCATAATTTGATCACACTAATCATATTTTTCTCATCCCCCACATGTCAGATCAAAAGCAAGGGGCTTGTAATCAAAATAGTTTCATATAGCATCCCATATGCCACTAAATCATCAAGCTGTCCCTTTGAATGTTTATTAATACTGCACAATTTGAACTACTCTGTATCACTTATAAGCATTTTGAGCATTCCAGCAAAAACTGTTCTCAGAAGAGCAGCAAAACTTCTTGTGAAGAAAGAAAAGTGCATAATAAGAAGTCTGGGATAGACAATGGAAATACATTGGAAATAAAATGTTTCCTGCATTCCCACTCCACTGAAATGTTTAACTATTTATTTATTTAGTTTGCAGTTATCTTTATATTAAATTTTTCAGTATAAGGAAACAAGCATACAGCTCCACCAACAAAGTGTTGTCAATCTGTGTTTGACAATGAGGTTCCTCAGCATTTGTGCAGACTTCTGCATCTCTGGTGGTTGACTTCATATCACATTTCCCTATATTGTTCAACTCTACTTCTCATGTAGAGCTGTGAAATAGCCATTCCTGAACGTTCATATAGTACTCAGATAGAATTGTTGCATTAACTTGTGGTAGAACTGTCTGATATGAACATTTAATAGGCTTAATAAAACAATAGTGGTTTAAATCTAAAAATTACTCAAAAAAGAGAATTTAAATCCTGCTTATGTAAATGATACATTTAATATCTCTGAAAAAATATATCATTAAAAACCTCATTAAAAAATCTGCTCTGTTTTCAAAAGTGACAAAATATCATTTTGAGTGGCATTAAAACATTAAAATGTTTTGTGAAGTGTTCCTTTGGGACACACCATGGTTCAGAGTTCCATTTCTCTATCTATGCAGTTGGTTGATCTAAGCAACAACACATAAAGGAGGGTTTCTGGTAGTTAACTCATCTCAATTAAGCTTTCTCTCTTAGAAGCTTTTTTTTTAAGATGGCAAAATAATTCTACCCATACTCTTTTCAGCCCCTGAAAACTTGCACTATGATTAAAATTTTAGTTGAGGGAGTCTGCCTTTGTCAACAGGCCATCAAATTTAAGCTTTGGATTTAGTGGGTCCCTTTTAATTGCTGTGGAAATTAATTTATGATATCTTGAAAACTGCTGTAGGAGCCATCTAGGATGTAGTCCCTGACCTATAGAAATGATGGTACAGGTGCAAGAACTATTCTTCATTTAATGCTTAAAGATTTAGAATATTGTAAGACTGAAGGAAGCCGGGTTCTGTCATTCTGAATCCCAAATGTCAGATTTGAAGTAATAGGCTTTCATCACTCTTAACTTGAAAGCCAAATAATCTATACACACTGGAGCAGCTAAGGAAGAAAATTGCAGAATTGCTCACTTTGTAGTCCAAGACTTCTGAGGAGTTACCAAAAGCTCACAGTAAAGACAGACTGGTTATCATCTACCATCATTCAATCTGGGCTTACTAGCCTCCAATGTATCCATAGCCCATAACCTCTATCTATATTCTGCCCTTCTCCATCAGGGCTTGTGGAACCCTGCTTGTTTTTCAACACCAAACTCCCTATGTAAGGTGATCTTTGTTAGACCTTTTACCAGTTCTTTTATAAACTTTCCAGATATTTTAATTTTGCTTTTCAATAATGGATCATTTGGATATAGTGTTGTAGATGTGTTATTTCCCTTGAAGAAAATTTCACTGTACAGTTCAGGGCTGTTTTTTCTCACTGAGAATGTCTGACGAATGTTTCTTTTTTATTGCTCATTCTGATCCAGAAGTTCAAAATAGAGATGTACCTCAACTAGCTCAAAATAACTATTCTTAAATACAGAGTGACCAAACAATAGCAGGGCACTTGCTTAGGAGGGCAGACAATTTTACACAGCTATAGCAAACAGTTAAGTGATTGTCCAGGATCTGTAAATTTTTAGTTGTCTTTATCCATCCAGCTCTGAATAACCTCTAAGAGGCTTGCATCAAATAAACTTATTTTAGGTGTTACCAGCTCACTCATTGATAACAAAATGTTTACAGAACCTTCACCATTGTCATTGCTTATTACTTTACTTCTCAACATGCTGGCTGTTCTCTTTATAAGCATACTTTTTGCTGTTCCTATATCTGGACAAAGCTAGCACGGGGGACATTACTAAATGCAGTTTTTGTACTATGGTGTCAAAGATAGGTTGAAGAAAATAGCCAAAGCCCTGGAAGCTTAGATACTGTAAGTTTGCCCTTTCTCTAGCTATCAAAAGTGATTTGACAGCTGTACTTTGTACTTTCTTACTTACAGAGTATGATATTCTGCTTTGATATCAACCCTTAATCTATTATTAATACAGTTGTATGTAGATCAAAACTAAAGATCCTTAGTCATGTCAGAAAATAATTCTAGTCTGTTTTTTATTATTATTACTTAAGGATGAACCTAGAAGGAAATGAAGTGCAGGAGCACTAGCATTGGGTATTGTATATCAGTACACATCTTTTACAAAGTGTAAACTGCGACTCTCTATATGGGTGTTTTTACACACTGCTCAATAAACCTCTTCAAATTTTTACTTGGAGAACATTTTAGTAAGTACCTCCTTTGGGCTTTTTTCTCTTTTGTTGTGAGTCTTGGCTTTTTATCAGGCTTAAGGAACAAAATTGGAACCCTTTAAGAAGCCTAAATAGCCTTTTTTTATGCTAGCATTTTGACCATTCACATATACACTCCAGCTTTTCAACATTAATGGGGTTAATTTAGTCATATCGCTTTCTCTTTAATAACATCATTATCGTATGTAATTATAGCAGTGTTGCTTAGGCCATTACAGTTAAGGGTATGTCAGCATTTCCATTCGAAGCCCTGTTTTTCATGGGTTTATGACTGAGCCATAAAATTTTGCTCCAGGAAGAAGCTTGACCTACTACAGCTTCACCTTGGAACAGTCTTTCTGTTCCTTGTTTGACATTGTTACTGTTTTTAGATTAGGCATTTTCTTTATTGGCAATTCTGAAAAGCAAGCTATTCATCCTTTTAAAATTACAATCTTGTAATTCAGCACTTCAGTTCTTAAAGGAAAAATTTAGAAGCCCCTCATAAACAGTATTGAAGGCGACCCTCTGAGCATTTTAATTCATTTGGTTGCTAATGTTCAGAAGAAGTTATTTCAAGCCATAGTGCACATGCAATTAATGATGCTAGGTTTACCATAAGAAACGCATGTAGCAGCATATAGGCATAAGAAATTCAAGTTGGCATATTACAAATGATGGAAAATTGTCAATGACTTGTGTTGAGACACTTTATTTATTGTAGATCAAGGCATCAATTGAAACTGTGAACTTTTTGCCCAAGGTCAGCACATTGGCTTGTTGCCTAGTAGCTGCTTATGCCACTATCCTGAGCAAAAGACACTTAGAGCAGGATCCTGTTCTACCTTCTAGGTGCCTGTGTAATTCTTGTCCCCCCTGCTCAAGTTTCTGAAAACTAGTTCATGCAGAAGCTAGATACTGCCTCTCCTGCTCTCTATTTTTTTTTACTTAGTTTTTAAGTGTCAGGCTAGATATCAGGAGGTACTACTTCACAGTCAGGGCGGCTAGGATCTGGAACCAACTTCCAAGGGAAGTGGTGTTCTCTCCTACCCTGGGGTCTTCAAAATGAGGCTAGATAGACACCTTGCTGGGCTCATTTAACCCCAGCCTTCCTTCCTGCCAATGGCAGGGGGTCGAACTTGATGATCTGCTCAGGTCCCTTCCGACCCTACCGACTATGAAACTATGAAAAGCAAAACAATAACATCTTACTAAAGTTGGTGCAATCACATTTTTTTTTCAAAGACTTGAGCAGTGTGAAATAGCATTGTGCTTAAAGGTCTAATAGTTGGAATAAGATCTGTCCTTTAGCACATGTCTGTACCACTAATTGACTACACCAGGCAGCCCCATGCTGAAATATGCCTCACAGATGCCCTCACTCTACCTAACAAATCAGAAGCAGCATAGCCATGTTTGCAGAGAGCCATGCCTATAGTAAGTTCTGCTGAGTGGTAGAACCACAGAGCCTTCCTGTGGAGCTATGAGTAAACTAAACTACTTCCAGCTAGGTAAGGAGAGCATGCTGAGCAAAGCAACATACTGCAGCATGGTTCTGTCTTGTGCAGTGAATGAATGAAAAAAGACGTGTCCTTTGTTTCTCAGCAAGGCTGATTGGCTCAAGGCCAAGTGCTACACTAAGACAGCTATACTACTTCAGAGGGACACGGCTGAAAACAAACAAGCTTGGGTATCTCTGCCTAGCACTTCGTTGTATGGTGTAGAGCTACACTCAGGTGTATATGACTTGCCTTTTAGCTTCCAATATGCTTTTTTCAGCCTAAGAAAGAAGTAAGTAAAGTAATGCCAGGGGTACAGAGTTAAGACAAAAGATGTGTAAGTGAGGAGTGGACTCCCACTAGGGAAAGGCATGGATAACTGAAACTGATTACAAGTATAAGTCCTCATCTGACCCTGGCTGCCAGCCCAGAAAATTCCCCTTGTTGCACAGTGCCCCACATGTCTCCTGCCAGTATTCCATGGATTAAAATTCATGGTGATCCAGAAATAAAACTATGTTGTGGGAGGACAGATAACTTGAACCTCTTGTCTTCAGACCACGCAATATCCAAAAAGTTCCAAAAGCCAAACAACAGTATGACACTATTGCTGTGAATAGGTTGGTTTTGTATAAAATGGAGACTTGTCACCTATCATGGTCTTGCAATGACAGCAAAGAGCCATAAATGTTTTAGGTAACAAAACAATATACCCCTTCAAAAAAAGTAGCTGGCTGATACAGTACCAAGTCTCCTATAATATTAATGATACCCTATAGTTGCTAATTTACCAGTGAAATATACAAATTTAGCCACTTTCTTTCCATTTGCATTTTGGAGCTTGTATGCAGATGGCAATTTTATGCTTATATTTAATAGCTATTAGAATTTTCTTGTGCCTTATATCTTTTCACTGTCTCTGTGCAAAGCATGTCAGCTTTTCATCTTGGAAGCTAAAAATAAATGTTTATACCAAAATCAGAAGCGATTGAAATTAGGGTTTGATTCATAAATAGAAAAAAAAGAAATCTCTCAAGCTTTCATTAATTATTCCGTGGATACTTTTTTGTTTGTGGGAGTGGTATGTTAAGCATCTAATTTATTTTTTTCCTATAGAAAGTTAAATTGCTGAAAGCATGAGATTTGACAGAAACAAGTCACAGTTGCATATTGCATTTGTATACAACCACTGTCATAAGAAATATCCCTTTTTGTGTAATGCTGAAAGAGAGGCTGCATATCTACAGCTGGAATTTTCCTACTTGTCATTGTATCAACAGCAGCTGCCATTTTTCGTTATTCTATAGCATTAAACTAACCCATAATTTTGGAGCAAATTCTGCCAGAAATGTGTATGTGAATACTGATATTCTATACCAAACTGAGTCCTTAAAGTTCCTAAATATATACAGGGGGATGTGTTAGAACGCAAAAGCAATGGTATTCTTGCCTCAACGTGCAGTGGTAACTGGCAGCATCATATTCCCATTAGCCTTGCAAGTGGCAAATGAGCTAATGATAAGGACATAATACAGTGAGGAGAAAAGCAAGCTGCAACACACTGCAACATTTCAGTTATGCTTAAACTGAAGACAGTGTTTGTCACTACATGTATCTACTTTCATTTCATGTTATTGTTTAAACGTTCCCATCAATGGGGCTAAAATGTAAGTTTCCACATAAGTGATGACACATGATAAAAGTGTGCCTTTCTGTTGACGTATTTCATTGATGACTTTCTAATCAGTGAAGGTTCACAAAAACAATGCAAGTTATTGCAGACAGGTAATAGCGCATCCATTTTTTATGTCACTGAAATCTGGAAACAAAAAGGACTCTTAAGTTTCTTCTGAGAAATGCAACCACTCTGCTCATTGTGGGTCTCAAACTTCTCCAGTTATGTGCTTCTGCTCCCATATAGTCTTTGGGTGCTAAACATCCAATACCCAGTGCTCCTTATTGATCAAAATGGAAGGTCACTGACTATTGAGACCAAAGCGTCATGCCATTCCATCTAACTACTAAATAAGAAGGTGACTTCTCCATGCTCCATTTTATTTAACTTAGGTTTAGCCCTTTTTAGCCTTGCGTATCTGGAATGGGTGTCATTGTATTGCTGGTATGACAGGGTAATAATAATCATGGCTTAAAATCAACCACACAATTCTCACATAAGTAAGTCTGCTAAACAACTGTAAGAGTTAATGTAAGAAAACAGAACTGCAAACGAATCTAGCATTCATCCAGGTTTCCATTAGGTTACTCTTAGCAAACAAACTGGCCATCTTTCTGAAAAGACCGATTAAATTGTAGGAAAGCTGAATCCAGCTAGAACAAGTTATTAAGAAAAGCAACCTACCATAGCAATTTTATAGCACTGGTTTGTTTTGACACAAACTATTCTTTTCCTGACAACTGTCAGTGAATTCATGTTCACCTGATATTTACTCTCTTTATACGCTTGGCAGTTAAAAGGCTATTTCTGAAGTCAGGCGGCTATCTCTCAGCTTCCAGCTATATTGGGCCCCATTCCTTATGCTTTTTGTTTGCTAAACACCTCACTTCTCTTTGCAGACGTTCACAATATTTAGCGATATGGGGAGGCTGCAGTGTGCTTTCAGAGAGATTATTTTTTCATTGCTTGCAAAACTGTTAATCACTTGAAAGCCAGTTGTATATAAATGATATTTTCACAGCAAGTATGTCTGTATATTCATGCCAACCAAGTGGAAACTGAATTTTTAATATAGTATTTTGCTGTGGGGGTGGATGTCAGCAGAAGAGTAACAAAAGCAAAGAAAACAAAATAAATCACATGTAGAGCGTTTCATACACCGATGTAATACCACAATAAACACCCTTCCCATACACAAGAAGCACAGCAAGGAATGGTTGCATTCAATCTGTTCTGTAATGACCTACCAGAGCAGTATGTGCTGGAGAAGAGCCTAGAAATAAACAAACTACTTTATGAATAGGAACTTCTTGGCTTGTGTGTAGTGGCAGTGGGTATTTATTAGGCCTTATTTATTTGTTATGATTTTAGCACAGGAGTGATTTGTAGTCTACTTGGTCTGGAAATAGCACAGGCAGGAAGTAGCACTGCCACAGTTGACATGTTGCAACATATTCCATCTGATGAGAGTAAATGCAGAACTCCACTTTCTGAATTGCATCTTTCTGATGCTTTTTTAAAAGCATTCGTTCTGTTGAAATAGTGCTTTTCCTATGCTTCTGTGTGCTCATGTCATGTGCTTAAAGTGAAGCAGTGCAGAGTGCTTCTGCACGCAAATTGTTTTTCTCATTTATAACATTTGAACAGTGAGAGCTTCCGACCCAGTTAGGATATTGCTTCTTCTCAAATATGTTTCATTCTGACATAGGTGCTAAAAGGAAAGGTCAGTATATTATTTATCTATGTAATCTATCTGTGTCTTCATATAGGATGCATCTGATTACCTAACTATCCCTGATAGAAATAATGTTTTTGAAGGAAAACAAATTCTCCTTCTAGGTAGATCGCTGCTGTTTTTTTGGCCGAATAAGGATTCTTGGTTTGAAGTCAGTCAGAAAAAGGTAAACACTGACTATTAAGGCATTTGAGGAAAGCTGAAATGCAAGTGAGCATCCTCCTTCAGAGTGGGCAGTGTTTGTGCTACAGGAGGCTTCCCTTGAATATCTGGATTCAGGGAGGGGTCAGGGGATTCCTCTTGGACATCCTTTTTCAAAACACAACTCTCCTTTTCATGTGATCTAAAGCAAAGCCATTTTCATTGCATTCAGGCCATGTTCTGTGTTCACGTCATGTAAACTCTGGACCCGAGCTTTAACAGATATAAGCACATACATTTTCATTGAAGTTATTGAGTCTGTTCTGTCACCCCCATCATGCTGGAACTATGTGCAACATAGTTATCCCAGTGTGAATGTTTTTAAGTTTGCCTATCACTAAGAAGGTCCTCATTCTTTATCGTATTTTTATCATTCAAGTTGTTTATCAGTTCCGTCAGTTTGTAATATCAATGGGCATCTAGTTATAGGAAGTTTCTTTATATACGGTTCCACTGAGAATCTTGTGGCATCTATCAGTTGTGTTCCAAATTCTAGATCAGATCCTCAGGACTTGTCAAGGAGCATGTGGTACAACCCAGGATAACGGCACATGCAGTTTTGCTCTAAGAAACATTTTTTTGGTTCCCCCTTTCCTGGGTTAGTGTCCTAGCATACATTAGGACACTGATGTGTAATCTAATTTATCAGTCACAAGGAACTGTGACAGTACCCAACATTTGGCAAGGTGTTAGCAGGCCTTGTCCATCCACATTCCCTAAGCTATTACTAGAGTTGAAGATAACATAGCAGCTCCTATGTTGTGTGTGCTGTTACAAGAGTCCTTTACACCATGGCAGTTCTCAAAATTTCACCTTGGTGGAGCATGAAACCATTGCAGTGCACCCAGTGAGTCAAACAATAATATACGTATACGTATTCGTGTGTGTGTGTGTGTGTGTGTGTGTATTTACCAAAATAAAAGGAACAGAATTACAATGAATCTATGTGGCAATCAGTTACCTGTATTGAACAGAATGCTTCAACTATTACACTGCATACACCACTGCATATACCCTGCAGGCCACGTGAGTAGCACAAGGCCCATCTGTGGGCCAGGCTGGGGTTGGGACTTGGCACTGTCCCCTCCCTGGCCCATGTGCTGGGTTTGGGGCTGAGGGACAGGCACTGTACCCCTTGCACCAGGCCTGGGGTCCAAGGGGCAGGCATGGCCCCTTCTCACCCCCATCATGCTGGAATTGAGCTCCAGGGGTCTGGTGCTACCCCCTCTCAGCCCCTCACACTTGAATGGGAGCCTGGGGGTCAGTGCCTTCCCTGCCTGGCCCTGCACCCTGCTCATGAGTTTAGAGATTTGACAGCAGGGGAGCAGTACAAAATCTACATTTGCATGTGCAACATATTGAGTCCCATATGTCTTAAAGAAAGATTGTATAGATAATATATTTTTGTGGCATGTGCCGTTTTGTGGTCATTCATTTGTTTACACTTTATCATGGCAACCTATATTAATCTGAACCTACAGAAGCCATTCATAGTGACTTGTAATAATGTGACTGCATTATTTTTTGTTGAGCCTGAAGGTACTGTTGGTCACTGCTCTGAAGCTTTTGTTTTTATTTGCAAAACAGAATTAGTTCTCAGAAGGTACTCAGGGGCATATTTTTCTCTCTATTGGAAGTTGATATGCTCATAAATTTATAATCTACATTGTGTTCCAGCAATAAGTTAATGTTGAGTTCATAAGATTAATTGGGCTGCATGCTATCTTGTGATTCCATTAATATGGTTTTGAGTAACATCAGCATTTTCACTCGTTTAATCTGCAAACAAGAAATGACCCCTGCATGGCAATACATTACGTAAGCAGACATCATACAGGTAGATATTTTGGTCGTTACTAAAATTGCAGAAACCTGAGGAATAATCACTTGCCATTGCAGTTGGTGAATAAGGCACCGTAAGTGGGGAAATGCAGCACTGCCAGGTATAAACATAAACTTTTGTAAGTATGGAGTGAGTTTGTCATGTAGCTAAAAAGAGTCTTGGTGAGAGAATTTTTTATCTAGACGAAGTAAATGTCTTATAAATAAATTTATATCGCTTAAAACTTACCAAAAAGTCAGGCTTGCCGGGTTTTTTTTCCCTTCAGTGCAGCCTGCCTTCCTGGACTGCCTGCTCGGTCTGTCTCCACAGATCCTGAGCCGCATGGAGCCTGGTGATTCCCTCCCCGGCTGTAAGGTAGCAAACTAAAACTCCTCAGAGGTGTTTGTTTTCTGCACCCCAAAGTCATCTAAGGCGCATGATGCTGCCAAATTTGCTACAGCGGCTGGAATTAACACACAATACACTGCCAAATTTGAAAACTTGTGCAAACAGCAACACCATTAAAGCGGTGCAAAAGGGCATTTAACCCGCTTTAATGTGTCGTCTACAGATGCCCTAAGACAGCAGTCAGTGAGAAATACTTGTACTATCATTAAAACACTTCAGTTAAGGACAAAACAAAACATTCACAGCCAGATTTCACCAGCGTATCACAGCTGTATTTGGGATTGTTCAAAGATTCAAGTCAGTCATCAGTGGCAGTTAACAGCAAGCTTATGACTTTATTGCAGGGCCAAGGCAGCACTACAATTCATGTGTAAGCCTTTTTTTGGTTGGAATTTGAATGTATACCTTTCAGACCTGGATTGGGCCTGCTGCTCCAGCCCTGCCCCCACACACTCTGGATCACACCTGCCACCCCAGCCCTGGCCCTAGCCCTAATTCTGCACAGTCCAGGTTGGGCCTTCCAGACCAGTCCCAGCCCTGGGTGCCCTGGCTTGGGTCCTGCTGCCCAAACCCCAGGCCCACACATACTGGATTGGGGCCATTGCCCCAGCCCTGGCATCCCACATGCCAGTGAGATCCCACCTGAATTGGCATGTCATCTGGCCCCTGGGGCTGAGAAATTTGTCAATGGGGAAGGAGTGACACTGCTCCCTCCAGCCCACGCACTCCATCACCAATTTTCCAGAACCTTGGGGAGCTCCACTGGCCAGCTCACATAGCTCCAACCCCTGTCCTACGCATGCAGATTTAAATGTAGTAATTTCTGCCCCAAAATTAATACTAAGTTTGCAAAAATCATTAAAATATAGGTCATTCGTTCATGCAAGTTTTCCATATCTTATACGCTTTATTTGCAAACTAACATTATGCTTTATCTGCTTACAGACACTAGTACAAAACTGTGTGCAGAACTGGGACAAATTATGCAAATGCTTTATTAAACATCATACCACATAAGCATATAGGGCCACAAGATAATACAACCAGAAAGGGACCTCTGGGATTATCAAGTCTAATTCTCTGCTATCACAGGCAACTCTTTCATGTAATCTTTTTCATACATTTATGATAGTCCAACTTAAAACTGAAGACTTGTTCTTCTAGTACATTATTCTTAAATGGGTAAAAACTTTCTATTAATTTCTAGCCTCTATTTATGATTACTCTGTATCCATTTGGTCTTTTGCCATTATTGTCCTATAGCTTAAATAGTTCCATCCTGGGTGTTTATTCCTCTGATCTATTTCTAGACATCCTCTATCAGCATGTATTTGGTTAGGCTAAACAAGCCAAGTTTCTTTAGGCTCAAACCATAAGATAGATTCTTCAGTCCCCTGATTATTCCAGTAGCCCTTCTCTGCATCTGTTCCAGCTTTCCTGAATATAGGCGACCAAAAATCTAAATGAGGTCTCACTTGTGCCTTGTACAATGGCATAATTTTTCCTGTTTTTCTCCTGGAAATGCCTGTCCTGATACATGATAAAATGGCATTTGGCTTTTTCGTGACTGTCACGTTGGTAGTTTTGTTCCTCTGCCATTGCCAGATAATGAGCTCCCCTCAACTTATAGTACAAGTTCTTGTTATTAGTTTCCAATTATGACATATCGTACTATTGAATGCTATGCCATTTCTTTTATACCTGTCCTCCATATCATCACAATCTTAACTGTATGGTATCCAGTCCTCTTCTGCATTGATAATGACTCTCAACATTGTGTCATCAGAAGATATTATTAGCGCATTCCTACTTTTTTGCCATGGTCATTAATGACAGTATTAAATGCAGTCTCTCTCAATACTAATTCCACTAGATTTCCACTAGGAACCTCCCTGTGGCTCAGTAGTTCCCTTTACAACACAACTGTTATTATGTCCTCTTTGAAACTTTGGCCAGTTCCTTGCCCATCTTACAATCATTCCATTAACGCCCATCTCCTCCATCTTAGCTAATTTTGTATGGTAGTGTATCAAATGCTTTACATGAGGTTAGATTGATTTTACAATTGCATTTTCTTTGTGTAGAAAATCAGTTATTTTATTGAACAAAATATTAGTTTATTCTGGTATGATCTATCTTTGATAAATCCATGTTGCATTTATCCTATTTTCTGTTTACCTCTATGTCTATAACTTTGCTCACCTTCAGAAGTTGTTCTAAAGCCTTACATGCTACTGAGGTTAGTTTAACAGGCCTGTAGCTATGCAGATCACTTATTTTTTCCATCTTAACTGTAGGTGGGATGGAGATTGTATGTCTTGTGCAAGCTGAAGTGTATTGAGTTCTTGAAGTGTTGCATCTATGGATGCAGTAATTTCCTTTTATGTACTTTCATTCCTATTAGACATCCTGCCTCTTCCCCCATGTTTGATGTAATTGCCCCATATCAATAGCGTCATAACTAATCAACATGATCAGATTTCAAGAATCTCTGTTGAGTAAGGGTGGAAGTAGAGAAGTACTTGAGTATAAAACAGGGACATGTGAGTAGAATGTTAGAAGTGTGTTGAATAGTTGCCCTTTTCTTGATTTGCCTAATTTTCTTTATTACCTAAAGTAATCAGTGTCTTCTAGAAATTTGATTTGGTGTAGATTTCAAGGGACGCAGATAAAACATGCTGACTGAGAGTACATTCCCTAGCTCTCCAGCTGGCAAGGGGCTGGAACCACAGTTACTGGAGTTCTGTGAATAATACTGGACTAAGAGCTTTCATTATAAAGAGAAAAATAAGTTGTAACTTGGTCATTGGTCAGGTAACATCAATTTCACCTCTGTCCCAGCTAATTTAGCTGATGTGAACCCTTCCTCTGAATAGTCTTTTCCCTCCACTCCTGCCTATACACACATAATATTATGCTAATCTAAAGCAAACTAGAATATAAGTATTCTGACAGCAGAAAATAACCACGCATATCTGTCTTAAAAGATTTACAGTATGGGGGTTGGTTATTCGTTTGAACAGCATGAAAATCATTACAACACAATGCAAACAACAAAAGAATAAATTCCTAAATAGTATTGGATATGTACATAAAACATGTTGTGGAAACTAAATACCACAGTATTAAAACCACAGAGGTTTCCAGCTAACATTTGTTTATGTAGTAAATAAGCAACTAATTAAATACTCTAAATACAACAGAGTGTATTTCTAGCTGCCAGAGTATACCCTTTTCATATTTACCCTCTTGAAGACTGTTAAAAACTGTGCTTTCAAAACAAACCTTCATTATATATCTGGAAGTGATTTTTTTTTTTGGCTTAACTGTATATGAATTTTTATTCTCAGAAAACTTGCTGTCATGAAAATTAGAGGAAAAGACACAAAGGAATTTCAGTGGCTGGTATTGAAGTTGAAAGTATCCTCTTCAGATTATTTTACAATCATCTCTCCAGAAGAGAGACACTTTCTTCAGATATAAGAAGGGGGCGGGAGGGTGGAAACATTCCTAAAAATAAATAAATAAATAAAAACTTCAAACACTCTCTAATCATATCAGCTGCCACTGCTACTTTTTTGAAGAATCAAAGCACAATACAAATGCAGTCTATCTGTGGCAACTGTCTAAAGAAAATAATAGAAAACTTATTTTTGTTGTTCTTAATATTTCTTGTTGGTTAATATAATCATTGTAGTTTTGCAGCTCAGCTGTTTATGTTCCCTGTTGTCACACTTCTCTGTGTATGTGTGTGTGTATAATTACTGTCATTAGTGCCCACCTCTTACTGTTCTTCCTACAGTTTCATCAATAGCCGTCTACCTAAATGTGACATTTTTGATTGGTAGTCACTCACAACACTTTTAGATGCATTTTATCCTCTTCTTTGTATGTGCTGAATAGCATGGTAGGGTGAATTGAGTCTTGACATTTTGAAGTGAAATAGGCTTGTTTTCTTTTTCAAATCCCTGTAGTTGTTTAGCGAAATGCTGCAGTTGAGGGGTTTTTATTGATATATAAATAGAAGGAAGATTAGTTTGAAAGCACAATGGCTTCTTAGAGAATACAAAAAGGGGGGAAACAGTGAGACTGTACCTTGATGTCAGTAACAGCTTTGAGGGGGGAAAAAAAGGATTCAGAAATGAAAGGAAATGGCTCGCAGCCTAATGGTTGCATCAGTGAAGTGTGCCATTAATGGTATGAGAATGAAAAGTATTGTGATAAGGAAGGTCATTTTTCTGTAGTTCACTTGAAGCTTGTCTAAAACTCCATTTGAACTTGATACAGAGCAATGATTGGTTTGGAAACTTCATATTCATAAATCATGCATGATTTATTCTTCCCTGTATGCTGATTTATTCTTTTAACTTTGTTTCATCTTTCATCCTAAGTTACTTTTAGTCTTTTGCATTCCCTCAAAGTCTGTCCTAGACTCTAATGCTCAGGTCTAGCAATAGTAACCAACATTGTACTTGAGAAAGTGGTACAGCTATCATTTCAATGTGTTACTCAGTTTATTCCTTTCACTATTTGACAAAGCACACTAAAAACTTTAAAAAGATATCTGACTGCTAAAGTTGCTATTAAGAAGACTGCAGCTTTTATGGAGCAGTTCTCATGCTGTTATTGACCAAAACATAGTCTGGTTAAATGGTTCCAGTTTATTTAATTTGCTTGTTCTAGCCAGAGGGACAAAATATATTCAGCATACAGAAAGTTTGAGGGTTATGGTGTACTGTTTTAAGAACTGAGATATAAAGGCCATTAAAGAATGAGATTGCAGTAGGAACCCCATGCACTAAAAGATCAGAAAAGCGGTCATTTGTCATTGAAATAAATTTTGTTCCTGTCTGGAGCAGGCAAAATTAAATTTGTTAAATGTGACAATTTTGTACTATTAAATCAGCAGTGTCTGTTTAATGAGTCATTCATCACAAACACCAACATTTGTGTAATATATACATAACCTATACAAAGCAGACATTAATAGGGTATTATTAGCAACATCTGTTCTGCAAAATTATTGAACTTTTTAACTACTTATGTGCCATTTACCGAAATACAAAAAAAACAAGTACCAATACATGAAGTACAAGAAGTGTTAGAATTGACTAGAGCACTTTTCATCCCCATATTCCTTAAATTCCAATGTATGGGTTATAGCAGCTAACTAATATACTAGACAGTGCACAACAGTAGAGAAACTGGGGTTGTTAGGACTGAACTTAGACAAAGTGGAATATAAACTTATTGATGATAAACTCCATTTATTAGATCATAGATAATTATTTGATAAACCTAATTTATATATTTCAAAGAAGAAAGCCTGGGTCAACTCTGCTGGGATTTGAAAAAGCTGCTGCAGTTTTCTGGGTTTTCCATACCCAACACTTAGATTAGTAAATCAACCACTGCTGGAAGAAATATAAGAAAGCATATAAGATTTGTTTTCCATTCCTAAAAGACCTAAATGGATTTGTAAGTAGGGTCCAATGAATAATGCAGTATAGTAGGGACAGCTCAATAATACTTATTAAACTACTGTAAAAAAAATCTCGCTTAAAGACTTTGAGGTCCTCAGTCATGCAGCTATGCAGGGAATTTACATGCATAGCTCCCACTCATGTACTTAGTCGCTAATGTAAATTGTCTATTTGCTCTCCTGAAATGTCAGTGGCAGAATGGATTCTCAAGTCAACTCTTAATAGACTTTCAGATGAAGAAACAATTTACAATATAATAAAGTGCTAAAGCACATCTGAATTTATGAAATGAAATAGTTTAATATGAAGGCACTTTAAAAAGAGCCCCCTGAGCAACCTCAAATTAAATGCATAGTAGTCAAGTCAGTTAACTGTGTCGTTTACTGTTTGAATATAATGTGGGTTTCTAGTCAGAGATAGTTATTTTTAAGGATAAATTATAGAAATACAGAAACTCATATTATATTGAAATACAGATTATATTGAACCATTAACTTGTGGAATTGAAAATGGTACACACATATGCTGTCATACAGTTTACATATATTCCAAAGTAATTTGGCATATACAAAAAAAAAACAAAACTTATTTTTAGGTGAAATCTAGGTTACCAAAATGCATGAACGCTTTGTGCCTCCCAAGGCTTGAGGGGCATAGCGACTGCCTGCAGGTGGAGGAGGTGGCGGGGGCATGGTGGCGGCGAGCAGGGGTGAGGGTGGGCTGAGCGGGGACCACCCGCAGGCAGCTGTAGTGTTGTTGGTGGCGGGGGGGGTGGCGAGCAGCAACTGCCCGCAGCGCCATTGGCACCGTCAGCAGCAGCCAGTCTCAGGGGGTGCACATACACCCACATACACACCGTACACGTTGCCAATGCCAAAATGTATCCGCATTTCGTTTTAGATATTTATTATATATCGTTATCTAGATTTAGACATTATTTATACATTTAGATACCTTTATCTACATTAGCTTTCATGTATAATGACAACTTGTTCATATCTGGACTTGATATATTCTGTATAAGATGATATAATTTCATTTTAGGTGTATAATGAGTTTTAGCATCCTAACTGGAAATTTTATTTTGGTAACATTTCCTTTTTTGGAGAAAACTACATTTTTATAAGAAGCAGATTTCTTTCAAAAGACCAGAAATTATCATTTTCACGTTTTCTGCAAAATAGTTGCAATGTCTTATTGTTAGGAAATATGCTAAATATTTTGTTGATGTTCACACAGATTTGACCAATAAGTTTTTGTAAATCCATGTGTTCTAATGACTTCTGTAGGTTATACCACTTTTAGACTAGCAAACATAAAGCAATAAAATGAGTGGATTGCTGAGAAATATGTTATTACTTTTAGTTAAATTAAGTGAAAAACAATGCTGTATTAAGTAAATTAATCTTTGCTCCATGGTCCTAGTGCTATAGCATCCATTCCTTTTATTTCTATATATCAGTTCATTGGCAATGATGAAGCCAATTCAAGATTAATGCTGTCTGTGGTTTAGTATTCACCTGCTTTTTGACCACAAGTACTTGTCTTCCTTCTATGGTAAATGGTATTACAAGATGGTATTGTAAAGTAGTAACTGGACCTTGGATTGCTTAGCTTCTAAGATTAGGTGCATTGCATTCAGTTTGGCATGGCTACTCTTTAACACTATTCAGAAATAAAAGCATTTGAAATACAACTTTTTCATGAGACAAATTAAGGCTTATCTTTGTCTGGATGCTGAAGGTTTGTTGCTTAAGAACATGTCACTTTTTGATAAGAGCACAAGCTAATACCAGGGATTTGATGATTGCAGTGCTGGGCCTGCTGCTCTTTTGTCAACAACAGTTGGTAAATACTAAATTCCTTTCAACAAGCCAAGGGATTAGAAAAATAAAGCATGTTCTTAAATATGGTCCAGCTGCCAACATACATCACAGAGCTTTGATTTGATAGAATACCTGTTCCAATGCTAGTAAAGGTCTCTTCACCCTGCGTAAGCAGGAAGAGCAGTTCTGGCCAGTTGTCAGAAAACCTTGTGATGTTTATCAACCAATGGATCTGTAAAAGTTCTTCTCAAGTCCATAAAAGTTAGGGAGGAACACACTGGTTCTAATTATTGATGGAGAAAGGAGCTAAAAAAAACCCAGTGAGCACCCATGTTCTTATATCAGGTGTTCTAACTGGAAATTTGGCTCTTTCATTTTCCCTTCGATGGGAAGATTTTTCCTGTTTGGTCTACCTGAGAGGGGTTCCTCTGGCATTCCAAATTTCCCTGGAGAGTAAGTCATGATTTGATTGGGCCATGGTTCTCAACCTCTTTTAGACTCAAGATACTCCTCCATAACTCAGAGTGACTCTGCTCAATTAGTTCTGATCCTCCACAGAAGGAACTCAGCCAAGGGATCTTCTGTTTGGCCTTTGTAGTAGATCTACATGGAAACGTCCCATAGTCTCAGCTAGCATCTTTGGCATTTGATCATTTTAGAAAGCTGCAGATATACTATATCAGAATGGATGTTATATTTTAAAGATATATTTAAAAGGGTTTATCTCATGTGGCAGTATTTGGAGGTATATTACATTATGTTAAAGTAGTTGTTTTCATAATTTTTAAAAAAGTAGTCACGTTCTAATGAAATAATTGAATTGAAGGTTGTTCAGATGAGTTCTAAAATACATCCATAGTTTTATTTTCAGTTGTGTTAAACATTAGTCTGATGATAAGAACATTTTTCATTTTTGTCAAAAGTCCACATTTAAAAAAAAAAAGTTGGAGATCTGTTTCGGTCAAGATAGACCACAATTATATGACACCATAAAAGACAGTACATATGTAAATGATGTATTTTTTTATTATGTAAAAAGGTTGGTAGGCTGTCACAGAGCTCCTTATTAGTACAGTATTCAGTGTAATATATAAATGAATGTCCCAGAAAAGTGAGGGAACTGTGTGGTGGTAAAACTGGCAGATGGCACAACATTATTAGGTAGGCTAAGTCCAGAAAAGACTGTGAGGACCCTGAGAGACCTATCCAAGGAGAATGAATGGACAGCAGAGTGGCAAACGGATTTTGGTATTGATAAATACAAAGTAACATACAATGGATGGAACCATGCAAAGTACTCGTACGCTTTCCCAGGCATTGTTTTAAACGAGTAATCAAGATTTTAGGTCAATGTGAAGATGTACTCAAAGCACAGAACCATATTAGAATATGTAAGGTATGGGATGGAGAGTAACATGTAAAGAGATCAAGAATTTAGCAAGAAATCCAAGAAGAACAGGATAGTTCCACAGATGATAAGAATATAGAGAATGAAGATAGTGAAGGCCTAAAAGTTATGTCAAACTTCATGTTTGGTGGCTTGGGCAATCTCTTACTGTTCTGGGCCCAGTAATTCACATCTGTTTTCTATGGTGTTTCTTGCATTTTATCCTTACACATCTGATGCTGGCCACTGGCAGGAACAAGATATTGAATTAGCTTCCCCACGTGCTAATCCATTATGAGAGTTCTTATGTTATTATGAATAAAGAGTTTTGCTTATCAACACTTTTGATTCTGAGGTTTGTCACTGTGCTGATTATTTCCATGGCTTATAAATTTTCATAAGCTACTTCCATCATTTTGTATGAATAAAATGCAAAATCTCAGTAACTTTCCACTTGAATTCTGTAACTTTTTCAAATATTTGTTCTTAATATTCAGGAATATTCAAATTATTTTTTGTAGAATTTGGTATTAAACATGAACAGAGCATCACTCTTTAAAGTAGTGTAGTACTATTAAGAGTTTTGCAAACATACATTATGAGAGGGGAAAAAACCATCTAATGTTTGGGATTGAAATATTGTGGCATATACCAACATCCATCTAGAGTTTGAATCTTAGCCTTTCTTGGAGACCTTGCTGTACAAACATACATCTCCTCCATTTAATATCATGGCAAGGTTAATAATATTTATAGATTTTCTGTTTTGAGATGCTAGTGTGAGTCAGGACATGCTAGCTTGATGTGTTATAAAATGAGCCACTTTATCTTTAGTTTAGCCTGTGATCAGTGGGAAGAGTACTTTTCCTTTGGGAACTGAATGTAAAATAACTGAAGCAGATTGAAGTTGGCAGTGACTAATGAAGTCTTGTGAAGGAGTCGGGTAAGTCAGTGGGTTACCCATAGTATGGATTCAGAAGAGAGCAACAGCAGCTTCCTTGTTAAGTCTGTGCTCTTTTTTGGCATTTTAAGTGTTTCTGTAGAGACAACATTTTTTTTTAAAAGTCCAGATGTAAGTCCCTTTCTCCCTCTTCTTCTCTCCTCCTCCTCCTCCCACATATGTGCGTGTGTGTCCATGCGTGCATCCACGCACACATGCGCGCAAACACACACACACACACACTTCTTGTAGTGTAGATAATTCTGGACTTCCATGTTTAATGAGCCAGTCTGGTTGCCTAAAGGTGTTCTACATATTAATAATTTTAATCAGTCGCACAAAATTTATTACGCTGGAATTCCAGTTGAAATTACCATGAGGTAGTACTGCATTCATTTATTTCTCTGAGCATTTATTTCTCCCCTGCTTTAGTAATTTGACTACATGGCCCTATTGTCATATTCTCTGACACAGTTAAGTCATCAATAATATAAGTAACACTAAGCATTTAGGTTATTGGGAACGCAAATATTGTGGCTATAATAATTGCAGTCTTTTTTAAACGTGTGTGTGTATGTACACCAGAGTACGTATCAGTTCTATTTAGCCCTACCCATGCTCACATATATAGCTATCTCATTATGTGAGCCTGGGTAGGACTAGATTGAGCTCTGCTCTGCACTCTGGTTGCTGACTGCCCAGTGATATACAGATAAGTAAAAACACCCCAGTGTAGGCTAACTGGACTTTTGAATCAGGCAGGTAGGAATATGGATGTGGTAGCACCTGATGGCTAGAAAATGGTATTTAGAGGTTTGCTTCTGGGAATTGGCTTATAGGTAAAGTAGATATGTGTTAGAACATGGGTGTCAACCAGGAGTACACGTTGACATCATCATGACCCACTGTGTCTGACAGGCAATCAGCAAGCAGACATACAGGCTGAGAAATTAAAGATGTATGCCACACTGTTCTATAACATTGGATAAGGTGGCATCGGGGCACAGTGCCCAACTGCAGGGTCCTTGAGATTTCTGGTTTTGGAGGAACAGACCAAATTAGGAGAAGACCAGGAAAGCCCAAATTAGGATGTGTGCATGCGATGGATTTGTGAAACAAAGGAATATGCTGACAGTAATTTAGTGGAGGAATATGTGGACAGTATGACAACCACAGAGAGCTCAATCAGCAATGCTGAAAGGTGAAAAATCATCACAGAGGGAAAAGAAATACAAAAGAAGGGATTTCAAAGCAGCAAGTGTCCCCGGGAGGGATACCTGAGGCCACTATGAGGGCACCACCAGCCCATCTCACCCATCCCACTGTGGGAGGGTGAGCCTTGGCCTTGGCCTCCAACCCCTAAGCTGCTGACATCTGACATTCAAGAAAGAACCTGAGTGAAGTTCACATAGTGGCCAGATATATCTGATGACAGCTCTAGGACTAGTAGATATAGAATTGTTTACATTATTCTTATCTTCTGTCACTGTGTATCAGTAAAGTTCACCTATTATCAAATGAAAAGGTTGTAGTTGGTCTGAGGGTTTTGGGTCCACTTGAAGCAAAGTATCTGGGTCATGAATCCAGTGCCAACAATTGGCGACTCGGCCAGGATGGGGACTGAGACCAGGTCTAGTGCCAACAACTGGGGACTGGGACTCTGGGACTGGGACTTGAGGGCAGTACACTTGGGTATACTGATCAGGGAATTCATTGACACGGAGTGAACCTCCTTATTGAGGTCAGCCAAGACTTATAGTGGAGTAAGCCTGTGAAACCATGGGTTGGAGACCTGTTGGTAAGGTAAAGCTGTATAGTTGTTCCAGCTAGGGTTGTAAACTAAGTAACCATGTTTGTGTCAGAGTTTTTTGTGCAGGAAGTTGGTTTGTTGCACTGCTGATCAAGGGGATGTTGTTTGTCCAGGTCAGGCAGGGTAGTGTCCAGAGGTGCATCTGTGTTGGTGGCAGGAGCAGCAGCAGGAAGACAGGGTTGGAACCTGATCTCGGAGTGTGCTTGAGGTCCATGGTTTGAACAGGGATGTGTTGTAGTCTGTTTGGACTAAGTAAGATAACCTCCTGTTGCGGGTTCGATATAGAAGCCAGGAGCAGAGAAAATTGATCTCTCTGCTGGGGAACTGCATGAATGAGAAGGGAAAGAGTCCTTGGGTCTCTAAGGCATTTGTAAGTGGTTACAGGAGAGTGCTGCTTTGCAGAGATTGTTAACATGCATATGTGTATGTGGCATTGGTTATAGGTGCAGGTTATGGCAAGCCGGGCAATGCAGCTTCAGGGGGTATTTGTATACATACACATGCCGCGGTGCTGGGTGCTTTTAAAAGTGCTTGGCGCTGTAGCGCATGCATTTGTATGAATGATGAAATGCAAGCCATCACTGGATTTCCAGCACATTGGAGCAGACAAAGATGTGTGTATAAATGCCAAGGGAGCTCAGGCACAGTTAAAAGAGGAGCAGGAAGTGTCCAGCCCCACCCCAAGGTCAGGAATGGGAGGGGGGATATGAAACAGATACCTGGTGATCCTATGTGCCCCAGAGAATAGGTAGCAGAGCTAGGAGGGGACATAGGTGAAACAAAAAATGTTCCTGGCTACCCATTGATTCGCTTTGGTTCACTGTGCTAGCTTGTGTTTGTGTTGCAAGGTCGTAGCAGAAGATTTGTGCATTGGTATTGGAGGTGAGGAATGACTTTGCTGCTTCCCCCACCCCGCTCCAAGAACAGTGTGGCTTTCTAAGGCAGAAAGGTGTTTACAAAAACTCAGGGCATTTATACATATACTGTCCCACAATGCACCGGAGATCTGCGCCTTTAGAGCAGACTTGATTAATCTGTGCACGGTGTGCTTTTGAACTAAAGTATCTCCGACATGTTTTAGTTCAAAAGCACGCCACCACCATTTTCTGAGTGCGACGCGCATTTTGCTGATTATACAACTGCAAGTGAGACAGCACTGGGTGCTTTTCAAAGTGCCTGGCGCTGCGGCGCTCCCATGTAGAAAAATGCCTTCAGAGTGCAGCTGTGCAAACAAAGAGTCGGTGCTGAGAAGTTATTCTGAGGCAAAGTGAAAAAAAAAAGGGGGGGGGCGGTTATCAGAGGTGCCTGTTTTTTTGCAGCTATGTGGTTTTGAAGTTCTTCTTAGGACTGAAAGGGTTCCTGAAAGATTGTATGTGGTTTGTGACGGGCTGTAGAAGGACAGTAGCTTTGCTGTCGGAGAGAGAGACAGAGTTTTTGCTGGATTGGTTTGCAGAAATCAAAGCCAGAAGGGGCCACTGAAAGGCCCTGTCTGTCTAGTCCTGTCTCCCTTAGCTGAACCAGGACAGAAACCAATTTATTTTACTCCTACAGTAGGCCACTGAAGAGTCACTGCCTGATCCCCACCCTCTCTAGACTAAGATGAATCGGGGAGGGAACTGCAGAAGTGTCTAATTCCATCCCTTCAAGATGCATGTCTGGAGTGCTGCTTGCCACTCGCTACCCAGGGCTGTGGAGAAGCTAAAATGTAGACCATTGGGTTTTTCTTCAACAATGTTGTAGCACTTTGGTAGGTCACAGTTGTGTTGTGTTATACTCATTCTTGAAATGTCTGTTTAATAAAGCCTTTTGTTTTAACTCTTCACAATGTTTCCATGACAGTATCTAATGACAATACAAAGATTTTGACTGAAACATTTTAAGAGTAAAAAAAAAAACCCGACTCAGGCACTCTCTCTAGTTTAACTGTCCCAGTCTGTGCATAGAGAGCAGCAAGATTTGTGTTTTCCAGCTCATTAAACTGACAGCAGAAATGAGTTTGTGGTATTAAAAACTAAAAAGTTAAATTACAGCTACACGTGTCCTTTATGCAATGGGGCATGTGGAAGATGCTTGATTTTAATGTTTCCTATAATGGAGAATTTAAATTGCAATGTTTGTCAAATCTCTAATCTTTGTTTCAGAGTGGAATATTAATTACGCTTTTAACTATGAGAGGTAAATAAAACGAGCATCCACTGCCTGCCTAGGGGTAAATTGCAGATTACTGACAACGTGACAGGGCATACTAAATGTCAGTTTTGTCAAACAAATTTAGAGGAACAGTTAAACTATTAGCTTCCTGTTGTTAGAGGGGTTTTTTGCAGTGAATGACTGTTCCAAGCAGCAGGGGCACTGTACCATATGGAACGCAAACAGAGCTAAATTGAATAAGCAAGATGAATGAGGAGATAGCACTACAGACGCACTCAATTAGTTTATAACTGTCTATTAACTTCTGTTGGTGGTTTTGAATAAACAATAGATTAACTATTACACACTTTTTTTTTGGTTTCTAAAACCAGCAGAAACATAGTATGACAATAGCACACAGTGGAAAAGAAATTTTAACAGAGCTTCCCCTTATTTTTACCTATTCCTGTATAATGGTTAATGACTCAACCTAAGTGATGTTGGCAGTAGGTACAAAAGACAAAATGCTTCCTATTCAAGAAGCAGATCAAAATAATTCCAATTACATATCTATGTATGCAAATATCGCCTATAATTACACAGCCTGTTCCTTTGCACCTAATTTAAGAGTACCTAGGACATGTGCCATTCTGTTAGGCCCACAGTAACACAGAGCTGCTACTTGATGTGCTGATCGTGATTTATCTTGCATTCAAAGGGAAGAGCTAACGCTTTAACCATGGCTGAAGTAAGAACTTAACCAATATTTCACTAGTCTGCCTGTTTTTCCATCTGTCTGTCTGTGCATCCATTCTTCCATCCATCTTTCTTTGGTTTTTATACTGTACCCATCATTATCTTAAGATGTTTAGGGATCTGACACAGGTGTCCACCCCTACACAACAAAACACCTACCACATGCTTAGTTCTAGCTAAAGATGTAAGTCCTACAGAAGTTACTTGGACTTAAGGCTATAGTTATTTAATGTAATATTTCTCACACAGTGGTGTATAATGGCCCCAGCCAAGTTGGGACACATCATGCTAGATGCTGTACAAATATATAATCTGTGATAGCCCTTTTGTTAAAGAATATGTAGTCTCAAAATATACCTGATAGAGAAGGCAAATAAGGGAGTTGTGATGAAACTTGGGAGATGAGATCATAAATATAAGACTTGCTCAGTTCTTAGCACTTCAGTAATAGTGGTCACTACTTGCCAACAGACTGGCCATTATCAGGTTGCATAAAGTTCACCACTTTTAAGTGCAATGCTGAATAGGACTTAAGTTGAACTTAAATCTGTCCTTAAATACTTTGATGAACTGGTACCAAAAGAGTCTTCTCTGATTCAGTGCTCTGCACCATGGCACCCTGGCTGGTTTAAATTCTGTCTTTTGAATGATATGAAAAAGGTGAAGGGGTAACCATTTGTGGCCATTTAAAAGTCCATAGCAGTTTTTTCTAAGTTTAGAGGATCACTTTTCTTGACCAAATATTCATTCATATTTTTGCGTTCTTCCTACTAAAATTTCTTTTGCAGTTTCATTCTTTTATTTTTTACTTCCTATCCTAACCTTTTTAAAATGTAGCATTACTGTGCACTGTTAAACCATCCATACGAGGTATAGCTGCATTTCAATGGTGAGCTGTATTTCATTTCATTTCTGTGCCTCCCCTTGCCTCACACATTTCGCAGGGGTAATATAAGCCTAACCATGGCCACAGATTCACAGAAGTTTAGGGCTGGAAGGGACCTCATAAGATCATCTGGTCCAGCCCCCCTGCTCTGGGCAGGAAAGACTGCTGGGGTCAAATAAGCCCAGCAAAGAGTGTGTCCAGTCTCCTTTCGAAGATCTCCAGGGTAGGTGCCTACACCACCCCCACTGGGAGTCTATTCCAGAGTCTGGTCACACAAACCATGAAGAAATTTTTTCATATATCCAGCCTGAAACCTTCTTCTAGACGTTTATGACCATTGCTCTTGGTTTTCCCTTGGGGTGCTTTGGTGAATAGTTGTTCACCTAGTCCCTGATGCTCACCCCGATATATTTGTAAGCTGCAACCAAATCCCCCCCAAAGTCTTCTCTTTTCTAGGCTGAACAGTCCCATAAACTTTCCTCATATAGCTTGCTCTTCAGGCCTCTAATTATATGAGTGGCTCTCCTCCAGACTCTGTCAAGCTTCTTCACATGCTTCTTGAAGCGCGGTGCCCAGAACTGGATGCAGTACTCCAGCTGCGGCCTCACCAAGTGCCAAATAGAGTGGGAGAATAACTTCCTTAGTTTTGCTTGAGGTGCACTGATTGATGCATGTCAGTGTATTGTTTGATCGGTTAACTGTAGCATCACACTGGTGGCTCATAGTCATTTTATGATCAGTTATGACTGCCCAGGTCCCTTTCAAACATGGTGCTAGCTAGCGTGGCCACATATAGGTGTTCCTGTTTCTACTGGGAGAATTACAACTCTCCCAGTTGAAACCACAGTGTACAGTTCATATAGTTTTTTCCCAGAAAAAAAAGTGTAAAGAGTAGGTAGGAGTCTGAAACTCTGCCCAGGCTCCTGGTCACTGGCGTAACAAGTGGCCAGGGGCCTTGCAACTCTACTCAGTCTGCTTAGCTCCTGGGGAACAGGAAACCAAGCAGACTGAGCAGCCCTTGCTTGCTCCTTGTTTTGAGGATTTCCTGGAATGAGGAGTAGGTGGTTACTTGAAGCACTCCTCATCTGATAGGAACCAAACGATCCATTCTCTTATTGATAAGGCAAGGCAGAACATTACTCACATGGTTCCATTTAATATTACTATGGAGTTATCAACATAAAGCTACTTTAGAAGCAAAGCTGTTAAAGGAGGACAACATCTAAAACAGGCTGCATGTATGTCTTTAAGTAACTGCACAGAAATTCACTAGTATGAGTAAAAATAATGGTTTTTGGTTTACTGTTATTGAAGAACATACATAATGCTTTCTCTTTACTTGTAGTGTTTATAATCCTAAATGTTACCAATGACTGACTGTTAGAAATTACCATCAGATGGACTTTTATAGAACTGTACACAGTAACTTGTGTATGAAGTATAATATAGCTATTTTAATTGCCCACTGTGCAGCTCTTACAGTCTTTCCATTAGGGGAAAAGCTTTAAGCCAATAGATTAAAATATAAATAATGTATATTCCATCTTTCTCAAATTAAAGACTGAGTAGACTTCTCTCTGTTGGTTTTGAAGAGAGCTGCTTTCATCCTGCACAGGATGGCAGTGAAACTTCTCAGTAGTGACATGTTCATTCAAGGAAATCTCTCACTGAAGTTGATAGTAAGAAGAGTTTTTCTCATTGTAAAAACTAAAAATTGATTTTAAAAATGTAGCTTTGTAACAAGATGGCTGGACAAGTTAGGAAGTGTCAAACTGAGTTAAACAAGGGATGTGTCAACCCTTTCTTGTTTCTGAGTGGGCTATATTTTGAAATTGCTTACCTGCAGACAAAGAAACCCATATCCCATTTTTTTGGTGTTTTTTTACATATTCTTTATGTTGAGTGTATTATTATATACATTCATATTATTATTATCATAAGTATTATGGTAATGAATATCCTTATACTCCAGTAACAAATCCACAAACATTTTACAAGGAAGCATAAGCATGCTCTCTACAGCAAGCAAATGTTTTAATAGAATTCAGCTAATTATCCAATTCTCAGCCCACTTCTTCAAAAGTTAGAAAAATGGTCTTTAGCAATGTGCCTAAAAAGGTAAGAATCCAAAGTTCTTCCAAGTCTGGATAGGATCTCTCACAATGAAGCAGCCCATCTAGCTGTTCCTTCTCTTTTAGATCAGACTTTCATTTAAGCACGTCTGCTGATCTCACCCATAGCAATAAATTTTCAGTTACTCTGACTTCACAAGTTAAAAGTAACACCTTGAATTCCACACATGACTTCAGGGTATTTTTACATGTGCTGGAGGGGGGGAACGGGGCGGTAGGCAGTGGTTTAATTAAAGCGGCTCCGGGAGCCACTCTAATTAAAGCACCACAGCGTCTTGTGTATCAGCATCCCCGTGCTTCAAAATGGCGGTGAGCTTTAGTTTAGCATTCAATGAGCTTTAGTTCAAGCATCCCCACTGCCATTCTGAAGTGGAGTGACACTGATACATGAGATGTGCAAGTCTGCTAATTACACCATGTTGGAGCAGGCTCCACACTCATGTACAGGCATGCTTAATGACAAAAAATGTTGCTCTTGAAGTCATAATGTTATTATGACCCACACAAAATAGGCAGGCAAGCTGTTTTCAGCACCTGCTCTAGTTTCCCAGCTACAGCAATGCGTAGCCCTAATGTATAGCACATAACAGTAACCCAGTGCCTAAGGCGAAGTACAGACAGTCAAAAAAGCCTGAGGCTGAATCAGTTCAGTTTTCACAGGTTAGTCTAAGATGTGTAGATTGAACTGCTAAGCAAATGAACAGTCAGTCACTTTTGATTCCAGAAATGCAGCCACATGCCTGCAGTTTCCCATTCCAGAAGCTGGGGGGTGCTAGAGCACACCTCTCTGCTCAGCTGGAGCAGACAGCTTGGGCCAATGCTAGCCCACCCACCCTGCAAGGGGGGGATTTATGAGGGAGATATAAAGCATCCTGGGATGCTACTGTGAGTTAACTTAAATTTGGGAGGGTTCTGGGCCTGAAGTTCAATAAACTGATTTAACTGAAATCAGTTAAGTTTGATATTACATACATCCAGGTTCATCTTATACTGATTTCAGCGACTTCGAAAGTTGTTTATGTGCACTGAACTTCTGTTGTGTTACAGATTTGAACCAGTTTCCGATCACTTAAAGAAGTTTATGTGCAATTTCTCTCCCTAGCCAATGTGATCAAGGCATTGATAATTGAAACAAGAAGCAAGGATAACATTCCTTTCAACAAATATAAGTGAAAGGATAAGTTTTTGACCATACCTTGTATCATAGTATCCATGGACAGTCTGGGAACTAGCTACACTAAACTGCATGCCTGTGTTAAAGTAGCAGTACTTGCCCTCCATAAATAATCTTTCCTGTCTTTCCTGAAGAGCTTCACTCTGTTAGATGGCCTTCTTTCCCTGCATACTGTAGGGGTTGGATATGGAGGGTATAGGCTGAGCTAGAAGTACTGGAGAAAGAATATCATATTTTCTCATATACAACACACACTTCTTTTCCAAAAGCTAGCTGCTGGAAATTGGGATGTACAGGTATGTGCAAGAAATATGGTCAGAGCAGTATCTGCCACTTATCAGGCAAAAGAGAAAGTAACGCTGTATGCAATTCACAGGGAGCAGAACAATGAGTAGGCTTGGCTCCCTAGCTGCTGCTACTCAGTTAATTACTACAAGGAAAGATTGTTTTCCTTCATTCAGCCTTTCAAAAACAAGGTGCACTGTATGCAAGAAAATACAGTAAATAATGTTTGCAAATGTTATATGCCATATGTACTCCAATCCAAGATGACTTTGAATTTAAGACAACCCCCACCAATAATTAAATTTTATACATGCAAAATTTATCAGTTACTTATAATTTTCTATGCAAAATCTAGGTATTAAAGGGTTGTCTTAGATTCATCCCCTGTCACTGCTACAGCAGGGAAAGCAGGGGCAGAGAGGCAAGCAGCAGGGGGTCCTGACCCTCCCACCACTTGTCAACTCTGCCACCTGTCTACCCCCCCAGTACTCATTCACCTGCCTCCCGCCCCATGGTGCCTGTGGGCTCTGATGCATGCCCACCCTACCCCCCATGGTGCCTGCACCACTTGCTCCCCCTACTCCATGCCCCTCCCCTTCCCTGCTGCCATGCAGTGGCAGCAGAGATAGCTGCCTCCATGTGAGTGCCTCAGTTATGCCCAGCTGTGCCCACTGGATGCGCCAGCTGTTGCCATTGTGTGAACAGGTGTAGTAGCTTTTTCCATGAAAGTTCACCACAACTGGGCAGACTGCTGTCAGAAAGCCAGCTTCTCTCCACCTCCTCCCCCATGTCACTGGACACATTACATGTGTCACTACAAAACATAAAACTGCAGAAGACTTCCTCTTTGAAAGAGGAACATGTTTATGACAAATCCACCATTTTTGTAGTGCAGCAAATAGTGTGACCATATGCATGGTCACTTTTATAGCACTACAAAGGTATATATAGCACCACAAATGTAGTGTGTGTCCAGAGCCTAAATGAAAGCTTTAAAAAAATGGGGTTTTTTTAATTTTCTTTTGCAGAGTATAAATGCCAGGTTTTTTTCTACCTGCTTTCTTTCTTTTTAATGTAGATAAATTCCATCACTTTGTCTTTTATTTTTGTCTGTCTCTGGACAGAAGCCTGTCACAGCCACAGACCATGAAAATAAATGCAGAAAAAAATGAGAACATCACCATTTAAGAAAAACTGAAGATTTCTCAAGCCATCATTTTGACCATTGCCTTCTGAATTAAAAAGTGCCTGAGTATGCATCTCTCTCTTAGCTCATTCTATCACCAGATTATCTAAAACCCAAATGTACTTTTTATGGAAAAATCATATAATTTTAATAGAAAATTGCAAGTTTTCTGCGTGCATTTTGCACTATACCATTGAATTTATGGAGAATTATATGCCTGATATATGGGTCAATAAACCTATAGAAAGAGCATTCATCTGTATTAAATTATTTATGACTTGAGAAGAATGTCTGTAGAACTCTATTAATTTTTGATACAATAGTACAGATTTCATCCTTTTCAAATACTGTTAAACTTTTTTCAGTAAGGGAAGTATGATTTTTTCTTGAAGTTGTCACAGTTTGCATCCTTATTCTGTGTTTTAGAGGTCAATTTTAACACCAACATAATTTACTTCAGAAACTCCTTTATCTCTTTTTTAATAGAGCACTGGCAGCAGGTCTTTATAATGCTTAAAACAGGTCATTTTAACTTCTGACTTCTACCTCTGCTGCTACCTCCTCAGAACACATTGGACAGGCAAGACTTTTGAGCCACACTTTACTCCTCTACATTATATAGTACATTATATAGGTACTCTAAACAGTAACATTTTATGTTTAAACTGTTTTAATTCATGTAGTGACAGATTTTATAATTTAGAGACGCTCCCTAACAGGAGACTGAAGGAGCTGGGAAATAGCAAATGGCTCCTTATTTAGGAGCAGTTAGCGAGTTAGTGAGTTAGAAAAACCAAGGGTCTTCAGCTCTGTCAATGAAGGTTATTATTAATTCTTCTCATTTATGTATGCCTTTGCTTATTGAACCTGGTAGTCACTACAGTACACACTATGAAAATGTGCATTATTCTTGTTGTAACCATCATTTCCTACTACCCAGTACTACTGCTCAAGTATTTCAGTGGCTTGTAGATGTCATGATTGGAAAAGTTTCACACTGCAGAGCAATGAGGAGATAATATAGCTAGCTTTGTTATAAATACTGCCTTTAGCAAAAGAAAGGACTGTGATCTGCCCAGCACCTTTCCCTTCAATGCTATTTACATGCTTCAGGTTCTTTCCCAAGAAAATAAGTCCTAATGTTTGTGCCAGTGCTGCCATGTTTACAAAAAGCCATTTTAACATAGAGTGGGGTTCAGGTTATATATTTTTATTACCAAAAAAAGGAAAGTAAACGAGAGAGGTTATGATAGAGAGAGAGAGGTTTCCATCCACATGTGTTTGGGTGTGGCTATAATAAATGAGCACACCAAAGAAGTATGATTCTGGAGAAAAATATTGTTGCCATGTTTCAGGGACTGTAGAAGGTAAAGCTGGAAGGGACCTCACAAGGTCCTGTAGTCCATTCCATGTGCAAGGCAGGATTATTGCTGACTAAGCCATCCCAACCAAGTATCTGTCCAATGTGTTCTTGAAAATTTCCAAAGATAAAACTTCCACAGTCTCTCTGTGTACCCTGTTTCAGTGTTTCATAGTCAGAAAGTTCCTCCTAATCTCCATACTAAATTTTCTTCGCTGCAGCTTGAAGTCATTGCTACTACTCCTGGCCCCTACAGCCGCAGAGAAGCCTATCTCCATCTTCTCTATAATTACCCTTCAGATTTTCGGAAATTGTTATCAAATCCCCCTTCACTCTTCTGTTCTCCAGACTGATTAACCCTAGTGCTCTCAGCCTTTCTTCACAAGTCATGCTTCCCCAGCCTGCTAATCATGGTTGTTGGATTCTTTCCAATCTCTAAACATTCTTCTTTAAGGGTGGGCCCAAAACTGGATGCAGTACTCCAGGTGAAGCCTTACCAGTCCTGAATAGAGTGGAAGAATCACTTCCTTTGCTTTGCAAATGACAATCCTGTTAATATAACTGAGTATACTGTTGGACTTTTTGCAACAAGAGCACACTGTTGGATCATGTTCAGTTTGTGGTCTGCTGCAACTGTGTGTCACATTATCATAGAAGGAAATTAGGTTAATCAGGCATGACTTGTTCTTGGTGAATCCATACTGGCTTTTCCTGATCACCTTTGGTCTCCTTTAGGAATGTTACAGTAGATTGCTTGAGGGCCACCTGCATAATCTTTCCGGGTAATAAGGCCAGTCAAATAGGTTATATTTCCCCAGATCCTCTTTCTTCTCTTTCGCAAAGATGGGTTCTACATTAGCTCTTTTCCAGTCATCCAGGATTGCACCCAACCTCCATGAGTTGTCAAAGAGGATGGCTCAGGGCTCTGAAATTATTTCCGCCAGTGTTTTCAGTACCCAAGGATGCATCTCATCTGCCCCTGCCAACTTCAAAGCATCTAGCTTCTCTGGGTAATATTTAACCTCTCCTACTATTATTCTCAACCGTTTGACTTTTTCCCTATATTTTCTGCCAACTGTGCATGTTTCTTTGCCCACTTCTGCCTGGAAAGTCAGTAGTTTCAATAATAACCGTTGTCCAAACTAGAAGTATAGAAAGAAAACTAACATCTTTAAAATACCTTAACATAAAGCTGCCTGCATCCAACTGCAGTATCAGCTGAGAGTTACTACCATAGCATCTAGGAAGAGGAATGTGTGGCAGAGCAGAGCTCAGGTATATTAATATTCTCCCAAGAGCCCTATATACCCGGTGCACTGTAAAGTAGCCAACAATTTCTTTCAGCATCTTTGGGGCCATCATAGAAGCCATAGCCCATTGGTAACATGTTCCTGACTATCACCCATTTAAGGCTATTACAGCTTTATAGGAGAAATTTCAAATTTTGCAGAAGAAAAGGAAAATACAAGTCTGTGACGTTTATTTTTTTAATGTGGATATTTTAAGCTACTGAGTAGCTTAGTATGTTAGGAAACATCTCGGGCAGAAGAAGAGCAGGCAAGATGGTGAGAAGAGTTTATGGGGAGAGTGTGGAATTGAAGAGAGTTTTTTCAGCTTGTTTGTGATGATCATAAGTGGAAAAGCTCTGAGTAAATCATGGGTGGTATTGCACAAAACCTTTTTCTCACCACGGCATCATATATTTTGTAGCGTGTAACATGTTACAAGAAATTTATATTAGAAATGTTTAAGACACCTTTAAAACATTTGGTTTTGACTGTATTTTTACATTCCTGCTCATGCAAATCTAGGTGCTGTCAGCCATGTCTATACTGCTGTTTTGCTGTGACTGTCACCAAGAAAATAAGCTTTGCCCGCTCACTCATGCTTAGTTAGGCAGTGGATTGGAGTGCTTCCAGTGCTCCCCATTAAACCTGAACCATCTGCTGGCTTATTACCAGGCTTTGGTATGCCAGAGGAAGTGTGGCAGGGGTTATTTCCTTAGCAGTTTTTCTTGGGTCAGGAAAGAAGCAGCATAGACATGACCTTCATTACCATCAGTCTCATAGGGCATTTATACATGTGCTTTAGGAGGTGGGATGGGGGGGATGCTTTAATTAGTGCCTCTCTTAGAGCTGCACTAATTAAAAGCACCCACAGCATTACGTGTATCAGCATCCCTGCACTGAAAAGTAGCAGCAGGGCACTTTGAACTAAAGCTTGAATACTCCAGCACACGCTGGAATTATGGTGCCTTAGAGCAGCCTCCCTGCATGTGCATTGGAGCCCATGGTGCGGGGCTTATGCAAATGCTAAAAATCTCTTAAAAATTACATTTAAAAAATTTCACAGTTTTAATCTCTGCTTCTTGCTGCTACTCAAATTAGGTCAGCTATTGACAGTGTTCAGATTCTGAGAATCTCCTTTCTCCAGTGGTATTCAGGTCTGATTTCTAGTCCTGGAAGGAGGGTAGCAAAATATGAGCTAC